>NW_020949613.1:6155474-6266931 GCF_900497805.2 Vombatus ursinus | reverse complement strand
AAGACTCAAGTGGAACATGAAGAGGTAAACAGGAAAGAGAAATCATACGAGACTTATTAAGGTTGACCTGTTTACATTCCTGCATGGAAAGATGGTATTTGTAACTCATGAGACCTTTGTCAGTATTATGGTAGTTGGAGGGAAAAAATTGTATGTATGTATAGATAGATAGAGGGCACAGGGTGAGTTGAAAATGAAGGGGTGATTTCTGGAAAATAAAATTAAGGGATGAGAGAAGATTATATTGGGAGGAGAAAGGAAGAGGTAGAATGGGGTAAATTATCTCACATGAAACAGACAAGAAAAGGCTTTTACAGTGGAGTAGGTGAGAGGGAATGAGTGAATCTTATTCTCATAGGATTTGGCTTAAGGAGGGAATAACATACACACTCAATTGGGTGTGGAAATCTATCTTACCCTACAGGAAAATAAGGGGAGGGGGAAGGTGACAAGAGAGCAGGGGGATGACAGAAGGGAGGGCAGATTGGAGGAGGGAATAATCAGAAGCCAACACCTCTGAGGAGGGACAGGGTCAAAAGACAGACTAGAATAAATGGGGGATGAGACAGGATGAAGGGAAATACACTTAGTTTTTCAAAACATGACTACTATGGAAGTGTTTTGCATGACCACACATATATAACCTGTATCGAGTTGCTTGCCTTTCCATGAGGGTGGGTGGGGAGGGAAGAAGGGAGAAAATTTGTAACCCAAAGTTTTAAAATCATATGTTTAAAAAAATTGTTTTCACACGCAACTGGGAAATAAGAAATACATGAAATGGGGTATTTACACATATCCTGCCCTACAGGAAAACAGAAGGGGTAGGGAATAAGAGAAGGGGGGAAGAGATAGAAGGGAGGGAAGATTAGGGGAAGGAGTACACAGAATGCATGCCATCTTGGGGTGGGTGGAGGGACAAGATAGGGAGAAAATTTGTAACTCAAAATCTTGGGGAAGTGAAATGCTGAAAATCAAAAATAAATAAATTTTAAAAAAAGAAAAGAATTCCTTAAAAATTAGAATTGAGGGGCAGCTAGGTGGTGCAGTGGATAGAGCACTGGCCTTGGAATCAGGAGGACCCGAGTTCAAATCTAGCCTCAGACACATGAGACTTACTAGCTGTGTGACCCTAGGCAAGTCACTTAACCCCGACTGCCTCACTAAAAAAATAAAAAATAAAAAATAAAAAATTAGAATTGAGCAAGTGTAAGCTAATGACTCCACGAGACACCAAGAAACAATAAAACAAAATAAAAAGAATGAAAAATAGAAGAAAATGTGAATATCTCATTGGAAAAACAAAATGACCTGGAAAACAGACTGAGAAGAGATAATTTAAGAATTAATGGATGACATGAAAGCCATGATAAAAATAAAAGAGCCTAGACATTATAGTTCAAGAAATCATAAAGGAAAAACTGCCCTGATATCATAGAACCAGAGGGTAAAATAGAAATTGAAACAATCTACTGATAGCTCCTAAAAGAAATCCCAAAATGAAAACTCCCAGGATTATTATAGCCAAATTCCAGAGCTCACAGGTTAAGGAGAAAATACTGCAAGCAGCCAGAAAGAAACAATTCAAATTATCATGGAGCCATAGTCAGGATTACACAAGATTTAGCAGCTTTCACATTAAAGCATCAGAAGGCTTGTACTATGACAAGGCAAAGAAGCTAGGATTACAACCAATAACCTATCCAGTAATATTGATTGTAATCCTTTGTGTGTGTGTGGGGGGGGAATGGCCATTAAATGAAATAAAGGATTTTCAAACATTCCTAATGAAAAACCCAGAACTGAATAGAAAAATTTGACTTTCAACTATATCGGGGTGGGAAACCTGTGGCCCCGAGGTCACATGTGGCTCTCTTAGGTCCTCAAGTGCAGCCCTTTGACTGAATCTGAACTTCACAGAACAAATCTTAATAATTTTAACTATTAATTAATAAAAGGATGTTTTATAAAACTTGGACTCAGTCAAAATACCCACACTCAAGGACCTAGAAGGCCATACGTGACCTCAAAGCTGCAGGTTCCCCATCCCTGAACTATACTATACATACTTGCTTATCTTTAAAAAAATGATTCTTGCATATTGAAGCAAATCCTGCAAAATGTAAATATGGAGAACCTTAGAAAGCTAGTCCAACTCCATCATTTTGAAGAAAAGGAACTTTAAGAAGTTTCCCTAGGGTCACACAGCTATTTCAGCTAGGACTAACCTAACACTTTGGAATCTAAATTAGTGTTACATCAGGCTGCCTTCTGCTTGGTCATGAAAATTTTAAAATATTGTTATATTCTGATAATTAATATTGTATTTGTATTTTTGCATGTGTTGATTAGGGAAATTGGTCTACACCTTTATTTTCAAGTGTTCCACTTACCAGGTTTTAAACCCCAAACCACATTTGTCTCACAAAAGGAATATCTGAGTTTTTTATCTTCCCCTATATTTATGAATAATCTATGTAACATGTAATATTATTTGTTCTTATATTTGGAAAAATTAACATGTGATCCAGTTTGGACCAGAGGTTTTTTTGGAGTAGTTTAGATTGTTATCTTATTTCATTCTCTGTAATTGGTCTGTTTAAGTTACTTATTGCCAGCTTTAACAATTCATATTTTTGCAAATTATCACACATTTCACTCCTCTATTAGCATACCGCTATATGTGTTAACCAATATTCATCTTTTTTATTTTTGTCTTATTTAGTGCCCAGGTTTTGATAAATTTTTTAAGGCTGGCTAATTTAAAAATCAATTTTATTGGTATTTTAGAAAAAAGTTCTTTAATTCTTGGTTTTTTAAAAAAAAATATTTTCCATCCTATTTTTGGGTTAGTTACCTTTTTCTGCTCTTTCGGATGTTTTTCCTTTTCTAATATTTTTACATAGATAACTAATATTTAATATTTTAAAAGTTTAGACATGTTCAATTCATGTTATTGGTATTTATTTCTAATTATGTCAGAAAATATTATGTAAAATATCTTCCTTTTAGAATTTATCAAGAGATTACACAAAATTAAAGATTTTGCAAAAACACCAATGCAACTAAAATTAGAAGAGAAACAGGACACTGAGGAAACAAATCTTTGCAGCAAGTTTCTCTGATAAAAGTGTAATTTTTAAGATATTTAGGGGAAAGAATCATAAAGAATAAAAGCCATTCCCCAATTGAAAAATGGTCATTAAGTATGAAGAGGCAGTTTTTAGAGGAAGAAATCCAAGCTGTCAATAATCTTAGGAAAAGAATGCTCTAAATCACTATTAGAGAAATTAAAATTAAAACTCTGAGGTAGCACCTCATATCAATCAGATTGGTATTTTAATGTACTGTTAGTGGAGGTGTGAAATGACCCAAACATTCTGGAAAGCAAGTATGTCCAAATAACTATTAAACTATGCCATACCCTGCTTTGACCCAGTGATAATGCAACAAGGTCTAAACCCCAAGAGATCCAAGAGAAGAAAAAGACCCATACAAAGGAAAATATTTATCGTGGCTCTTTTTGTTGTGGCATAGAATTGGAAAGTGAGGATATACCCACATCAATGGGTGAATGGCTAAACAAGTTATGGTATATGAATGTGATAGAATACTGTATTGCTGTAAGAAATTATGAAGGAGGTGGTTTCAGAAAAACCTAGAAAGACATGAAATTATTCAAGATGAAGTGAACAGAACCAGAAGAACAATTTATACAATATTTATTTTGCAAAGATAGTCAAGACTATGATCAACACAATGACCAACCACAACTCCAGATTCATGATGAAACATGCTATCCAACCCTAGCTAGAGAAGAGAACCAAAGTGCAGATTGAAGCACATTCTCTTTCCTTCCCTTCTTTCTTGATTTCTCAATGGGCAGTGGAGGGAGGAGGAAGAGAATTTGGAACTGAAAATTAAATCTGAAAAAATAAAGCTTAGCAATGGCCGTCATTCATGCAGGCTTAGATGACGATTCTTCTGAATGAACCATCACAATGGCCACCCCAGGAAAACGCCAAGTTTACTTAAAACTTTTTACTAGTTCTTGATGAAGATACTGGAAAAGACACACTTGTAAAATATCGTCTGACTGGTGAATTTGAGGTGTACGTACGTTAGGCATTGATGTCCATCCCATGGTGTTCCATACAAATAAAGGTCCTATTAAATTCCATGTATGGGATTCAGCTGGCTAAGAGAAATTTGGTTCTGAGAAATAGTTTTTACAAGCAAGCTCAGTATGCCATTATGTTTAATGTAACATTGAGAATTACTTACATGAATGTGCCCAACTACTATAGAGATCTGACACTAGTATGTGAAAATATTCTTGTAATTGCTATTTGTCAACAAAGTGGTATTAAGGGCAGAAAAGTCAAGGCCAAATCAATTGTATTCCAAGACAAGAAATATCTCCAGTATTACAATATTTCAGCCAAAAGAAACAACTTTCAGAAGTTTTTCCTTTGATTTGCCAGAAAACTAATTAGAGACTCTCATTTGGAGTTTATTGTCATTCTCGCTAGAGTATCTCCAAAGGTTGTCAAAGACCCAATACCAGCAGTGGCAGCATTATACAACTAGGATTTACATTTTCCTCAGACAACTCCATTAATTGATAATAGATGATCTTTAAGGGAATGAAGCTAAAACCTAGCATCAGAGGTCTAATTTTACAGGCAACTGTCATTATGGTACTGGTAGAACATGTTTACTGCTTTATTACATAGCAAAGCAGAACATATGCTTATGCTAAAGGAGATAACAGGCTTCTGAATTGATGTGGCAGTCAAAAAATGATTCATATTTCAGAACTGCAAACTTAGCTCTTTTGGATTACAACTATGTTCTCCTTGAGTTTAAAATACGAGTGCTGCAAACCCATCACAATGTTCAGTAGTGGACCTTGTTACTGCTATTCCCATTCTTTTTGTTTGCTTAAATAATATATAAATTTCAATCGAAAAAAAGAGAAATGAAGGCCCTCTTTATGATCAAGTACAGGATCAACTTTTTCAGTAGTGTTCACTTGCTTCAGTTGTTACCTCTATATCTTTATTTCCAGCTTATTTAATAAAGTTTATATCTGATTTCTGATACCTTCTCAGTGGATGTGGCAGTCTGAGAATTACTAGAGTTCCCTACTACTAAGTTTGTGAATCTAACCACTGAATCAATCCTTACATATTTAAAAGTTTTAATATTCACCAGTGTTCCTTTTGCCATTATACTGTGTAGTACCCTTGTCTATCTCTTGATGTTTTCTGGTTTGAATCAAACATTTTTATTTCATTTGTGCCAGACCTACTAAAATGTGATTAACTGTAAGTAGTAATAAGCTTAAACAATACTGGTTGATCTCTCTACCTCAAGCCTCTTCCCATCTAGACCACAGTCCACTCACCTGTTAAATTCATCTTTCTAAAGTGCCTATTTGATCAAGACAGACAGACAGACAGACACAACTCCAGTTGTTCCACTTATTTCCCATCACCTAAAGCAGGGGTGGGGAACCTGCAGCCTTGAGGCCACATATGGCCCTCTAGGTCCTCAAATTCGGCCTTCTGACTGCACCCAAACTGCACAGAACAAATCCCCTTCATAAAAGGATTTGTTCTGTAAAACTTGGACTCAGTCCCGCACCCAAAGGACCTGGGACACCACATGTGGCCATGAGGTCGAAGGTTCCCCACCCCAACCTAAAGGATCAAATGTAAAGCCCCTTTCGGCATCCAAAGCACTTCACAACCTACCATTCCTCTTTCTTTCCAATCTTTCCGAACCTCCGCTTCCCCCTCCCTTCACACCAAGTACTCTTGGAGAGCAAGTGACACTGGTCTCCTGATTGTTCCTCAAATACGATCCTCAGATTCTAGGTGTTTTCGCTGTTTCCCATACACTGATCATAATTCCTCCTCATCTCTACCTCTTTGCTTCTCTAGCTTCCTTCAAGTCCCAGTTAAAATCTCATCTTCAAAGAGAAGCCTTTCCTGATTCCCCGTAATCCCAGTACCTTCTACTACCTTCAATTTACTAAAACAAATTAAAAGTAGAAATAAGATATACACAGGATAAATATCTCCAACTTATCCTGTATTTTATTTGTACATAGTTGTCATGTTGTCTCCAAGTGAGTTCCGTGACAGCAAGGACTTCCATTACTTAGCATACCTGGCATATAGTAGGTACTTAATACCTTTCAACTGACTGATAAGAGACTAATGGAATTCCCTACTACTGTGTTTCTGTTTCTATGAACCTAATCACCAAATTGTTTAGCATGTATAAATTCAAAATTGTTTAATATTCATTCACTAGTATTCTTTTCACCATTATATAGTACTGGATACCTTGTTTTCTGATTTGAGATTAATTTCATTACTGATACTTTTATTCTAAAATTGAATTAGATATTTTGTGATAAAATAAGTGGTAACAAGTATAAGTATAAACACTAATACTGTTGTTGAAATCTTATCAGTATGCCATCAAATGACAGCCCTGACCATTTAGGAGGTTCTTTACAGTTGTGGGCGTCTGTTGATTAAGCCATTAAGGGTTTGTTTATTTACAAATAACAGTATATTCCAAGTCTGTAAGGGGGCGGGGGGGGGGGGGGTTAAGTTTGCATATTTGATATCTATTTTGGTCCAACTTTGTTATCTTTCCTTTTATAGCTGAAAAATTACAATCTAATTGTTTTTAATAGGTAATTGCTTTTGCAGTTTTGAAGTTTGCTAATTATATGAATTGAACTCTATTTTGGATTTCTCTACTGAGATGAATCTTTTAACTTACTTTCAACTTGTGAATTGTTTCCTTTTTTGTGTGCACTCCAGAAAACTTTTCCGAATTAGTTCTTTAAATATTTATATTTTGTTGTCAACAAAATTCAAAATCATTATTAAAGGTTTAAACTTCTTGGGGGCAACTAGGTGGCACAGTGGATAGGGCACTGGCCCTGAAGTCAGTAGAACCCAAGTTCTAATCTGGCCTCAGACACTTAATACTTACTAGCTGTGTGACCCTGGGTGTCACTTAACCCTCATTACCTCACCTCCCCCCAAAAAAGGTTTAAACTTCTTGATCTATTTTTATAAGCTTGTTACTTTGCCTACAAAGGCCTTTTTAAGTTGTATTCTAAAATTACTCAATTTCCATTCTTCTGATTTTTTACTAATTTAGTGGCACTTTGCTGCTTCCCATTGATGATTTCCTTCTGTAGTGTCGCTTCCCATTGTTTCATATTCTTTGAATTTGATATTACCCAATTTATTCATACTTGCTTCACTTCTAACATGGTTTCAGCATTTATAGCTGTATTTTTTCCTTTGGTTCTTTCAAATAGTAAAATTGTATTAGTTTTTCTTTGTTCATCCTTTGGATGCTTTATTTTCTCTTGTTCTGATGGATTTTTGTTCTCTTTTCCAACTTAAAAAGTTTTGCACAGAGACGCCAAGATTACTGACAATTTAAGTCTGCCATTTCTGTAGAAGCAAAGATGACCACTAGTGTAGTGTCACTTCTAAACAGAGAAGGTTGCAGAAATTTCTGGGAGATGATACTTAAGGTGTGTTTTATTGCTGACCATTCCTTTGCTGTTTCATCACTTACCCTACCCTTAACTTACTAGGGCAATTCAAAGTGGAAAGGCTGTTTTTCCCATGTGCTCAGTGAGCTAAGACCTCAATGTACTGCCCTATTTTTTAATCACATCACCAGTTTGCTGTAATTTGGTCTAAGGATGGCAGCATCAGCAGTAGCCTAGGTTGGAACAAAAGGTCGGACTAGGCTAAGGGCACTGGCTGTAGGGGTGAGCTGATTTGGAGAACAGAAGCAATAGGTCTACTCTTCTTAAAGATTTCTAAACTGTAATTTGCCTTCCCCCTGTCACTTCCCAGCATTTTTCTACTATTAAGATATTAGTAGGGAAAAAAAAGATATTAGTAGGGCTGGTTTCCTTGCTTTTTAACTTCCACATATTACCGTTAAGTCCTTAATTTAGTAAGCCTTTATTTCACAAAGATGTAAAGCCTGTTTATGATATATAAACCACAGGTAAACAATACCTTTAATCCAAGGAAATAAATGTGTTTTATATATACATCAATGAACTATTAAATCCTTAAATTTAGAACTACTTCATCAGGTCCTGAATGATATCCACTATATACTAACTCACAATAAAGGTTAAAAATACACCTTCTGATATGAGGGCTACAGCTAAATGCTGGAGTAACCATTTATACCCAAGTTTTAAAACCATGTTCAGTGCCACTGAACAAAACATCAACAGGTGACATACATGAATTAGCAAGCAATGAATTAATGTAAAGAAAGCTGGTAGTTAACCAACCTAACAAAGGACAAATCTTTCAGTAATGGCAGGAGTTTGAGGTTGGGGGGTGGGGGTTCTACCACCAGGGGAATCTCCTTAATTCCTACGGTTATCCACAGAATCATATCCTTGCAACCAGGTGAATTTAATCCTTACAACACTTCATATGAAATAATTTATAACACAAATTTCAGTGAGTAAGCAGTAGACTGATCAAGTGACAATTATCTGTTAAAATGAGGGAGAAAAAATAACCCCTATCAACAAATATCTAAAATAAAAGACTTGAGAAAACTTCTTTCTTCTCCATCAAAATAATCTTTCAGTGATTACACTATATGGAAGGTTAAATATAACTTCTTCCTAAACTTTGATCTCTGTTCGTGGAACCTGTGACATGCAGCAGACAGATGGATATCACTACAATGGCATGTTCACTTCTCCCTCTATACCTTTAGTTGCACAGTTCTCCATATATAATCCTTTCCAACGATCTCCCCTTCCCACCAAGGCAATGAATACCCATACTTAAGGTTCAGCTCAGTAACCATTCTCCATGACACAGGCCCACTCATAATGATCTCTCACTCCTCTGAATTCACAGCATTTTAAAATGTGTACCATTCATATAGCACTTATAAAAGGCCATATAACATCTCTTGCACTATTCTACATTTAATTTGTGTATGTCTCTTTTCTCATTTTTGAGTATTACATTTATAGAAACAATTTTGTTTTTTAAAGCTAATATTAAAAAAAATAGGGTTTTGTTTCATTTTTAGTCAAATTTGTCGGCCACGTAAAAATACAACGGCACATTCTTCCACTGTATTTCCAATATCCACAGAAGGGTTTCAGAACTTTAAATATTAAATGACTATTATCGAGAGAATATTGATAGCTTATTTTGTTAATTAACCTAGAATGAGAAAGACTTGAATATAAATCTCAAGCCAGGATCATATGGAATACTGAAGAAAAAGCTTTTAATGGGAACTTTAGTTTAAAAAACAAGTTATTTCCAGGAAATAACATTTATAAAAATCAGGACCCAAACCTATTTAGAATAAATTTAATTCTATTCATATATTTGTATAATACCCCTTTTAAACAAAGGAGCATAAATGTATATAGCATTCTATATAAAATAAATGAAAAAAAAGGACCCTTTAAATCATTTCTTAAGAAAAATAAAATTGATTTTTTTATGTATCAACAATGAATTACTTGAAGGCATGGATGTAAATTTGTGTGCAACACAAGGGACAAAGCAAGTAACATGATTTTATTATCTCTCCAACTATTAAGAACATTTTAAAAAGACATCAGAAAGATAGTAAGAGATCACACTCTCAATGCTACATGGATTTTAGGAAAATTAGAACGGAGTAGCTTATGTCTGTAAAAAACAAAGGGCCAAAATAAGATCCATGATTAAAAGTCAAAAAAGATTAATAAGGAGAATACAAAACCATAGAGAAGAGCTTACTTTAACTATATACAGTCATATGGCTAACTGAGAGGTTATAGCAACTGTATTAGAACATGGCAATTCAGATTTATATTAAACATTTATTCTCTTCCTTCTGTACATTTTATAAATCCACATTAGTACAAGAACATAAAATAAATGACACTGGCTTTCAAGTCTAACAAGTAAATGCATAAGCCTGTTTTCAAATATATCTTTGCTATTATGGTTTTTGACTCAAGTAGAACTCAAGATTCTACTATTGTGAGCACCTTCAATGACAGCTGTTATTGGGCAGGGGACTCTTCAATTACACCTCTTCCAGACTCCTTTTGAGAACTTCCTGCAATTCCACATCTGTATAAAAAGATTAGAATTGCAAAGTTAGGGGTTGGAAACAAACACATATGCTTTATGTCAGTATAAGTCAGCAGGATGATGATTATGTTTTCAATATCACAGTATACAAAATCTTGTTAATCCTTGCAAGTAGAGGAAAAAAAATAAGTGGAGTAGGGAGAATGGGTGAAGGGAGGGTAAGGGTATAAGAGCCTGAGGAGAAATAATATAGTATTTTATTAATCATAATATTCACATGGCACTTTGAAATATGGTAATTTAGAGATCATAACCTATAAATTCATGATGATTTAAACTGCTCCACTTTTACAGATGGTTATATTCTTCTTCAACTGGGGGTACTTTAGACCTAGGGATATGTATAAAGACAACATGGCAAATTATTATTTAGGACTACAGTGGTGTTTTCATAGCTACATAATGGCCTCAGCATTTAAAGATTTAGTACTTGACACTATACAAAGAAAATAGGACAAAAATCATAACTTCATTTAGAATGAAGAGACTCTCATTTCAACAAACATTTATGAAAATAAGGGCCCATTGTGTCTAAAGTGCTAGACATGTAACTCAAATTTGATATTTATAGGGAAGACTGCTGAAATGGCCTTTAAGGAAGAAGATTCTGTGTTTTGCTTTTTGGTAGTAGGAAAAAATAATGGACAGAACATCAGGAGTCCTAGACCTAGGCTCTGTCACAAACTTTGGCAAATCTGACAAGTCATTACCCTCCCTGAGCCTCAGATTCCCTCACTGTTAACATAAAAGGATATGGCTAAATAGTATATCTTTTAAGGTTTCTATACAGGTGAAGAATTTCTCCTGCTTGGATGGTAGCAATGTTATCCATTAAAGTCCTTCTCCAATGCCTCAGTCATGGCATGAAGGTGACTTAGGGTTCTCAAAAGCTTTGCCAGTTGAGCACAAGCTATGGCACACATCCTGCCAAGCTGGAAAATACTGGCAACGGACTGTGTACTTGTTGGCCAAGGAACATTCTAAGTTCAGAAATGTTCATCACCATGAGGGTGGCCACCAGGTGATGAATTTGATTGGCCACAGCAACTCATGAAGACCATCCAGAGGCCTGAAAGCATTGCAATCAGTGTTGGTGAAGGGAATGCCTACACCAAAGAAGTCACAAATCTTTGAAGTCAGAAAAGCACATGACTAACTGCAGAAATGGCAGATAAGTAACACATATATACACACATATATGTATATACATGCTTTCAAGCTGCATCCCTGCAATAAAGTAAATAAAACTGTATCTGATGCCGGCAATGTGCTGTCCTAGAGTGGCTGGGCCAGTGATACTTGGCCCAGTCTAGAGCCGGTGGAAACTGCTGTACCAGGAAGCCTAGCACTCCTCCTGCTACCAATGATCCCTTCCGGGAAGCAGGGTGGAGGGGTGAAATGGCCATTGGCTGAGCTAAACCAGCACACCTGGAGGTCCTGTGAGAAGGGTTCACTGGTCTCCAGCAGCATAAAGCATTACTGAGGGCCAGCAACCCAAATGATTTGCTGCAATTTTTATCAATCAAAAAACACCAATTTAAGAAATAATGATAACCTGTTGGCAAACATACTATCATCACTACTGGTACTTGGTAGTTTTATGATCTAGTCATGCTGAATAACCTACTCAAACGGAATAAAATGGAATGTAACTGATATGTTTTGGGACAAAGTCATCATAAATCTGATAAAGACTGCAAATAAGCTAACCCTTATTAAGCTAAAGTTTTTTTTTAATTGTACTACATATATCTAAAGAACCATCCATAGAAGCTGGTCCTATAGTTTTAAGTAGGAATTATTTTTCACATTAATTAACACATTAAAAGATGACTTAATAATGATGATGATGATGATTTAGCATCACTACAGAATACACTTTTTGTGCTTGTTTTTTCATATATTTATAGTCCTGCCTGTGACTTGAGGCACAAATTTTCAAAATGATTAACCTGGATTACCCATGTAATTTATTATCAATAAATAGTGAAGCTATTTAGTCTATGGAGGGAATCAAATTTACTATAGCTTGGAAGCATTAGCATTGTAAAATAAACATTAAGTGAAAACATTTGCAAAACAACTGGGAGTTTGGTACTAGAGTTGGTATAATAAAGTCACATAAACACAGGGTTTCCATCTCCATTGTTATATAACTCAAGAACAGGTTATAAAGATTTTGTGCAAATTCCAATAGTACAATTTTTTTTTTGTAAACTTAATAGCCATCAAGAACAGTCTAAAATATAAAGAAACAGATTAAATAACTGGAAATATAATAAATGACCAACCCACATCAAAATCCCAAGTTTTACCTGGCCATTTGATTCTGTATTTCACAGCTAAAGAGAACTTGAGTAAATGAGAAAAAACAATTAGCACATTCATAAATTAGGGTCATGTCAATTCAATTCATTTCAATTCCATAAAAAAGTACATAATCAGCACCTACTGTATATTATATGTATGTGTATATGTGTGTATACATATGTATATATGAATATACACACAACACTATAGGAAAAAGCATGTAACTCAGACTCTGCTCTAAAGGAGCTTACACTCTAGTTAGGGAGAAGGAACATAAACATTTGAAATGTTTAAATTACAATATAAAAAATGAACAGTCCTTTCCAAACATACATGACTTGTTGCTATCATTTCTTCCTTCTTCACAATTTCATTGCTTTTGGCCAAAGGCAATATTAGAAGACTAATAGCAAACAACAAATACAACGTGAAAACATTTAAAATTATGAAACTAAACAAAATTAGCATTTTTGAGCATAGTGGTAAGTAACACTTTAAAGTTGACAAACACTTCACACCAAAATACCATGTTTTCTTAATTGTGGTATCTAATAAAGCTTTAAGCCTGATGCTTGAGGCACCTAACAAAAAAGGGACCCTACAATTATTCATGTATTCAAAGACGGTAAGTAACTTACCTTTCTCACAGTATTATTTTAGAGTGGGTCCTTGTTAAAAATATACCCAATAAAATATTGGAATAATAAAAGGTAATGTGGAATGTCCTCTTGCTCTGTGGTTCCACAGACACAAATTAGATGGCATGGATGGGGGAGAAGGAAGTCGGAGAGACATACAGAAATGCATCTATCTTTGAGTGTGGTAATAGGCATTTTTTAGAAATAAATGTTCATAGAGGCAGCAATTAGACAGTAGGAAGGATAAGAATGACCAGATAAAGTGTTCTGTTAAAATCAATCACTTTTTAATTATACTATAAGGCTAGGAAAAGTTTCTATTCAAATAACCAGACCACTGAACATGGTATTTTGACTGAACATTGTAAAAATAGGTTATTTCAGAAATGAAAGGCTCATATAGAGCTCTCATTTCAAAAAACAGAAAAAGATCCCCAGAGAGAAAAAATATCTTAACTCAAAGTCAAAGAGCTGATGAGTTAGGATTAGAACCCATGTCTCTTGATTTTCTGTCCAAAAATACTTTGGTTTGTTGGTTTTTGAACTAGACCTAAGATTACATTGCTGCGGGGCATTCCCTCTACCAGTGAAGACTAGCAACTGTTACGCAACTTCCAGACTTGGAGAGTCGCCTGGAGCACCAAGAGGTTTTTAAAAGACTTGCCTAGTAGGGTATCCAAAGCCAGTAAAAGTATATGTCAGAGGTAAAACTTGAATCTAGAACTTCCTAACTTCCAAGATGGCTTTTTATCCACTACACACCACAGCCTTTCTTGCACACTTTCTACTTTACCATATATCTTGAAGTCACAAAAATTAATCCTGCCTAGGAACCTGTGAATTTGAAGGATTTCAGGAAAGTTGAGGCAGTATGATGAATTAGATTTCCCTTGAGGACCAACTGGTAAGACTATAAGAATTAGTTTTTGTTAAGTATTTCACAAAATCACAAATTCTGAGTTAGATGGTAACCAAGAAGTCATCAAATCCAGTCTATACTAGCATAGCAACCCCTTTTGAAAATCTTGACATGTCTCTGCTGAAAACTTTCTAATCAGGGTAACGGATGGAAAAGAGTTGGGGTGGGAGGGTGGGGGTGGTCAAACTACTGCCTTTATGAGGTAGCCTATTCCATTCTTAGCTCTAATTTTTAGGAAGTTTTTCATGGTATTTAGAGGTGAAATTCTCTCCCCAATTTCTACTCATTGGTCCTAGTTCTGTCCCATGGGTCTGTAGCAAAACAAATCTAATCCTCTTTTTTCTACCTGACAGGTCTTCAAATAAATTTAAGGTAACAATCAAGTTCCCTCTAAGTCTTCTCCATGCTACCTATCCCCGCTTCCTTCAATCAATCCTTGCATGGCATCATCTTCGGTACCACTCCATGCCTTCTCACTGGCTGCCTCTCTGGACCTGAATCAGATGTGAGCTAAGGAAGAACAAAGTGAAACTACTGCCTCCTTTGTTCTTGATGCTAACTCTATTGATGCTATTTAAAATCACACTAATTTTTTCAACTCTGTGTCCCGCTTATTCTATGAACAAGGAGCTTATAGCCTAATAAAAGTCTCAGATCCCTCAAACAAATCATATTCTGTCAACACCACCCTCAAGTGCTTTGTAAATGGAAAGAGCAGAATATTACATATATTCCCTGTTAATTCTGAACAACAAAGGACCAAGGAAAAGATACCTTGGTCCCTCCCTATTTAGTTAACTGATTTGTTTCTAGACTATGCTGCCTCCCCTCCAGCCTTGTTCCTCAACTCTCTCCCTCTGGAACCTGGATTCTGCTCCCGAGGTCCCTGAATATGTGAGTTTTGTGTCAATTCCTGATCATTTCCAAAATATGCCCCTCTCTCCAACCCTTTTATGAGACATCTTCCCTCCCACTCCCTTAGAATGTAACTCCTTGAGGGTAGAGACTGTTTTGTTTGTATTTCTACCTACAATGCTTAGCACAGTATCAGGAATGTAAAAAGTTTTAGCAGATACAGCACTGGGCCTAAAGGCAGGAACACCTTTGTTCAAATTTCACCTCAGACACTTTCTAGTTGTGTGACCCCAGTCAAGTCACTTAATCTGTTTATGTCAGTTTCCTCAACTGTAAAAATGAGAATTATAACAGCACCTATCTTGAAAGTTGTTGAGAAGATCAAGTGAGATAGTATTTGTAAAGTGCTTAACACAGTGCGTAACACAAAGTAGAAGCGATGGAAATGTAAATGCTTATTCCTTCCCCTTATTACTTAGTCTTTGGGTCCGGTCATGCCACTAGTTCTAAATCCATCTATCTGTATTATCATTGTAATCTATACGTCCTCTTCTTATTCACAAAGATTGCATGAGAGTCACTATGAAATGTTTAGCCTGAAATCTAAATAAACGATATCTATATAGCATTTCTTCAATCCACTGCCTAATAATATGTAAAGGAATCATCAAGTTAATCTGGCTAAATCTGTTGTTGATGAAGCCATGTCAGTTTTTGTTGCTTTGATTTTAGACATGGCCATGAACTGTAACTGAAAGGATTCTAGTTTCAGCCCATATTAGACAACAGTGATGCTGGGGAGAAGGAATTTCCAAATTTGCATTTTATACACTGTCTTAGCTCTATATTTTTTTTCAACCACTGCATTTAGGCCACTACTTTACTAAGTAAGATCACTAGAGCTGAAGGAACCTTAGAGTGCACTTAGTCCAACCTCTCTCATTTTACAGTATAGAACTGAGAGCAAAAAGGCTTTAAGTGACTTGTCCAGGGTTACCTAGCTAATAAGCGTCTCTAAGGTAGGATCTGAACCTAAGGCTTTTTGACTCCAAGTCCAACACTGTAATACTATATCATATTACTTCTAGAGTTTTAGTAGAAGAGCAGGTGGCCACTTTTTATACAATAGAACTTCAATAGAGTTTTAGGCCTTTAATAAATTTTTGATAGATGATTTTTAGGTATATTTCATTTAAAAAGACACCTAGATATTGAAATGTTATTCATTTCAGAAGTCATTAGTTACTACTAAACACCATTCGTTGGCTACATATTTGTAGTAAGTTTAGTATCAGCTGTGTGATCTTATGTAAGTCTTCTGTAAGCCTCTGTGTCTATGGGGATAATGAAATCTGAATTACCTCTCAAGAGGATCATTTGTGGGAAAAAGTGCTTTATAAAAATGAAATATCTGGGGCAGCTAGATGGCATAGTGGATAGAGCACCAGTGTTGGAGTCAGGAGGACCTGAGTTCAAATCCGGCTTCAGACACTTGATACTAGCTGTGAGATCCTGGGCAAGTCACTTAGCCCCAACTGCCTCAAAAACAAAACAAAATGAAACAAAACACCAAAATATCATATATGCGTATGCTACAATTTCTTTGGAAGGTGAGGATATTAACTTTAATGGATTCTTCTTTGCAATAAGCACAAAAAGTTTAAATATTAATCATAAAAAGCAAGTCAATCTCCCTCTCTGGGACTCACTTTCCCCCTGTAAAATAGATGGCCTAAATGATCAGGCCCTTAAAGTTCGAAAGCCTATGAACTTGCTTAGCAGAAATAAATAAATATGCTTAGATTTTACAATATCCTTTTATTCTTCAGACTCACTCAATATTTTAAAAAGAAAACAGAAGTAATTCAAAGCATAGGTTCTTACTTAAGGTTACTATGCTTTAAGACAGAATTATAAATATAATCTTGATTAATGAACATACTAAATAAACTTCCATCCCCTTTTATGGCCATTAAGCTCTGATAAGTCTTAACCCAAAGATGTTAAAAAAAAATTTAATATGTGGATTATAAATAAATCCAAAAGTGAATGAATATGCATTTTAATAAATTCTAGTATAAAGTAAAAATTTGCTCTTTCCTATAATTTTCTCTTCTAGCCATTCAAATGAGATGAAATGTCAAATATTCCAAATTTAAGTGGGGTAAACTAGGGTCATTCAACATGTGAAAAAGTGATTTTATATCAACCTGAGTCATCGTTTTGTCTGGTTATTCTGTATACATAAAAAGAGGTTAATTTCTTTAAACTTAAAGTTATTTGGGAAATATGATTATTTTCTTTTTTTGTTTGTTCTTTTGTTTTTGGCAAGACAAATGGGGTTAAGTGACTTGCCCAGGGTCACCCAGCTATTAAATGTCAAGTGTGGGGTCTGACACCACATTTGAACTCAGGGCCTCCTGACTCCAAGGCCGGTGCTCTGTCCACTGCGCCACCTAGCTGCCCTGATTATTTTCTTTACAAAAAATTACATATCACATGCATTTTTCCTACTTTTTAAAACAAGAAGATAATAGAGAAATATGTTTGTCTTTTTTGGTTTCCTTGTCCACATAAGTTTCAGTTAATTTCATTGTTTGTTAAAAGTTTAAAAAGCAGTATTTTTTCTTGAATCACTACATCTCAAAATAAACGCTCTTCTCACTTTCAAAAGTAAAAGGTCTAGAAATGTTACAAAATATGTTACTATAGAAGTGAAAACCTATTTTTAAGCTAAGAAAAATTTAAATCCTTAAACTATAACTTTAATATGGATAAGGAAATACTAAGTATTATTATATATAAGATGATTTCCTTGAGTTCCTGCCTAAGCTCAAACTCTAAAACAGGGTAGTAGGGGAGGACTGGGAAAGTGTATAGGGTGTAGTCACTTTAAATGACCAGTTACCCAAACATTTTCAATGAGGTGAGTCACAAACTGGCGTAACGAGAGCTTGCTAAGTCTGAATTTCTTGGATATTTAATCATCTCCATTTTTTATTAGTTTTTTTAATGAGTAACAACTTTGTCAGCTGCTTTTGTTTTAATTTCAAAATTTGTCTCCTTTGTTTTAATCCAATATTATGTGGCTGTTAAGCACTGGCTTGGACCTTATCTGATCATGCTGGAATAGAGACTAGTCTTAAAAAAACAAACAAACCAAAACTGTCTTTAGGTTATAAATTATCTGACCAATTTAGTCAGCCACAGTAGACATCAATAATAAAAGATGAGTTTAAGTTTTCTACTTCATTAAATACATTCTACTGCTATAATCAACCTCCCGATAGCACAAAGCCTTAGTATGTCTTGGTCAATGCTCTTCACTCCAAAAGCAACTACTGTCAATGTTGACTATACTTTTGGACCCACATTAACTGCCTTCATATAATAGATTGTGGCAAGTTCTAGGCACTTTGACATATGAGAATTAAAATGTATGTTTTTTAAAAACTCTGCATAAATAAGATATAGGTATGGATTTTGGCAAATGAGGCATAAATAAGGTTAACCATCTTAACAGTTAAGGGAGCGGGGAAGGGGAAGGCAGGAAGAAAGAGACTTGGACCTGAAGTTTCCATGGTATAGGGAACTCCTAATGAGGTAAACACCTCTATGAATGCTTAATGCCAACAATTTATAATGCTACAAAGTTACAGGGGGCACTGAAAGTTGAAGTGACTTGCTCAAGGTCACACAGCCAGAATGAGTCAAAAGACTTGAACTCATGTCTTCCTGACTCCAATGTTACCTCTCTAAAGACATTTAATGTTAATATAGTGGGAAAGATAACAATACGTGCACTACCTACCTAATGGGGTTACTATGAGGAAAGCATTTTGAAAATATTAAAGGGCTTTATCTAAATATGAATTACGTTATTGTTGTTGCTCTTTATACTTGATTATAATACTAAATATACTTCAAGGATCCATGACTTTATCTCCATGGGTGATTCCTCCACCAATGCAAACTGCAATGTCACCACACATCAACAGGAAGTTCAAAGTAGTTGTTGTGGTCAAAATAAATTGATCACTTGGTGCCAACCCTCTAGTGATTCTCACTTCTCAAAAATTAGCTAAGACGATAACTGGATGACAATCTGTTATCAAACTTTACTCAAAGCTTCTCTGGCTTGACAGGACCTGCCAGAGTTTGGACTACGTTGGCATATCCTTTGAGAATCTAGAGGCATTTCCACACCATGATGAGGAATGTGGTAAAAGAAAAAACACCTCTAGGAGATAAAAGTTTATTTGGTATAACTGATCTATTAATTACTCATGTAAAAGTACATCCTTGTCTAATCCCATTACAAAGTTTTTGAGGATAATAGTTCCTTATTAAATGAGTAAATTACTTTGAATTTTTCAGATGAAAATCTGAATAAGTAAAAAACAGACATTTCTATTTTAACATTAAGTAGAAAAGGAAATGTTTTAGGGATCTAGAATGTTGATTAAAAAAACAAAGAGCCAAAAACTTGGGTAAGAGTCTTAGATTTGCCACCAATTTGCTGTGTGCTTCTGGAAAAGTCAGTTTCTCTCTCTATGACTGTTTTCTTATCTATAAAAATAGGAATAATACAAGTGCCTTAGCTATACTTCACAGTGCTTTGTGACTAAAAGCAAACAAATCACACAACCAAAAAACAGATAACATCTCTGTGAAACTGTTTTATAAACCATAAAGCTATAGATAAGTGCAAACATAAATGGTGTAAGAATTTGATATCTATTATAAAAATTTTTGCCAAAATCCCAATCTGCATATTTCTGCTAGGGTATTAATATTACTTTTTAATAGAAGAAGACTATTTTTTGAGCATTGATATTTGTACACCATCACAAATCAAAGTTATACAAATAATTACAATCAAGTGGTCCTTCAGGTCTGTGATACAAAGTGGCTTTATCAAGTCTTTTATTTTCCTTAAAAATATTTGCTAATATTCTGCAAGTCTACCTAAATTAACTATATGCTCCACAGAGCTGTGTTTTCATTTCATCGGAATAAATAAAGGGAAAACTCAGTGATTAGGTTACCTTCTCTGGACTTGATTTCCTCTTCTTGCATAGTATTTCTGCTTGTTCTCGTTCGATCATTTTCGCTACTGTCACTGTCTGTAAAGCAGCAATATGTCAATAAATGTAAATTAACTTGTTAAACTAATTATTCCATTTCATTGCTGTTTTCAATGGTCTTGATTATATCTAATTTTACTACAGTGTCAGAAGTTTAGTAATTTTCCTCTCTATCCCCCTACCCAAACAAATATTTCAATACGAGAAGTACCATTTTCACTAAGAAATATCAGATTAACTCTATAAATCTTAGGTTCTTCAGAGTAATACTACCAGTAACTCAATTTTATGTGCTTCCTTTAAGATATATATCCTATATTTAAAACGGGGTCTTCCACTTAAAGACCTTTTCTAATGCCTTAACATAATTTGACGGTTGACCCTTTGTTTCTGAAAATTTATACTAAGCAAAAGTTCTGGCTGGTCTTGCCAAGTTAGAAAGGCTTTTAATAGAGGCCCAATAATGGATTAACCCTATTAACCAAAGTGCACACTGCCCAAGTTTGAAAAGGCTTATCATCAGAAAAATTGTCCACTAAGTGATTACGATATTTGGTTACAACAATTCTCAAAGACTATAGAATAGTGTCAAGTGGCTGTGACTTTGCGTTAATGGAGAGTTACTAACATTGATGCATTTGTGGAATCTTGTACTGAAATAACTGGTAAGAAACATATACTTGGACACTGAGTTAAATGCAAGCACTAAATAAAAACAGAATTATAGCTTTTAGAAAAACCCAGAAACATGAAAGAAAAACCTAGAAAACATGAAAGTTTACTAAGACAACTAAATGTGAAAATCTTTGGTATCTACCTTTAGATACTGGCTGAATTAAAATTTAAAGACTTTAAAAGATCAGTGATTTTATTGCTATGGCTTATTCTCTTTCCTCCAATGAAATCACAAGCCTTACATACTTTAGCAAACTGTTTCATGAATTGTATTGGACATAAAAATATAGATATCACATGATGGGCCTTGCTAGTATATTCCTTAGATGACAATCTGTTGTTTAGAATCAAAATCTTTCCAATTTGAAAGAACTTCTTACAGAGGTTGTGCATTTTGGTGCCCTAGTCTTTGCTGTATTTATAAAGCATCAGAGTAGAAAACAGTAACACAAGCCACAGCAACACAAATACCACAAAGTTCGAGATTTTATGCAGACCATGAAGTTACTCAAGATAGGACACACCAAGTTATCTGTTTCTGAAAGAGAATTTAGAATTACAGTAAAACTTTTTAAAATTCAACATCGATAATTCTGAATGAGTGTTAAAAAGACTACAAGGTAAATCCTTTACTTTAGAACTGAAAGGTAAACTTGTTTTTTTATAGAGTCCATAGCTGAGGTTTAAAATAACAAAAATGCCTTCCCCAAATAAGTCTAAAATAATGAGGCTATACTTTACAAATTAGATCTGTTCCTGTGCCAATTTTTCCTGTACTCCTCAATGAGGGAAAATACTGAAAATACTTAAATATATGGAAAAGGTTAACTGAAAGATTTAAATGAACAAAACGGCACAGCAAAGGAGCAAAGGCTACTTGGCACAGGAATCAGCACACCTAGGTTCTAAGTCTTGGGTGTGCCAAAACTAGTTGTGCAAGCTTAGGGAAGTTCCTTCCCCTTTCCAAGCTTCAGTTTCTTCATTTAAGTGGTTTTGGATCTGTTAAGGTCCCTTTCTGGTTCTCAAGTTCTATGATTCCAAAAAGTGACTGAAAAGTTTAAATGAAGAAAATGGAATTATCTGATATCTCCAAGTAACCAAGGATGGTAAATGGTACAGCAGTGCCTCTTCCCTTCTAGAAGCTTTATGTGATCATCTATATTCATTATCACAATTCCCCAGAAGATGGAAATAGCTATCAAAACTAAAGTCTATGAGAAACAGATGCTGAAACAAAATTCTAAAGGTGTTAACTTCCAATTTCAATGAAGTAGGTTTAAAATTTTCCTCAGAGTTGCCGTGAAAGGCAGATCTTTCTTTAAAAAAAAAAACTGAATTAGAAATTATTGTTGCAAAAAGTGCTTAATAGAGTTATGGGCTCATTATTCCATGTTCCAACTTCTGGTATAGTTTTTCAGATGTGACATAATTTTGGCTAATGTGACTGTTAACAATTGTTAATAAAAAAAATGATTTTTTTTAAAAGTTGAAATACTATTTTGCTTTTCCTTGGCCATATAACATGTATATAAACAATGACAGAGAAATCTATAAAATCTATAGTTCTTCAGCCAGCTTACTATCTCGTGATTATATCTATTCAAACTTTTTCACTAGCAGGAAATTTATGTACTTACATTTGTCCATAGCTCTGGAATAAAGGTACATATCTTGTACATAGGAATCGCTGCTACCTAAAACCTCAGCTAAAACTATATCCCTTTAAATTAATGTTATAGGGAATAAACAGAAGAGTAAGATCCTCTTAAATACCTGGTACTAAAGAATTCAAGTAATAGTATGATTCCTTTTTAAGAGAAAGTAAATGTAGCTTTCAAATGTATCTAAGCTATGACAAAGATGATACTTTGATTAAAGTTGCTGTCAAGATGATACATTTTGACCTCATCTGAGATCGAAAAAGATACTGATCCAAACATATCAAATGTTCAAGAGCAACAATGGGAAATTATTACTTAATAGTTAACATCTTTAGGTATGCCTGTATCTAAATTATCAGCAGTTTGGAGTTTTTCAAACAAGTTATCAGATGATATACACTAAATATAACATAGTGATGTTTCTTCAGCAAGTATCATTAATAACATATTGACACAAACTCTTTGTATTGCCATTATGTGATAACTTCATTGCTTTCAAAGGCCAAAAAAATAAGCACAATGATGTGCTCCGTGTGCCAAAGGCACATGAATATCCTCAAAGAGACTGTTAAGCTGGGGAGGGCGAAAGGAAGGACGAGATAACTGACACTCCCCTAGACACAAGAGAATCACATTTTAGAGGTCATTTAGTACAAGGGACAGTTACCAGGAGATACCAATAGCCCTTTTCCTTAGAGCCCCCTTATCTTCATATCTTGGCTACTGATATTCCTATAGTATCCCATCCAGCACTCAATCAATTCAGGCCACACATTACTGAAATGCATGGGATCATATCCCATTCACATTCTTTAAAAGTGCTCAGTACAACTGAGATAGGCATGGATGAGGTGGTAGACATAAAATAAAGGCATACACTTTTCCATCTTTAACAGAGCAGAAAACAGGCAACAGTTGAAAATCAGTAACAAGGATGAAAAAAAAAGGCAAAGAAAAGTCAAAATAAATTCAAAGAAGAAAAAAACAAGAGTAGGCAGGTAAACAAGTACATTGGGGGGAAATACATATTAGAAAGAATAAAAGTTGTAAAATAAAATGTAAAAAGAATATAAATATAGTAGAATAAATATGGTTAATCTCCTGTTACGACCATTCT
Organism: Vombatus ursinus; assembly: GCF_900497805.2. Classification (NCBI taxonomy): domain Eukaryota; kingdom Metazoa; phylum Chordata; class Mammalia; order Diprotodontia; family Vombatidae; genus Vombatus; species Vombatus ursinus. The sequence continues at coordinate 6,243,476 of NW_020949613.1, read as the reverse complement.
TTTTGTGTTCAGGCTTGGGACAATAAAACCTTTGAAATGATCACATTTAAAAAGTCATTATTAGTCCAGAAAAAACTAAGTGGAGCAGTGAACACATTTAATCTCTTAGGATTTAACTCCTTGATTCAAATAGCAAATATATTGTGTACTCCCCCTTTTCTTCTATTTTTTTTTTTTCCAATTTCTTTTAAGAAACATTAGAGACTTTCAAGTGATCTTTAGGCTTAGATTTTTTTCTTTAAACACGATGTGGAGAAGGGGCAACATAGCATAATTAACAAATGCTTTCACATGTCATATACTCTTTTTAAAAAATTAAGATGAGGTTGCTGGTCTTCAACAAGCTTATAATAAATCAGAGAGCTGAACATACATGTACAAATGTCTCCTACATATACTCAGACCACTCATGCTTGTCAAGAGTAAGTGAATCACTTCTTCTATATTGTTTGTTATCTACTGTTTAGAAAACTGTAATTTTTTTTTCTCCAAATAATTTTCAAATGGAACTATGAAATACAACTGAAATTTCGTATCTACGAGATTGCATTCATAGGATCCAATCTATCATCACACAATAAATATGAATTGTTATACCACATGGCAGACTCAAGAAAATTACAGTAAATCAACCTTTTTTTTTTTTTTAAAGGCAATTGGGGTTAAGTGACTTGCCCAGGGTCACACAGCTAGTAAGTGTAAAGTATTTAGTCTGAGGCCAGATTTGAACTCAGGTCCTCCTGACTTCAAGGCCAGTGTTCTATCCACTGCACCACCTAGCTGCTCCAATTCTCCTTCTATATGTCTGCCAATGAGAGGGGGAAAAAAGATGCAAATCAAATATGATTATGACATTTAGTAACTGGGGAAACAGTTTCCTTGTGGACAGCCATTTATTGGTTTCTTTCAGCAATGAAGTCTCCTCTTTGGCATTCTGTATGGTATCTCCAGCTGCGTACCTTTGGTGGTATCAGATATACTATTTAATAAGGCACACATCATATCCCCCTCTAAGTGATGAGGGTTTAGGATGTGGGCTGGCCTCTGAGTCTTCTTAAATTGATTCTGTAGCTCCAGAAAACCTTGATCTCCTGAGAGAATAGTGAAAGGAATTTGCTTAGGTAGCTGTTCATCTAGACGGCCAGCCTGGAGAACAAAATACAAAAGTTGGGAAAATAAAAGACATATACTAAGTTACATAACATGTAATTTATACAACATTCATTCAGCAAATACTTCTCAGTTATGTGCAAAAACACAATCATTGGTGTATTGGATAGAAAAGTATGAAGACAAGGTCCCTACACTCAAACATTTTCTGGTAAGGGAATAAGGCGCACTTATGCAAACAACAAGAGTGTACAAACAAGTACATTATTATGTGGCAAGGCAGTTGGGAAAGCTTATTAAGGTAATGAGAGCTTCAAACAGAACAGTTTGACAATGAGTATGGGAAGGAGATCCAACCCAAATACTACAGTACTGGGGCTTGGTGATTATTAGAGATAGAGTGGAAGAAAGGACCTAAAACTTTGACATCTTGAGCGAGAGTACTGCAAGAAGATGAACCTAGTAGAAACAGAAAAGTCAGTCAAAACTTGATTATCTCTTTAGAGAAAATAATGAGTTTGGGATATCTATGTCAGCTGGACCAGGATAAGGATCAGGTATTGGACATGTGACATTAACAGAACTGGAAATTCCTGTGACAGACAACTCTATCAATGTAAATTGGTACCTTCTCTAAAGCTTCTATTTGTAGAGAGATGTATGTATCAGAGTGCGTATCAGAAATGAAACTTGAGTACAGGTATTCTTGGCTTTGAGGCTGGCTTTTTCTCCACTATAACATACTGCCTTCTTCAGTCTCTAAGTAACTGGAAATGGTCAAAAATTGGAAAGAAAAGTTGAAGCTAGAAATATTAGTTTTGAAGATCTCTTCATAAAGAGTATACTTGAAGCTGTGAGAATAGATGAGCATAGAGAAAAAGTATATAGAGAGAAGAGGGACATACCTATATCCTGGGATAGTAGTAAGAAAAGCCAAATAAAGGAATGGGGGGGGAATGGTCAGAGGAATGAAAACCAGAACAATACAGAGTCATAAATGTGAATGTTTCAAGAAGCAGGATGGAAGAGGGAGGAAAAGAGGGTATAGTGACTCAGGAATGGATCCTATCTATCCCCAAAATATCAGAAAAAGGACCTACCTAAACATAAATATTCAGAGACGTTCTATTTGTAATAACAAACAAACCAACCAAACCCTAGGAAATTTACCTGTATAACTTATATGTTTTAAGAGAACAGATGAACAAATGATGGCACAATAATGTAATCAAAATATTAAAGTACCATTAAAAACAATAAATATTTGAAGCACATAAGAGCTATATGACGTAATACAGTGCAAAACCAGTAAAACTAGAATTTTTGCACACATCGACTACAACTAGATTAAATTAAAATAAAGAAGAAAAAGCCAGACAAATAAGACCAAAGGTTGTAGAACTATGAGCAAGACCTAGAAAAAGGGACACAACATAAAATATTTTGTGTTGTTTCATTTTTTGTTCATTTGTTTGGTTCTGCATTTAAAAAGCTAAAGGTAAGGATAGCTCTTCTGGGGGTCCAGAAGGGACACAGAAGAAAAGTCTACATAACATAACGTATTAATAAAAATAAATTTTTTTAAGGTAAGAGTTTTACAGTAAGATTTTACTGCTTGTTTTGTATATTTGTTTTGTTGACAACTGTTAAGTTTGTAATTTGAGGAGTTGGGGGGAGTAGGGTAAATGGTTAACAATGTAAAATTCCACAAAAGTAGAAAAAATAATACTGAAAAGAAACAACTAGACTGGACAATACACAATTTTTAAGAAAAGCTTTTAACAGAGTAGGAGGTGGGGAAAAGCCAGATTTTGTAAGAGGTGCTGGAGTGATAGAGTAGTGAGATAATGGAAACAGTCGATGTAGATTAGTCTTTCTAAAAGATGGACATAAATAAAAGAGAGCCATGAAACAGTACAAATGGGTGGAATCAAAGAAAGAGTAGTTTAGGAGAAATTTAAGCATATTTTCTTGGCCAAAAGTAAGTTGCTAATGTAAAGGCAGAGCTTTAATATAACAAGAAAGTTGATGGGACGTGGTACCAGAGAAAATAAAGGCACTAAAGGCACAGGACTAAAGGCACATAATGGAGTAGGGTCGGTCTTAGAAAGAAAAAGTGGTAGAGAAACAAAGTAAAGATATAAATACACCTCAAGTAGAAAAGAGAGAAATGGAAATGAGAGAAATTAAGGGAGAACTCGGGTATCTACAATGAAAAGATTTTAAAACTTGCTGTGAAAAATGATAGGAAACCAAATGAAGATGAATTAAAGAAATGCTAACCACCCCAAATGAAAATAAATCTATGAAAGCATTAAGCTTAGAAAGTTATCAGTAAAATTTGGGGGAGAAAAATTTTCATATAAATGAAATGTGTGTAATATTGTATTCACCTAAGTCCACAATTTCAAACATTTCTTCCGTTTGTTTAAACTCTAGTAAGTTATAAAGAATTGAGCTGTACTAATGTTGATATATAAACTTTCATACTTTTCAAGCACTCAATGTCAACTATCAGTAAAAGTATGGCTTGCATACTGATGATGATGCTCAACTTGAAGGCAGAAGGCTTGAGGTTGACTCAAAACTTCAAACAGACACTAGCTGTGTGACTAGAAGCAGGTCACAACTTCTCAGACCATTAATTCTCTTATCTATAAAACACAAGCTACCCACTTTAAAAGTTTATGTGAGAAAAGCACTTTGAAAATCTTAAAACATTATGTAAATGTGAGTTTTCCTTTTATTATTAGAGAAAAATCTTGTGCTTAAATTAAGTCAAGAAAGATGTATATACTGTTCTTTCTTTATATAAGTGGATCATTCTGCAGGCCTCTACATAAAGCAATTTTTATGAAATGTCAATTTGCCCACAGAAACGGGGAAGAAAAAGAGAGATTCCAGTGGCAGTGGAGATGGTGTCTTTGTAGACCATTCTGCTTCACTTAGAGGGTTTGTGTTTTGGTGGAGGGGTGAGAAGCTGCAGAGAACCAGGTTGAGAGGAAGGAGTTGCAGGAGTAGAGAGACAGCACAGTATTGTACTATAAAATTAACATAGGTGTTTTTTTTTTGGAATGCAGAATTTCTTAAGTAAAGTTGAATTTGTGTAATGTGAATTTACATAAAGTGAGAACTCTCTTACTTTCTTTAAATATAAATCAAGCCAATATTTCAACACAGAATCAGTGAGCTGTAGATACCAAATGCACTTTAGTCCAACTATAACTCACATGCATACAGATGGCAAAATCAGCAGCATCTTTTCTCTTACTGCAGCGTGGATGAAGGAAGAAGCATCCAATCCTATTGAGGTAATTAAAGATCTTGCAATTGACTGGAGGCTTCCAATTTGTATTTCCTCCTAAGATTTTAATGTTAAAAATTCAAAAATGATAGTCAAATTGCAGAAGAAATGGCCAAAAAGTTCCCCTAAATTTCTTTAAATATATGAAAAAAAATCTAATATCAGAAACTAAAATTAATGATACTGTATCTATTACTAAACTGTCATTTCTTTACTTTGTGGAAGAAATTATATTCTATACTATATTTTAAAAGCGTAAAGGATTACAAATTCTATTTTTGAGTTTTGACCTCAATATGATATAAACATGATAGTAAATAACAGCAAAATAGTAAACAATAGGTTTCATAAAATTCTTTGGGGGAGGAAATCGGATATTAAAATAACTTCTCTCTGAAGATCAGGAGAGTAGATGCAGAGATATATTTAACAGAATGAGGGGAGACTTGTTAGCCCTGAGGTTTTACGGGAAGTTTGTTCATATAATAAACCAACCAAGTGGCAAAACTCAAACTTCAGTGTTTCAGTACTAACATAAAATGGAATTTTGGGCTCTGATTATATCAGAACCAAGCAAATGATCTCTAGATTCCCAAATACAGCTGAAGACATAAGAGAAATTAACAAGACAAGATACTTTAGGATCAACAAATTTGAATATAGCTAAGATTATTAAATATCAAATATGATTCTCAAAACACATAAAAGATACTTGAGATACTAAAGGCTATGACAAATAAGATTTCAAAGCAAATTGCTTATTTTTGTAATCCTATTAATAATAGGAAACAATACTTCATAAACTCCTCAATAAAATCCACACCACTAACAAAACTCAAGAAATTTTAATAATTCAATGTCAAAATGTTCCTATAGAAATAACATATTCGGTACATAGCTGTGATTGCAATCAGTACAGAATAGTAAAACATTAACTTTAAAACACTGAAAGCTTTATTTATTTATTTGCCATTTTGAAAGAACACTACTTTTAGTATATCAGAAAGACCAAAATAACTTTGGAGTTGAAAGGCACCTCTGAGGTAATATACTCTAACACTTTCATTTCACAGATGAGGAAACTGAGGATAGAAGGGATTAAGTGATTTGCCCAAGATGAGATAGTTTGTTAAGGAAGAGAGCCAGGATTTAAACCTAGATTTTTTGACTTCCAAATCCAACACACATTCCACTATATCAAAACTGTAGCACCAGACTCAGAGTCCTACAGAATTAAATTCTAGTCCTGGCTTCTCCAATTCAGCAAGTCACACAATCTTTCCTAGACTTACCTTTATTGGTATAGTGGGCATTCTCTTTCCCTGCTTGCCTCAAAGGGCTTTTACATATAAGAATGCACTTATCAAACTCTAATATGCTATAAATACAATGTAAATTATTAGCAGTAGCATCAGTAGTGGCCGATGACCATGATGGATGGGGTAGGATGGTGAGGAGGGGAAAAATTATCCTAGAGAACCTCATTTGTGCTCAAATTCCTCAGAGTTTTCAGGTTCCTGCTGGGAAAATCCACTGGTTGGCCTGTAATAACATGTCATGGTGCTTCAATTCCTTGTTTTATCCTTGATCCAGAGCCTTTGAGTTCTTCCTACCAATTGTAAACTCTAAGAAGCTCATGCACTAAAGCCAGATCCTCTAATTAGCAAAGAATTAAATCCAAATGTCTCTAGAAATGTTGAGAACTTTACTATTAACTAATAAAGATTTAATTCTAAATAATGTTCCTAAGATTTTGAGAGCATTACTATACATCATCTAAATGAAGCTCCTTAACTTTGTTTCGCATTACTATTTCTCTATACTTCAAGGAAATTTCTTAAGATTTATATAATCAATCAACACACAGTTAACACTTTACAAAAATAATCTATAAATTGGGGATTCAAATGTGAATTGTAGAAAAATAATCATTATACAATGCCTCATTTCAATCATGTAGCTGAGTTCCATTGCAGAAAGGTTCAAAAGCAGTTCCATTTAAGTGGGTCACATTTATTTAAAGCAAGGGAGATATATCCAACTTTCATTGTTAACTTACCTTGAAATCCCCAGACAAAGGTTCCCTGATTAAGGAATCCTGGTAGATGACCAAAAAAGTTTGACCAATTATCAAAATCCACAAAGACTATATGAGTCATGGTTCGCAAGTAGTCCAAATCTGGTAGCTCAACATCTCCTTCATCTGGTAAAGACACATAGACACGGTCGCTGTCAGTAAGAATTTCCCTAAAACTTTTTAATTTTTCAGTATGAAATCTTAGCAAATTAAGACCAAAAAAAAAATGTATGTACGTGTGTGTGTGTGTAAAATTTCCCCATACTACCTAAAAGAGAAGTAGCTGCATCATTTGTTGTACATAGTACAACAAACTAATGGCAATTAAATTCTTAGGTATGCAACATGGTTAATATGCCGAGTCAGAATCTGATTTCATAACAATCATGTTATTACCTTTTTTAGCAGAATAATAATTTTTTAACCCCATCTTCATTTTTCCCCCTTCCCTCATCCTAGTTGTCTTAGGGCTTCTATTTCTGCTAAAAGCCTCCAGAACTAAACAGATGGTTAATGCCTTTTGTAAAGTAATCTTGTGAACTAGCTAAGATGAAGAATGGTAGTGCAATAGAAAGATATACTAGCTTTGAGGTTAAAGGATTTGGGTTCAAATTTTTCCTGACATTTACTATTTATGTGATCTTGGGGTTTTATGTGTAAAATGAGGGGTCTGAATGAGATGACTCCTAAGGTGTCTTCCAGTTTTAAATCTATGATACTATCTGAAAAAAAGGCACTTAAGAATGAATGGGGGGAAAGAATTATACAATTGAAGATGGCAGTATACCACTAATTTTAATTTTCTGTTTCATACTCTTAAATTATGGATCCATTGGATGTTTCATCAATGGGACCAAAACATTTATGCTCATTCCTTGCTATCATTTTAAATCCCATTGCTAAATCATTTTTTAATATGCAGAAGTTTTCCCTCCACATTAAACATAATGGAAACATACCCACCAGATTACATGAAGAGTACTTGTACTTTTAAAAATGACTTAAAAAGTATTCTTTATAGCTAAAAATTGAAACCAAAAACACAGGCTCCTAAAAGGCCTTTCAAAAATCAACTGGCTCATTCCAAGGCTTGGATGCTGTTAAAAATGACAACAGTAACATCCAGCAAAATAACTTTTAAACTCTAAAAGAACATGGACAAAAATCCCAAACTAATTTCCTTTCCTGGAGAATTTCCTGTGCCTTATTGAGAATCATGACAATGTTAGAAAGAAAAGGCTGTATGATAATACTTACTCTTTTAAAAAAAACCAACATGTACAATCCAAGTCCCTTAAGTTTGGAGTTTGGTTAAGAAAAGCAAGTAAATGAGAGATAATAAAGGAAGCCCAGTTACTATAACCTGGCTGATCAATATTAACTGAAAGCTTTAATTTTTTTCTCATATTTCTGGTTTAAAATAGATGGGTTATGGTTTAGCTTTCATTATTTACTACATCACAGACCTTATTATTATCCAGTTGAACCATGTATTATATACTGTCTTATTGGAAACATGCTGATTGTTGTTACATATATATGTATATGTTTATGTTAAGTTTCTATACAATTGTATGAGATTTGCATAGACATTAAATCATAATTTTAAGGTCATACCTATATTTTGACAGCCTATGTCATTCTTAGCTCCTGAATCCATGTTTAGTAGTCTATTTGAAGGAGATTCTGAAATTTTTGGATAGCTTACGGCATGTTTCAGTTTTCTGTCTACACGTGCACCACTGGCACTAAACTTGAATTGGCTTAATTTTTCTGGTCCAAAGTGAGCTATGTTGGGTTTTTGTAAGAAGCAATGTTTTGTGTGAAAATGTTGCTGAGCACTCTCAGCATCGTGAAAACTTTTGCTGCAGACAGCGCACTTCACAAAGTACTGCTCTTCTTTATGATCTCTCTCTCCCTTGTGTCGTTTAAGAATATGGGTATTCATGTCTGCTACATTCTGTGCTGTTGCTGAACACCAACAGCAACGAAACCACAGATTACCTTTGTCAAGCAAGATCTGTAGACATCTACTGTGATCTTCCTTCCTGTTAGTTTTACAGATGTAACTCTCCCGGCAGCCACATGTTAACAAGTTACTTTTCTCCAAAACGGGGAAATCATCCTCATTTTTAATTGAAGTTTCAGACTTTTCTGATACAAACACATAGTCTACGCTGTGGACATCCTTATAGTGACTCAAAAATGCTTCCTCCACATCAAAAGTCAGATCACAGAGCCCACAGAAATATTTAATTTTTATGTCACTGTCATGCTGGTCTTGGCAGTGTCGGTATAATGTCTCTATCTTGTGAAAGGACTTTTTGCAATGGTCACAGCTGTACCTATGAAACTGATGACTTGTTAAACACATACAGTGATGTTTAACACTTTCCTGGGAGTCAAACATATCTTCACAAATTCGGCACTGCCATTTTCCTCGTGGAGGGCTTTCTGGAGGGGACTGAAGAACAGGCATAATAGTTGAAAGACTACTCCTGTTAACAGGGCTACTCATCAATGTCTTAGAAGAGGATGGCAAAGGTTCCTCTTCTTCAGCATCTTGCTCATAAAAATAAGTGTGTCCACGATGATATTCAGTCACATGAGCCATAATAGTCTCTTTTCTCCGTAATTCCTTTTTGCATGTCCGACACCAAAAAAGAAAGTTATTTAAATGTGCCCCTCCATGAAACCGACTCATGTGCAAACGCATAACACCTGCATCTTCAGACACTTTCCCACAGACTACACATTTATGGCACATTGTATTTGCTGAGAATACATGCTTTTCTGCTGCATCTTCACTCAGGAACTTTTGTTGGCATTCACAAAACCAGACCGACTTATTTTGTTTTGTATGTACTGCACCTTCACTATTTTGATCCTCCAAGTTTTTCTTCTTCTTTGGAGTAGCGCTGCATGCCTGTGTCCTTGAATCTTTATTGGATAGCGTCCTTTTAAGTGATGAAAATTTTGAATGCTCTAGCAGGAGGCGCAAATCAGAGGGAGGTTTGTTACCTCCATTGATGTGACAATACATCAAGATGGATTCTTCCATTGAGGCAATGACTCTGACTTTGTGTCCTGAAGTCTGCTTGTGACTATTGGTACTGCTCTCATCCACAAAGAGTTCACTGCAACTTAGACAATAACCTCTTGCTTTGAATCGCTCTGCAACCTGGGAGACACTCTTCTCAGCTACTGCTACAGGACCCGCATTTCGACAATGGACTCTGAATTAGACACAAAAGATAAAACATCTTTATACACTAGTTTCTAAATTTTGTAATTATACAAGTTTCATATAGCACTTAGCATAGTACAACATGAACAAATAAAATACTTTTTAATTAATATACAATAATGACATTAAAACACCTCAAGATTCCTGTATTGCTTATATATTGCCTGTTTCTATGGAAGATGTCAAATAGAATGGAGACGATTGACACATATAAGAGAACTGTAAAAAGCATCAAATATATATATGTAACTAGACATATTACATATTGTTATATATAACATAAATGTATTATATATACATAATATATAATATTTATAAATACTATATATTATATATATTATATTAAACTATTCTTGAAGAATAAGCTGCTTTAATATGTGAGCATTTTCTTGGGTAACAAGATGGCTTATTTTGAAGAATTAATATAGGCTAGAATGGTGGTAGTTTAAATTCCAAACTTACAGGGGAAAAAAAACAAAATAAGTAAGAATAGGATATGGCTGCTGAGGAGAAATGGCTAAACAAATTGATGTCTGTTTGTATAAAAATATAGATAAATATAATTCATGTTTCTATTACCTTCCTTACCACTCATTTTCTATTTAATTTCCTCAACATGGATTTTCACCTCTCCTATCCCTATTCTAATGAAATAGAATTATCCAAATGACCTTTTCTTGATTTTCATTCCCTTTTACCATTCCTCAAGTATTTTTTTAATACTGTTCTGTTCTCACCCCTTTCTCCCAATTAAAATCTTCTCATTTTAGGGAGAGGTGAACTTCCCATTGCTCTGGCCAGTTTTGATTCTCCAAATGTAAGTAACCCAAAAGATTCAGTGTTCAACTCTTTGAATATTTTTTTCTTCTTATAAATCTCATTCATTCTTTTTCCTTTAAGCAAATACCTTTATCAATATTTGCCAAGTGTCCATCTCCAAACTCGATTTTTCTCTACAAGTCCCATAATAACACTCCCTACCTCTTGTGGGACAGACATTTCCACTTAGATATCTTCCTACAAACTTCAAGCTTGGAGCCTCTTCCCCAACCCCACACTCCAAAAACCAGTTTTGCCATGTTTGCCATATCTCTCTCCTCTCCTTTTCCATTCTCCCCACAACCACTCTATGGTAAGGACTACCATGGGGGAAAGTAAATAGTAAAATTTATGGGAAAAAACTGATGCACTGATTTTTATCAGTTTATAGTGGCCTCTCTAGAGATATTAGTTTATTATTCAAAACATAATAATTTGCTTTCCAACTTTGATGATAAGTAAAAAATACCACAAAATTTGTCACTCATGAAAACTTTGAAAAAATATCTTCCCATTTCACATATCTCATTACAACATTTGCTGATGGTCAGGGGGTGATTTCCACAAAATGTTCTGGCTATCTCAGCACAAGCATATAATAATAGGGTTGAAAGTAACTTTGGAGAGATCATCAAGTTAAACTCCTATACCCAGCAACAGATAAGAATTGACCCTATCTCTGCAAAGCTTTGTCCAAGGTACCTCGACTTTATGAATATTCCTCCTAACAAATAACCTAATTAAAGTCACAGTTTTAAGGCCTATTTTTCTAAGAAATAAAACACCTGTTGGTCACTATCCTCTGTACACAATACAATAATAAATCACATTAAATAACCCATCACATGCTTTAAGGACTCAAGTTTCAAATCAGTTTTCTTTTCTTCAGGTAGAATAATCTATATTCTTTTACTCTTTCTTCAAGGTTATATTTTCCAGTCTTTAATTATTATTATGACTAGTCTAGCCAAATATCCTATTTCTGAAATAAGGCCAGTCTGCTGAAATCTAAACAATTCCTTCCTTCCTTCCTTCTCTCTCTCCCCTTTCCTTCCTCCCCCCCCCACGCTCCCAAAGGCTTTTTGATCTTTTAAAAATAACTACACTTTTCTTTTAGTTTCAATATGTCTCTATGACTTTTATATGATACAGTAGTGAGTGCTCTGCAGAAATAGCCACATTAAAATTTTCCTCTAATAAATTTCAAGAAGTGCATGGTAAGTGTTTTGAGTAGATGTATGCTCTAATGCTTCCTTCTCTAAGTATACTGAAATCTTTTAAGATAAACTTTTATTTATCTTGTTAGCTATCGAAAAGAAAAACTTTCTTAAAAACAGATGTTATTATATAACCTCTATCAAATCATTTACTGTCTCAGGAAGGGGAGAGGTGAGGGAGTGAGAAAATTTGAAACTCAAAATTTTATATAAAAAAGGAATGTTAAGGGGCAGGTAGGTGGCGCAGTGGATAGCGCTCCTGGCCATGGAGTCAGGAGGACCCAAGTTCAAATCCAGCCTCCGACACATGACACTTACTAGCTGTACATCCCTGGGAAAGTCACTTAACCCCGATTGCCCCTCAAAAAAAAATGAATGTTAAAAATTATCTTTACATGTAATTGGAAAAAAACAAAATACTACCTACTAAAAAGGGAAAGAACTGTTAAACAGATGTATAAAATGATTTTACATATTACACACACATATTTCTGTCTGATGATAGCCATTCTCTAGTGTGAGGGGGAATGAAAAGAAATTTACATGATAATTTTATTATATATTTTAAAGCAATGGCAAGTTGTACATAATAGTTTCTTGTGAAATCTTATCTTTTTTATTATACCATGTTATGGAAATGGACATTTTTTTAAAAGGGGATGTTATTTAGCTTCATATGATACAAAACAGATACACAGAAACATGCTAAACTCCCCCATCCATTCAAAAAGATTCCTCTGGAGCAGATGGTGTCTGAATATAGACTGAAGCACTCTTTATTTTTCTTTGGGGTTTTTTTTTGGTCCATTTTCTTTCACAACATGACTAACTACTATGAACATGTTTTGCATGACTACACAAGTATAACCTATATCGAACTGCTTGCCTTCTTCAATGAGGGGGTGGGGGTGGGGAGAAAGGAAAAGAAAGGAACTCAAAAGTTTTAACAAATGCTTTAAATTGTTTCTACATGTAACTGGGGAAAAAAAAATATGATTCCTCTGATACTTTAGCTCATAATAATGTTGCCTGTTCCACTTAATAATGTCATTATGTAGTTATTTCATTTTCTACACGTATGTTTTTAAAGGTCCTAGAACTTATAACTTCTTCCTATACCAGTTTTGCAATGTTTGCCATATCTCTCTCCTCTCCTTTTCCATTCTCCCCACAACCACTCTATGGTAAGGACTACTATTGGGGAAAGTAAAGTAAAATTTATGCGAAAAAAAACTGATACACTGATTTTTATCAGCGTACAGTGGACTTATAATTGGTCTTATAACTTCTTCCTATCCCCCATGACATCTAGCAAAGAGTGACAAAAACAAATATTCTCACATTTTATCCTCACAACCACCCGTGGAGACAGTGCTATTATAAATTCATCATTTTATGGAGGAAACTATTTTTTACATAGGTAGCAGAGGTTAAGCAACTCTCCTAGAATCACACACACAGCTAGTAAAAGTGTGAGGCTGAATTTAAACTCAGGAATTCTTAGAGCCCAGATTCAAAGTGTTTTTATCCTCTGGGCACCAACCTAGGTGCCTCTAAGTAAAACTAGTAACTTTCTAGATCAATTGCTTTAGAGTACTTTAACTACGTAAGACATATTTAAAAAGACATGAAATTTAGGAATTAAACTAACTTCTTCATGTAGGAAGGAACTTAAAAATATTCAGTTTCACCACTGTTCTCCCAATTTGCCAGGTTATCCTATCTATAAAGTACCTACTCAGAAGCACATCTTCATTAGCATCAAGTAAGGTTAGAGCTTCTGCTAGTTGGCAGTTAAAAATCATAATTAAAACTTTTCTATTACTTGAGTCATACTTACCTGAAATGGGCTGTAAGATCCATGTGAGAACGTAATGTTTTGTGGCAGGCCATGCATTTCACTTGAAAGGGGACTTCCTTACAGAGAGCTATCAAAAGTTTCTTTGCAAAAGATGGAAATGGTATAGGACATATTTCCTTGTCATCTGGGAGAAAAATGGACAAAATAAATTACAAATATCCCTCAAATCCTCACATAGACAACATAAAGTAATTATATTTTAAGGAATTCAACTTTTTAGTCTATATAGGAAGAGACATCAATCTTACAAGAATTTGAGGCATTTAACTGAAAGTAACCTAAGTTCAAGTACTACAGATACAAAAAGAGAGACCAAATAGTTTCTTTTCATTTGTAAGAGTAAATTAATTTTATTCACTGAAAACTGAAGTTTTCCTAACTTTCTGAGTTCTCAAAATATTGCATAGTGTTAAGCAGGCTATAATTCTCTTCTGAACTGGAGGTTATTAAGAAGATACATAACACAAATAAACTGGTCTTCTGACAGAATTTTAAAAGAAGACCAATAATAGTCGAGTACCAAACCTCAGACACTAACAAGAGCTCATGTGATCATGTAAGCCAAAACTTCTGAGTCTCAGGTTCATCATTAGTAAAATGGGGATAAAAATACTTCCTAAACACAGTAGAAAAATATACTTGGCCCATGGAATCTGCCCTCAAGGGTCATAAGTCTGGCTTCTCACCCAAACAAGAAAAAACATGTTTCTGTTACCATATATAGTAGTTACATAGTAGAATATATGGTAAACTAAAGTAACGAACCCTCTTTACCGTGTTGATCTTAGAAGCAGCAAGTCATTTCCCCTTCTGAGGCTCAGTTTCCTCATTTGTAAAATTGGGGGGGGGAGAAAGAGAGGGAGAGTTGGACTAGTTTATATCTAAGATTCCCTTCCACAGCCCTAACATTCTGTAAGTTTGTTTTTACTAATCTTTACAACTTCCCTAATCCTTCCTCACCTCCCCCAACCTGCCCACAGACCTGTTGTTATACATACTAGGCCCTCAAAAGAAGCTTGCTGAACTAGATTAAATAGTGGTAAAAAATATAAAAACAATATAAATGAACATACCACCCAGTTTAAAACTCTGAAGAAAATGATTTTTTCCAGACATATGCCGCAAACATTCATCCTTGTTGCTAAAAAGAAGGAAGCAATTTGGACATGCAAAGCACTGAATAAGCTGGGGAAGAAGACTGGTTTTATGTCCATCAGCTGCAGCTGCCTAAATAAGATAAAACAGTTTATAGATTATGCAACCAATTTGTCAAATTCAAGGATTAATACTTAAAAGACAATTGCTTAAAATTATTTTAGTTAGCTTTCTATAGGTTTTATGATATAAGCAATTTATATATTCCATAAGCACATATAAACATCAAATAAATTTTCATTTATATAACCTGATTGATTTAATGTGAAACAAAAAACTAAAATTTAGCAATATTACCACACTTTATGTTAACATTGTAACAGAATTTTCTTTAGTTGCTCCATCGATTGACTACTAATCAATTTAATTCTAGACACATTAAACATGCCAATGTGCAGTTTTATCAATTGCATAACAAGATTTTCAACACTGAAGTGAATACTAACATATATAACGATTACAACAATACTTTCTTCCACAAAGCAATTTTGTACTTTAAAGATTCCTAAAAGAAAATATCATCTGGCAAGTGTCACTATATTCATCAACATGTGATTCTGGTTTCTTTCCCTAGCTCTGGGCCTCAGTTTTCTCACTTGTAAAAAGAAGAGGGTTTAGAGTAGTTCTCCAAAATCTTTTCCAGTTCTAGATCTGTATTCTGAGTATTTAGGCATGAGAAGATAGCTTGTGTAAAAAAAACTAAAACAAAAACAAAAAAACCCACTGTAGAAATGGGAAATGAAATGTACTGAACAAAGAACATAAAAGTTTGGCTGGAACAGTTCATGAAGGAGTACTGTGAAATAAATAATTGTAGAAAAGCTTAGATCCAGCTTGAGAAAGGCACTTAAAAAGCCGGAGTAATTGGCATTTTATCCTTCATAATAGCCACTGGAACTTCTGGAACAGGAGAATGACATGATTCGATATGCACTTTTAAGATTAGTGAGTTAGTAGTCTTGGCTGGAGAAAAAGACCAGTCAATTAGGATCCTGACCCTACATTCTAAGTATACACTCTGTTATCATAAGTTCACATACTGTTTCTTTAGTAAATTGAAATACGTTTAGTTAAACTTTTAAAGGAAGTAATTCATTAAAAAATTTTTCCCATTGACACCAAGAAAAATCCTATTTGTAGTTGCTTTATTGGCCAGAAGAGGTCACTAGAGGATTTTCTGAAAGCTCACTTTTCTCAAATACAAAATCCATTTTCTATCTGTAGTCTCTTTTCAGCCTGGAAGAAAGTGAGCTTATTCCAAACACTGATAAGATAGGCATCCTCATAAAATTTAGGATCTTAACTCACTTGGGCAGCTTTTTCAGTCAGAATGCCTACACTCCTTATTTGCTTCCTTTCAATCTTTTTAACTGTTTAAGACAATAAGGATCATTTAATTAGCTCAAGATGAGAAGCACTTAAGAATAGTCTATTGCTGCCATTGCTATAGGCTATCTTTGGCAAGAGAGAAATAAATTATCTTTCTTCTTTATCATCTTGCTCTCCAGAATTATTGTTGCTTCTGTCTCCTGATATTCTTATAAAGCCTTCCATTTTGGAGGTTTCAACAAATGTTAAGTGCATACTTAACAGGGTGCTATGCTAAGTTCCTCCTTCCAAGGAGTTTATTATAGGCAGATCTAAGATATATACATATGTATTCATGAGGTCAGAATATGAGGCAACTAGAAAAAGACAGAGAAAAAAGTGCTCTAGGAAAATTTAAGGTGGGAGCTTTTTGAAGAGTGGTTAAAGAAAAGCTTTATTGAGATATTATGTAGCACACCTGATCTGAGCTTTAAAGAAGAGGGCCTGCATAGGACAAGGTCAGAGAGGTTACATATTTATAAAGTAAAAATAAATGAAAGAATAGCTGTGTCTGTCATGTTAGGGCTTTACAGAAGAAATGTAATTCCTAAGTCTTTTTAAATTAGTTATCCCAAAATAATTTTACAAGTATAAAAGCATTAATTTGATTAATTTTGTAGTTCAGTCAGTTGGGGTCCCCCCCCAACAAGCTATCTTATCATGCCTAAACACTCATAATAGAACACAGATCTAAAGCTGGAAAGAATTCTGGAGAATGACTCCAACCCTCTTCATTTTACAAGTGAGAAAACTGAGGCCCAGAGCTAGTAAAAGAGACTAAGATCAAAGCTTTGAAGGTAAAATGAGGAGGGAAGGGAACGTGAGGTGTCATGAGAAACAAAGTTTCTCTGTGCAAGGGGGAGACTGAAAGGTTTTAAGGAAAAGTATAAATACTAACTGCCTCCTTATGATAGTTATTTTCAGGAAACCAATGATGTTTGGTCAGATATGCCCTTAGTACCTATCATATTTTCTAGTGTTCACGAGAATAAATCAACAGAACTAATATGATCAATCTTGTCCATGAGGATTATGAAAAGTAATAACATGTACTAAAATTCTAAATTCCTTTGATTTGCTGGCCCTCTTGTTGCTATCTATCTGTTGAGACAAAGGCACAAAACTTCATATTTGCCTTAAAAAGGTTTAGAAGTAGCTAAACTATACAGTTCAATGGACCTCTCTCCTCGGGAAGGAAATCTCCAATCGTAATATTCTAAACCCACATCAACAATCCTAAAATTAGTTATGTATATCACCAAGTGCTGGGTAGAAATAAAAACCCTATGATGTGATGAATTATGTAATTTTCTATCATTTCAAAACTCAGTTTCAAGTATGATAAAAAAAACATCACAACCTGGTTCACTGTTATACAGATCTCACTAGAAAAGGGTGGTTAAATCCTATCCCAATGCCACATAAATAAGATACAATATAGCCTTTTCTCAGACCAGCTTCTAAATAAAAAGTACAGAACATTCTTTTAACATGGCCCATGAGATTGCAAAGTATGTATGAGAGTGGGGAGAGAACACTGGATTCATTGCAAAATGAACCTAAGACCCCAGAGTCAGGAGGCCTGAGTCCATGTCCCAGGTTCTGCTGTAACCTCACTTTCAACTTGGGAAATGGGCTTAACCTCCCTTGCCTTCAGTTTCCTCACCTGCAGATCTGCAATATATGGGGACTGGAACAGATAATCTCAAGATCATAAACATTCGACGACTATGATAATGCTCTATACTTATAGCTCCTGCTCATTATTATTCTAACCTTCCATAAAAGTTCACATTTTTTTGATGCCCAAGGCATAATTTAATTTTAAAAATGAAAAATTAAGAGCTATGAAAAAATACACTGACTCCATATATTTCATAGAAAACAGAACACATGTCCTTCCTTACCTTACAGAGGTTCTTACCTTAGCAAAAAGGTGATCACTATATTGCTGCTGGGTAGCAAATTTTTTATAACATATTACACATGCAAAGGAATTGGTGAGAGGTCCATGCAGTGTAATTGTTGGATCACATGGAGAATGATCAAACCTGCAAAGTAGCAGAGATTTGTATAAAAGTTTAAGTTTCACACTCAAACATTTCAAGGATTTATTAAATACCTACTTATGCTATACGCCTGTGCCTTTAAGGATGGATGTAAACATAAAATTAAAGTATTTGCCCTCAAGAATCTTGCCTTTTAAGCATGGAGGGGAGAGAAGCAACATGTATAAAAATAAGTCAATATAAACATAGGCAAAGTAAATAAAATTTAACTTTGAACTTTCACAGGAGACATACTAAAATGTGACTGGGGGAGATCAGGAAAGATTTTTCATAGATAGTAATATTTGAGATGTCCCCCAAGCTAAGTTGCCTAATCTATAATGATAAAAGAGTTTTGTAAAAGCTATCTGCAAGTTATAAAATTACTTTCTTACTGAACATTATTTAAACTAGGGCTCAGTATCAAATTAACATTCAAACAGTTCATTAGCCTTCCCATTCTTTACCAAGATCAGAGGGAAGTAGCATCTAAGGGCTGTTATGACTTAGCTTTGATACAGAATATATGTAGAATTTTATTCCTATAAAATAGATGATGAATAGAACTACTTGGTATATACTGATTAAACACATGTAGGTATGCAATTTCTTAATTCTCTCCAGATTTCTCTGAGTTTATTTATACCACATTAGTATCCTGAGTCTATGGTGAGGCACCAGGACCTGGCACATAATAGTCCTCATTCATCTTTTTCTGGTTTCCTCCTTCAGAACAAGCTCTAGACCTGGAACCCCTATCCTGAAAGTAAGGGACCTAGGTTCCATAATTACTAAGAACAGGTCTGTATTGTTACACCTCTCTGAATCTGCAAGAAATCTGGACAGAAATCAAGACAGAGGGAAGTAGAGGGAGAGAATCTGGCACCTACATAATTTCCAGAATTTACTTTGCCACTGTCCAGGAGGGGTAAAACACACTATCAGTGGCCTATCTAACCCAACCAATGTGTCTAACAAGAAGGCTACTGAGGTCCTGTTCCATAAGCAAATAACAATGGCTCTTATAATGATCACATCTTTTGGCAGTGGTGTGGTTTGTGTCTTGCAGGCTGTCCATAACTCCCTTATTTAAGTCCCTCTATACCTCAAAGTCATCTCACATTGAAATCATTAAGAAAACCAGGCTTGAAATACAAAGAGTTTTATATCTTTCCTTTTAGGAATTTTTTATTGTGTATAAAAGGATATATCCTTAATTTTGTTCTCAATAAAAAGAATAAAAACCCAAGAGGGCTTTTAAGAACAAATAATTTTAAAACTCTTTAAAATCATACCTGAGTCAAATATGCAGAATTTGGATTAGTTTTCAACATATCATTGTAAAAAAACAATAAATAAAAATCTATGAATTTATCAAATATCTAAATATTTGAAAATAAAGATGTACTATTTTAAAGCCAAAAAAACACAAAAATAAAAACATTAATATTGACTACCTCAAATATGTATCAGAAAATAACTAATACGACAATAAAAACTCAATGTAACACAATTACTTGTATTTTATTCTGAACGCTGAGAAAATGTTACACTGACCTTTTCAAATGACCCAAGAGAAGGTGCCCATTGTCAAATTCTTTGTTACAATACATTATGGGGCATGAAATAGGTTTGCTGGACACTGGCATTTGGCTTGCTCTTCGAATTGGACCTCTTCTTCCAGAATTAATTGTGCCTGTTTTAAGTCCTGCAATGGAGCAATTACTGGATTTACATGAAAACAGTCATTAAATATTTCCATACTGTGCACAAAACTTTACAAATAATAAAAACTTCTAAAAAATGTTTTTCTGGTAGCAAGCAGATATATTGATATACGCCCTTATTTAAAGAAAGGAAACTGTTTTAATAGCTTCAAAGAAACACTCTGACATTTTCTATTTAAAATATTTGTCTGAGATCTTCTGCAGAATTGTAATTTTAATAACAAAAGGCCTCAATGATTCATTCAACATTTAAAAATCCAAAATATTCAGAAAAGTTAGGATTTTGGAAAATGCTTACAATTCCAATGAGACCCTCCCCCCCCTTAAAGTTTAGGGAGGATAAAAAGCACAAACACACACAAAAATATATCTTTAGTCTCTATTATACAATAATTTTTCAAAAGTTATTTTTTGCTTATAAAAGGTTTTTTTGTCTCTCCTATTGTTTTCCTCTTAACAAATTAAGCATTTAGTAATTTTTTTAAGCAAATTTACAAGATTCAGTTCTTTTAGAAGGCCTAGGAAAAAATAAACCTTCAGAGCACAACTGTCCAAAACACTTCAGAACAATACAGACAATCCTAGCCAAACAAGAAAAGCTACTCTTCAAGAGAATCCTGCCAGCCCTATTTGTCAAACAAACTGCATCTCACAGCTATCAAATTAAGTTCCAGAGAAGATCAGTAGTCTTCCATATTTTACAGACCAAAATTTGCATTATCAGCATGGTACCATGGTACCAGTAGAAAAAAGCACTGGCTCTGGCCCAAGTGTCAAGAGGACCTAGGTTCAAAACTAGCCTCAGATAATACATATCACCTGTGTGACATCAGACAAATTACATAACCTCTGAGTCTCAAAAGGTTTTCTTATCTGGAAAACAAAGGGGGTTGAACTAGATAGCCCCTGGTGTCCTCTCCAGTTCTAAATCTATGATCATAGGAGTAAACTTCATGCAAGCCAAACTGGAGGAAAGATCTATTTCTCTGCTTCTCTTCTTATTTAGTCCCTTTACCTTTCTTTTCCTACCCACCCTTCTTACCAATTTTCTCCTTGAACCTGTAACTGTCCAAGAGCATAAAAACATGACACAAAATTTCTGCACATAATTGTGCCAATTTCTAACACTGAAGTGTCATAAAAAATTTAGATATGCTTCCAGATATCACAGAATATAAAGAACTGTGAAAATCTGAAATGTTTGAATTAAAGAGCCATATTATATACACATAACCTATACTGTGTATCAAATAATAAAAATGGCTTTATAAGCTCATTAAACACAATCATCTCTATTTTTGTGCTCTTCGAAACTTATTAAAAGGCAACTGGGTGGCACAGTGAATAGAAATGGACCTGGAGTCTGGAAAGACCTGAGATCAAATGGCTCCAGACACTACTACCTGTCTGACTCTAGGCAAGTTACTTAACCAATGCACCTCAGTTTCCTCAACTGTAAAATTAAGATAATAATAATAGCAGCATGTATCTCCTCCCAGGGCTGTTTTGAGGATAAAATGAGATACTTGTAAATTATTTTGAGAACTTTAAAGCATTATATAAATCATACATACACTTGTATATGTATACATTATGTACTCACTGTGACTAACAGGTAAAGGTGGTATAATGGAAGATATGACTATATTTTGAGTCAGTTCAAATCCTGAATTCAAATCCCACCCCACTACATCTTTGAGCAACTGTGAGCTTAGGCAAGTTCACTTTTTAACCTACCCCTTTCCCTGTACCTGATCCTAGTAGGTTGAAACTTGATGGCCTCTAAAATCCTATTCCAGTTCAAAATCTTTGAACCTATATATCTATGTGAAAGTAATTTAACAAGCTTTTAATAATTTCATAGATAAGAACAGTATTCCCTCTGAGAAACTTAGCAAGTAACAAATTTTGTAGACTGTTAGAGCTAGAAGGGATCAAGATCAATGAGATTATCTAAATCAATTCCTCCTCTATTGAGGGACAGAATGAGATGAAATTATTTGCCTAAACTAATATAGTTTAGCAAATAGCATTAAGCAGAATTTCAATCCAGGTCATCTTCTGATTCTATATACACTACCTCTTCGAATAAGCTTGCAATGTCACCGCCTATTTTCCTAATATGGGCCAAGTTTCTTTATTTCACTTACACAGAACTCATGGGGGCCCAGAGAGATGAGAAGGATCTTAGAGGTTATCAAATCTAACCTCCACTTTGTTTTACAGATGAAGAAACTAAGGCTCAGAGAAGTTAAGTGACTTAAACACTCACACAGCATCTAGCAAAGCATCTGAGACTGGGATCTGAGGCCAGGTCTTCCTCTTGAACTTTTTACTGTTACCGTGCTACCCTTCTCCAGGCAAACAACAAGTGGCATGAGTTTTTAGCTAGAACTACACTTTGTACTAACTTGGATATCCACAAAGTAGAAATGGTAGAGTGCAATTCAAGGATAATTTATTAAGCACCTACCACACACAGAGCACAAAACAAAACAAAAATGAAACAGTTCCTCCTTTAGAAAGCTTACAATGTCAATTTTTTTCCCATTGATTTTAAAGACAGAGAAAATGCAGTAAATACAAGACATTTAAATGAGCTCTAAAAAGTTTATTTTGTTAATGTCATGTTCATTTCATCTCTATGATTTTAATTTTTGGGACAACTAGACTGTGACAAGACCTAAGCTCCACTATTCCACACTGCCTTTTCCACCAAACAAACACCAGTGGAATTTTTAAATATGACAATATATGGTATTAACTAAAATATCTACAAAGTAGAGATAGTGTGCAATTCAACAGTTATTTATTAAAAAGCATCTATTATTATATGCAAGGCACAAAGACAAAATTGAAACCTGCCCTTTAAAATGCTTAAGTTTTATACTTTTTCCACCAATTTTTCCTCTGTCCACAGACAGAGGAAATAAATTTCTAGACACTAAATGAGCTCTGAAAAGGTTACTTTGTTAACCACAACATGTTCATTTCACATTCATCAGTTTACCTTACATTTTTAATTTTTCTCTAAGTATTTAATAGGCTCAAGATTATGACAGAACTTTCATTATTGCTCAGCCATGCTATGCTGATTATGTTTTCCAAGAGGACACTCTACATAACTACCAGTAATAATACCTCAGTGGATGAAATGGCAGAAAAAAATAGGGAAAAAGTCAACCAAAAAAATGAGCACTCTCCATGAAACAATAACCAATGACATAATTCAGCACCACAGCCCCTCCCTTTATAACTCAGAGCTTTGATTTTAATTAGTACAAACTCCAATTTTCAAGGTATACTGGTCCAATGGAATTGAGAGTGCTATAATTTAAAACTATAAGGGGAGTTCTAATGACTTATTAATGATATTCTCCCATAAAGAGGCCATAAGACTAGAATAAAGCATTACTTATAATAGCTACAAACTTTTAAAAAAAGGAAATAATCTTTTAGCTACTGAGAAGTGGGACTTTTCTCAATTAAAATAGGTCATTTAACTCTAGTCTCTCAAAGAACAGTTTCAACTACATTAATTTGCTTCACTCTTTCTTATAATATCATTATGCAAATGGCAAATAAAAAATATAGGGTAGTCTGCATCTCATTATGAATAATATCTAGCAATAGCCCCCAAAACCCATTTTCACAATGAAGATAAGGACTGAGAAACATATTTGATGTGAAGGTGATGGCTTGGAAATTAAAAAAAAAAAGGCAAAGTACTAACCTTAACCCCTAAGCTCATGCTTCTCAGTAACCGATCAGCCATCAATGAGCTAGGTACAACCTGATCCTATATAAAGCACCAGGTCTTCCATGCATCATAAAGCATGGCTAAATGACACATTTGCTCCCACTTGTCTGCTCAATGAAGGATATTATTATAGTCAGATGTAACTTAATTATGCCAATTCATTAATAAAGTTGTAAAAATCTAGATGCAAAGAATACTTACTTATTGTATGTACCATTATAACCTAAGACATTGAAATAGGCACCAAGAATTGGGTGCATGCCTAGATGTGAAGTTTTTGAGGTTAGATTTAAGAAGCCACAACGCATAATTCCCCAATATCTAACACTGTTCATAATAATAAATCTTTAGAACCTTTCATGGATGATGATTTCTCTGAAAATAAGCTTAGTTTTGGAATTTGAGTATCTGATATCTTGTACAATAGTATAACCAAATTCTCCTTCAAATATGCCTTTCAAATGAGTAAAAATACAAGAGGTCAACAACCCATAATCCTGAATGCCACCAGTAAAGCTGAGCAATGACTATAAGTACCAATAGAAGGCTGTAGGTAAATTGTTTCCCCTGCACAAAGTCAACTTTACAAATATAATGGATTCTACTTTCCAGAATAATTTCTGAGTGGAGTGATTTGATTTTTTTGAAAAAGGAATTTGTGAAAAGCTGAGGTTCTTCCCTATTACCATTTCCCTAATTCTAAACTTTAGATCTATAGCAGATATAACCTCAAAATTCATTGAAAATGGGCACTGTATAAAGAAATGTTTGTCAATTGCTTGCAATCACTTTGTTGAATTATTTAAACCAGAACCCACATGTAACTCTTATGCCTTTCTGGTACCTGAGAATCTTGAGATCCTTGCTCAACTTGGTTGAAACAGGTACTATATGTAAAAAAAAGTTTTCACCAAGTCAGACCTTTGAAAACTAGGCAAGGTATCTGGGTCCACTTCCCTGTTTCTATTAACGGTCCAAAGTAACCACTTATGGATGATTCTGTGGAACAGTGTTGCTTTCTACCAAGATTAAAAGATGTTACTTAACCTGGTCCCTTTTTAGTTATTTACACACACCATTTCCACAAGTTAACTATAAAGTTACGCAACAAAATCTGGGTGCAAACACTAATTATCTCAATGATGGCATATAAAAGACACTTGGCATTTCAAAACTCTTCAAAATCTGTCTCCAAACCTACCCCTCCAGATTCATTAAGCATGACTCTCCCGCATAAACTCACCTACCTATGGTCCAATTTAATTAGCCTTGCTGTTTCACATAGAAGATATTCTACCTTGTATCTCCATGTCTTTGCACAGGCTGCCTGTCACCTATGTCTGAAATGCACATACTTACTGGCACTTCTCAGAATCACTAGCTTTTGTTAAAGCTTTTCAGGCCCTAGCCAAAATTACCTAGTATACATTCACGTGTATATGTGTACAGAGACATATACACACACATGCACATGTACGTGTGTGTTTGTGTGTTGTGTGCATATATGGGAGGGGGAGAGGGATCTCAGTAGTACTGAATGAATTAAAAAACAAAAATCACAATTATGAGACATACATTTAGAAAACATACAATTTTTGTCTTTTTCAGATGGTTTTAACAAGTAGCTTTATTAAGTATTAAACATCTAGGTAAAATGACTATGTCAATAAATTATTCTGTGGACAAAACACTCAAAATCAGCAATCTTTCTACATCAACCACTGATAGGGTTAACACTTTAATGACTAAAGAAACCATTACTATCACTAAGGGTTGGGATAGAAGACTTATTTCTCCAAAACCACATGATTTTACCTCATGATGGATATCAAGTCAAACTTGAATTAAGATTATAAAATGTGAGCATTCAAAGGGCAACACATAGCATCTAGTCTCTCCCAACTGCTAGAACTCTTTCTAAGGTATTATACTGGCAACTTTTTAAAAATGAAATTTATCTTCCAAGTAGAGTTCAACAATTAATATAACAAAAACATTTTGATATTTTTGAAAAGTACAACTAATATGTAGGGTACATTTGAGATTCACAAATATGAACTAGTTTTATATACAAGTAGTCTGTGATTGAAAGTGGATTTTACAAATGGAAAAAAAAATAATGCGTGTGTGTGTGTGTGTGTGTGTGTGTGTGTGTATGTGTGTGCAGGAGGGGGGAGGGAGCCATTATGAGGTTTTACTTAAACCAGCTTTCAATGCCATATATGTTGATTAACAACTCAAGAGCACAAATATATTAGTTTACCAAAAATAAGTATGGTTCATAAAATCTTAATAATCCTCACTTTTCTCACTCTGAAAAAATACCTGGCATTTTTAGCCATTGGTCCACACACAATCTTGCTGCTTCTGTGTCACTACGGTCTCGAATAAACTCCAGTTCTTGTAATCCATGAGCATGCTGAAAATCTATTTTTTCCTAAAGATTAAAAAAAAAAATCAGATCAATGAATGATTATTATACTCTAGGTGCAAACGAAATGCTGTACATCATTTTTAAAAACCAATGATTTGTTATAAGTTATTGTACTATGCTAAGCATTTTTGAGATAATTTTTAAAAGGTGAATCTTTGATCTCAAATGTTCCTTTCTTAAAATAGAAATGGTTATATTAAAGTCACTGTCAATCATAAACAAGTCATCACCAAATTAGGAGGGAAAAAAAAAACCTAACTTAGGGTGCTAGACAGATAAAAGTTGATTGATTTTCTAATTGATGGGGTTTAAAAAAGTCTGGGGAAAAACGATGTAATTCTAAAAACGATCTTTTTCAGAAGGCCCCCTGAAAATTGTCAATAATTATGAACTTTAATATCTATCCTTTTTTAAAAACACATTTTTAAGTCAGGATAAAATGTCTCTGTCTCTATAATATTCAGTCACAAAGAACTGAAGCATTTTTAAGTCCAGAAGCTCCAAGTAAGCTACAGTTAAAAGACATTTTCTAAAGTAAAAAGTATAACCACAGGTCACATTCTCTTATAACAATAAATCCATAATAAAAAGACTATTAAGTCATATCTAATAGTCTAGTATCAAACAAAACCCAATAGCACAAAATCTCACTCATACAATGAAAGCACATGGACATTCCTTGAAATGCCTTATAATAGAATTTGATCTCTGTTAACTCAATCTAAGTTGCCATTTTTGCTTTATCAAGGAATCACTTCCATTAATAATAGACTGACAGTGTATTACTTGCAAGTTGATGATTACATGAGCTGGAATGTCAATGAACAAAGCTGGTCAAATTCATGATGTTCTCCCATCATAACTTGATCTTCATTAAGATGATTTATCCATTCTGAATATGTTCATTTTTTTCATTAAAACCTCCCCATAAGAAAGAGGAAACTTCATTTTGAAGTTAACCAAGCTAAGTGAACATGGAATAATTCAGAAGATTTTTCCAAGGTATCTTATTACTGCCATTACACATGGACACACTAAAATTCTTGATGTTCCACTGCTGTTTCACTGTCCATTTGCTTTTGTTTTTGGTGATCTCTACATCTGAGATAGAAATGGTCCATAACAGAAGTCAAGGTCTGGAGGAAAAATCATGGTTGGTGATAGAAAACAAATAGACTGAGGCATCTCTGTAGAATTTAGTGAGATCTGATCTAGTAAAAAATATCTTTTTTTAATAGTTTGACTAATAAAGGCTTCCTGAACAGAAAACTAAAGTCAACTCCTGATTTCAGATCCAATGTATAATCCTCTCCATGAGTGGAGGCTGAAACTACCCTTGGGTAAATCATAGTTGTCATAGTGACAGTAAGATTCTCAACGACATCACAACAGCCTCATTATCATGTGGGCATTGACTTTGCTTGGGAAAAGAAGCCAGCATTAGTTAGTTAGGAAATGTAGGAAGAAAGGACAGCTCAAAAACTCTTCCTCCCAAATAAAATTTCTTTTGTGACTATGGCAAAGGCCTACTTAAAATCTAGTTTTGGAATAGCATCTACCTAAAAACTGATGCAAAGAGTATAGCAACACCCCTTTTCTAATTTAAGGAAATGAAGATATTTTACTAGATTTATACTGCACTCTTTTAATTATACACTAAAGTTAAATTCCAGTAACTTCTCTCCCTGATTTTTCACTGAAAAAACCAGGGTTTGCATTAGACTAAGGTGATAACCAAATAAAATAGGAATAGGAAAAATAGAAATGAGAAATTTTAGTATGAGATTTAATTAACCACAGATACGTTTCCTAGCCTTTAAGTTGGGCTCAAATTTGTTACAGTGTTTCTCCTACAATCTTTGTTCATAGCATCTTCTTAATGATGGAGCTGCTTCTAAAAGAGAAGTTTATGAAGCTTCTAGAATTCTTTGTCCTTTGGTGTGAAAAGACAACATCCAAAGTATTTAATGCTATGTAGATTCCAATGTACTCCTCCATCCAGTTTAATCTGCCACTAGTCACTGGAAGTATCCCTTTAATTTCTTTTTCTGCAATGACAAATCTCATGAATTTCTAACCTTAACTCTTCATACAAATAAAATCCAAGGCCAATTCACCTTTATTTTCTTTCTCTTTCTATAAACATAAAAATGCTCAAATATTCATGAGCTAATAACCTCGAAGTAAAAGGCTAATGAAAAACATAATTAATTATCCTGTTGTGCTTGAATTCAGTTAGGTTTTTTTCTGTCCTAAGTTGCTCCCTTATGACAATATAAAATTCTAAAAGATTCTAGATTTTAGTTAAATAACATATGAAATAATCACATTACCTGGAATGCTTTATTCTTCTCTTCTTTCTGCTGTTTGTCTACCTCCACATGGCGAGCTAGACGAGCTAGAGTTAAAGCAACTCTGTCCTTTTCCTGGTCAACATAGTCTTTACTTTTCACTTTTTCCTGTAATTTAAAGGGCAATGATTCATTTAGACTTTTTTTAAAGTGCAGCTATAGTTAAAGAATTTAATTTACTTTTATCAGTAGCAATAACAAATTTTTCAGTGCCTACTACTACGTGTGTGGCACTATATTAAATTCTATGATAATTTTAGAGAACAATCATTAATAGTAAGTTAAAAGTTATCCACTTGTATCATCTTCAGTTCTCTGAAGGAGAATATTAACATGTTAGCAAGTAAAAAGTTATATTTAGCTACTTCAAGGTAATACAGATATGGAAAAGTTTTAGGCTGCTTTTGCCACAGGTTGACCTGGCAATGTCATCAAACAGAATTCCATAGAAGAATCTTCTTGTATAAAGGTCCCCTCGCCTCTAGTTTCTCAACTGCTGCCAGGAAGTTAGATAATGAAGTTAGGTATAGAACATAATCTCAGAAAATCCTTTATAAAAAGCCTTTTTCAAATGAACAAAGTTCACTCAGATAGTCAGTTCTGAATGACAATAGTTATTTAACTTGCAGTCCTTCAAGCGACAAATTGCACCCTTCCAATACTAAAGATCAAAGATCAAATTGTATAGTAAGGAAAGGAAGGGGTATAATCTGTATAAAAGCTAAGCATTACTATGCTTTCCCATGGTCTTTAGTGTAAGTTCTTAAAATAATTTTATTTAAAAGGATTCTCATACAAAAAAAGACTGGACACGAAAGTCTGGTTCTCGTTAATGTACTTGCCAAACAAATAAAACTGTCCAGGTCAGAAATTCTTGTAGTCATCTACAGTCAGAAATTGGAAAGGTATTGTTATATGAAGGTTACAGGTAACTCTTATCGGGGTTTTAATTTGAAAACAAAACAAGTAGGAGAATGCTTGTAACTTCATCATCTATGAGGCTAAATGAAAGCCTAGAGCTGCTATTAAGGATTTTTACAAGATCAAAAATTAAGGTCAGATTCAAAAAAACATAAGTAGCATAATATTGATCAGTTAACCTCTTATCATTTGCCAGACTTTCTGTTCTCAAAATCTTTCAGATAGCAAGTTTTCATTTGAGTCTCAGGGATAAAAGATGAGACCTAGCTTAGCTATATACCCTTTACTTGTAACTTCTACCAACAAGATCTAAAACTCCGAGCTGTGAGCTCTTCTACCCAGCGTGCACTTGCCTCCCCCCTGCCTCCAGGTGTGGCACCACCTTCTCTCTATCTTAAGGGTTTAAACTTGCTACTTCAAAGTTCACCACGAATGATGATATTGCTGCTCTCATTGTTGACAATGGCTCTGGAATGTGCAAAGCTGGCTTTGCAGGATACAATGCCCCTTGGGCTGTCTTCCCTTCCATTGTTGGGTACCCCAGACATTAGGGTGGGTATGGGCCAGAAAGACAACTACATGCCGGATGTCATGCCCAAAGCAAGGGATGTATTCTGACCCTGAAGTACTCCATTGAACATGGTATTGTCACCAACTGGGGTGACATGGAGAAGATCTGGCATCTTACTTTCTACAATGAGCCCTGTGTGGCTCCTGAAGAGCACCCTGTGCTGCTTACAGAAGAACCCCTGAACCCCAAAGCCAACAGAGAGATGACACAGACTATATCTGAGACCTTCAACACCCCAGCCCTGTACATTGCCATCCAGGCTGTGCTGTCTGTGCATGCCTCTGGTCATACCACTGGTATTGTAATGGACTCCGGCGATGGTGTGACCCACATTGTGCCCACCTATGAAGGTTATGCCCTTCCCCATGCCATCCTCCATCTGGATCTGGCTGGCCATGATCTAATGGACTACCTCATGAAGATCCTGAGAGAGGGTACAGTTTCACTACCACAGCTGAGAGGGAAATCATGCGTTACATCAAAGAGAAGATGCATTATGTCACCCTAGACTTTGGGCAGGAAATGGCTACTGCTGCATCTGGCTCCTCTCTGGAAAAGAGCTATGAGCTAGCTTCCTGATGGTTAGGTTATCACCACTGGCAATGACAGGTTCCAATGCCCAGAAACTCTCTTCCAACCATCTTTCTTAGGTATGGAATCCATGAAACTACCTTCAACTCGATCGTAAAGTGTGATGTTGACATCCACAAGGATTTGTATGCCAATACCGTATTGTCTGGTGATACCACCATGTACCCAGGCATTGCTGACAGGAAACAGAAGGAAATTACAGTCCTAGGTCCCAGCACAATAAAAATCAAGATCACTGCCCCACCTGAGCGCAAATACTCTGTTTGGATTGGTAGCTCCATCCTGGTGTCTCTTTCCACCTTCCTGCAGATGTGGATCAGCAAGCAGGAGTATGACGAATCTGGGCCCTCCACTGTCCACCGAAAATGCTTCTAAATGGACTGTTTGAGTTTTTGGGGTTTTTTTTTGCTTTTGCTTTTTGTTTGTTTGTTTTTTTTGTCAAAGGGTGTGACATGATAATCCCCCCCCCCCCACAAAAAAAAGAGAGATGAGACTGGCATGGCTTTGTCTTTTTTTGTTTTGGGGCTCTTGACTCAGGATTTAAAAACTGGAATGGTGAAGGTAATGAGCAGCCTAAGTATGTTGGAAGCAAACATCCCCAAAGTTCTATAACATGTCTTCAGGACTCTGATTGTACACTTGTTTTGTTTTTTAAATAACCATTCCAAATATTGTGTAATACATTGTTACAGAGTTACAAGCCTTTATGAAGGCTCTCCTCTGCTAGAGCAAAGGAGCTACGTAACAAAATTCCAGATGGGGAAGGGAGGAGGGGGGAAGGTACTAGTATTGCTTTACATGTAAATTATGTAATCCTTAAAAAAAAGACTCTTTGTATCTTCCGCCTTAATACTCGTTTCTTTTTTTTTTTAATTGTAAGCCATAATGAATGGCCCCTTAAATTCCCTTCCTGCCCCCAACATAGGTGTGAATGAAGACTTCACAGTCTCCCTGCAAGTTTTATGAGATTGGTGCCAGTACTTGGGGGAGGAGAGAAGCTTTACCTGTACACTGACTTAAGACCAGCTCAAATAAAAGTGCATACGTTAAAGAAAAAAAATAAAAGATCTAGAGCTCTGAAGTGCCACAATCCTTCAATTCCTTTCTGCTAAATCCTTCTTCTGTCTTCCTATGATTTTTAATCTCTTCACCCTTCCTACTTTTCACAATCCATAGTCAGCTCGGTCCCAGCAGTAGCATCCAGCCAACCCTCAACTTCAGATTATACCCACCATCCTAATTCATCCTACATTTCTATTCATGTGCAGGTCATAGCTGGAGATGGTTTGGGGTTCTACTACTTTACATAATCTAATGTTAATTGGGCCCTTTCAGCTATAAGACCATCCTTTCACACTTATCACACTTCAATCTTCTACATCTCCTTCCCCAGCCCAGATGACAGATGAGCTACCTAGCCTTCTACTTGCCTAAAAAAAAAAGTGGCCATTCATAAGGAGTTTCTCCTTCGCCTTCACTCCAAATTTGTTACCTTCTTTAAAAAGAAATTTAATAATGCCTTATCAATTTTATTTTCAAAAGCCAGCCTGGAATTTTGGCTATTCTTTCCATTTTTTTTCTATTTTATATTGCAATAATTTCTTACATTTTATGTGTAATGTACCTTATTTAAAATATTTTGTTGTTAATGATTTCTTAAGAGGCAGATATATGGCTTAAGTGGAGCAAATTTTGGCCTGGAGTCAGGAAGAATTGAGTTAAAATCTTGCCACAGACACTTCCTAGCTGTGTAACCCTGAAAAGTCATTTAATCTATCTACCTCAGTAGCTTCAATTGTAAATTGGTATAACAGAACCTGACTTTCAGAGAGGTTGTGAGGAGTAAACAAAATAATATTTGTAAAGTATTTAGCATACAGTAGGTAATAAAAATAAAGGAAAATCATTCAAAATTTTAAAAACTAAGAAAATAAGGATTACTAACAGCAATAGCTAATAAATTTGGAAACTTGACATTATATGTATAAAAAGCCAAAATTAAACAACAGGAATAAACGAACTTTGCGGGAGGGCAAAATCAGGCAGACCATTAGGAATCTGTCCTATTCAAAAAAAAAAATTAAGCCAGACAAATTATTGAATTAGTTTTTTCAAATCTTTTAAGAATAAATAATCCCTATGCCACATGGATGGAAGCAGCAGAAGTCAGACAAGGAAGAGGATTCACATCATCATATAGATGTCTGAACTAAATTGGAGAGATATTAAGTCTCAAGGCACTAAAGATACTAGAGGGCCTATGGTTCCCAAGACTCAACAGAACAGAAACGGAGTGCTTATTCCATATGTGGAATGAATTAGGAGTATGCCTCATCCCCTTGTCACTTTGGAATTTGGCAAATAACTGGGAGTGTGGGGTGAGAGTGAAGAATCAATGATGACACTGAAATTGCACAACTGAGTGACTAGAATGATAGAGCTGTCTTCAACAGTAATGGGGGAGTCTGGATGAGAGAAGGGAGTTCTGCTTTAGACCTCAAGACATCTCTAACATTGTCCCCATTTTCTCTTTTCTTAGTCTATGGGGAAAAGGTGGCGCTTCTTACTTGTGTTCTTGACCCATCCCTTCTGGTCCAGGAAATCACACTGAATCACCAAATTTCAGAATTTGAAGGGACTTCATTAATCATTAGTCCAATCACACCTGAAAAAGAATGCCCACTACAACATACCCAAAAAGTGGTCATTCAGCATTTGCTTGAAAACCTGCAATAAGCGGCAAATCATCATTTCCTGAGGCAGTATGTTCCACTTTTAGATAGCTGAAATTATAAGAAAGTTTCCCTTACATTAAACCTAACACTTTCTTACTTTCAATTTTCATGCACTGCTATTCTCTTGGCCCTCTGGAGCTAAGAACAGGTTAAATCCTTCTTTTCATATAATAGCCTTTGAAATAGTGGAAGACAACTACTACAGTTCCCTCTCTCCCTCCTTCTACCACCAAATCTTCTCTACAAGCTATATATCCCTAGCTTTTTCATCAAGCTTCATAAGGCAATGGAGATATTTTAGAATCTTCCTGATTACCCTTCCTCTTGACAGTCCTCCTACTGGCCATATTTACTTTAACTTTCCAGTACAAAGTTAATCCTACTTGAAAAAGAAAATTAAAGCAAAATAAGAACTAGAGAATTCTACCTTCCCTCTGTCATCTGTTGTCACTATACCATCCACCCAAAGACGCAGTCCTATCCCCTCTTTGATTCTCCATGTTCACCTAACAGCTAAAAAAAATAAACTATCTCCTTTTTATGTTTGGCTTTAATAGCCTTAGCTCATTCTGAGTTTTAACACTGTTGAAACAATTCTTACAAAAGGTTATTTGTCCTTGCTTCCATTTTTTAAATGTCTTTTAGAAAACAAAGTTAGCTGGTGAGTTCCCATTCATTCAAATGGGTCCCTTTAGAAAATCCATTAATTCCTACTCATGAAAATTGTCTGTCTTTGTCTTCAAAATTTCAATTTTCAGAATTTCTCATCCACCCTGAATTGATTTCCCCTATAAAATTTTAGGCCATTGGATCCTAACTATTATTCCTTCTGAGCCCTGTGAAGTCTGTTCTCAATATTTTGGACTCATGTCACAACATGAAATGCTGTTCCCTCTCTGAGGGATTTATCACTTCTAGTACCATAAAAACTTCTCTTTTGGTGAAAATAAAATCATTTTCCCTGCTCCATCTGTGACCCTCAATTTCTCTTTTGTTTCTTCCTAGTCACCTACAAATATGCCCAAGTTTCTCCCCATACTGGAAAAAAACTTCAATTGGCTCTGTCAAGTCACTGTCCTGTATTTTCTTTTTTATGGCCAAATTCCTAGAAATAGTACTTTGTACTGATGACCTTATTTCTTCAACCCTCTCTCACTTCTCAACTCCTTGTAAACTAGTTTCTGACCCCACTACTGAACTGAAAATCCTCTCCCCAGTTATCAATCATTTCAACTGTTAAATATGATTACTTTTTCTTTAATCCTCATTCTAAATGACCCCTCTGAAGCTCGATATTGCAGATTTTTTCCTCACTTGGATTCCCTGACAGTATTTCCCATCTCCATCTCAGGCCTACCCACTAAGGATCAGTGTCCCCTAAAGCTCTGTCTTGGGTTCTCTTCTATCTTTTGGTGTCTCAGTAAATGACATAAAATTCTATATACATATTGTGAAATTTTACTGATTCTACCTCTATAACCTCTCAAGTCTTTCCTCACCTCTCTATTCACAAAGGCATTACCATCATTCAGCTGCTTATCATATCTTGCCTTAACTGTTTCAACAAATGGTCCTTCTGCTTAGAATCTTCCTCCTCTCCAATCCACCTTTCACAAAGCTGACAGGTGTTCTAAGATACTCTGATTACATCATTCTCCTGCTCAAAAACCTTGAAAATAAAATATAAACTGTTCAGCCAGACACTTAAAGCCATGCATAACATGGCTCCCACCTACCTTTCAAGACATTTCATGTTATTCAACTCATACATTTTATGAGCAAGGCAAACTAACCTACTAGCTATTCTTTGGACTTGACATTCTAATTCCTGTCTCCATGGCTCTGAGCAGGTCCCCATGATGAAAAAGCCTTCACTTCTGCCTCATTAGATGTGGAGTTTTCTTTAATGCTCAATTCAAGTACTATACATGTCCTTCATAAAGCCTTCCCTGATCCCTCCCCTCACCCAGTTATTATAATGCATTCCATTCTCAAATTATTCTTTACTTATTTGTATATGTTGGATTCTTCCAATAAAATCAAAGGTGCTCTGAATTACTAGCAACAAGAACAGTACCTTGCATATAGTCATAGCTTCTTAATAAAATTCTGTTGAATTTTAACACATGTAGAAAGAAAATAGGCTACTCAGTTCTTTTTAGGAAACAAATAGGCTTTTTGTTCTAAAATACGATAATAAAAATTCAAATTATAGGCCTGCCTCACTTATCAACAGGAACACAAAAATATTAAACAAGAAACTAAATAAATGAATAGAATAGGAAAAATTTATCCTAACTCAGCAGGATATGAGGAATGCAGAGATATCTAAAAATAAGGAAAGCAATTTAAAAATTACAAAAGTAGTATGATCATATTGGTAATTCGGACAAGAGCTTTGCTGAAATACAAGATCCATTCATGATACTACTGAAAAGTCAGTCAGTTAAACAAGCATTTTTAAGCATTTACTATATGTAAATGTGCTAAGCACCAAAAATAAAAATATAAGCAGAAAGAAAGTCCCCGTGTCTCCAAGAAACTTTACATTCCAATGAAGGAAGACAACATATAATAGGAAGCTGAAGTAGAACTGTCATTTTTATTATATTAGCTTGGCCTACCCATGAGCAACTGATGTTTTTCCAATTATTTAGATCTGACTTTATTTGTGTGAAAATGTTTTGCAATTGTGGTCATATAGTCTGTTTCAGTAGGTAGACTCCTAAATATTTTATAATATCTACAGTAACTTTAAATGGAATTTCTCTTTCTATCTCTTGCAGTTGGGCATTGTTAGTAATATATAGAAAAGCTAGGAAAACGAGCAAACAAAAAGAATCCCACCCTAAAAATTTATTGTGATGATACAGACATTCAGGACACAAACCTGAAAAGAATAATTCTAAAACATCAAAAGCAAGCTTCAAAGAAAAACACAGTTTAGGCACAAACTCAACTAGAATCCCTGGTAGAATCCTTGGTAATGAAGCTAAGAATTTAAAAAAGAGCTTAAAATAAAAAATTAATTAATTAATCAAATGAGAGCTAGGGAGCAAAATGGGGGGAAAAAAATCTATGAAAGAAAAAACTGATCAAGAAATCAATGCCTTGGCACAAGAGGTACAAAACTTTGCCCAAGCAATAAATTCAATGAAATTTAGAATGGATCAATTAGAAGCCAATGTGTGTCAAAAGACAACAAGAAATATCAAAAACAAGTCAAAAGACTGGGAAAACAAAAGTGGAAAAAGATGTGAGGTATCCAGTAAAAACTACTGACCTGGAAAAAAGATCAACAAGAGATTAAGAACCACTGGACTACCTGAAAGCCATGACCAATAAAAGAACCTAGAAATCCTATCTCAAGAACTCTTAAAAGAAAACTGTCCACATCTCTTAGAACTAGAAGGCAAAGTAGAAAATAAAAGAATCCACCACTAACCTCTTCAAAGAAACCCCAAAATGAAAATTCCCAGGAATATCATAGCCAAAATTGCATAGTTTCTAGGTCAATGAAAAAGTACAAGTACAAAAATTACAAGTAGCCAGAAAGAATTCAAGTATCAAGAAGCCATGATCACATGAGATATGTGATTTAGCAGCCAATTCTTAAAAAGGAATTTATAGAACTTTTTGTTGTTGTTCAGTCTTTCACTTGTGTCCAACTCTGTGTGACCCCATCTGGAGGTTTTCTTGGCAAAGATACTGTAGTAGTTTACTATTTCCCTCTCCAATACAGAACTTAGAATATTGTCAAGAAGGGAGCAGCTAGGTGGTGCAATGGATAGAGCACTGACCCAGAAGTCAGGAAGACCTGAGTTCAAATTTGGCCTCAGACCAAACACTTGACACTTACTAGCTGTGTGACCCTGGGCAAATCAATTAATCCCAATTGCCTAAAAACAAACAAAAAAAGAATATCGTCAAGAAGCCAAAGGATATAGACTTACATATAACCAAGAACAACTTAGCCAGTGTAATTGAATATGATCCTACAGGGCCAAAAAAATAAACCTTCAATGAAAAGCATTTCTGATGAAAAGACCATAGTTACATAGAAACTTTGAAGTTCAAATACAGGAGCTAAGTAAAACACAAAAAAGGTAAATATGAACAATCATAAAGGACTAAGCAAGGATAAACTGCTTACATTGTAATATGGAAAGATGTTACACGTGTTCCCTTAGAACTTTATGATCATCAGGTATCAAAGAGGGAATCTAATTAGAAGGAAAGTCTATGAGTGGGTTCAGTTATGATGTCTTGATGATCTTCAAAGAAGAATGGAAAGGGAAGAGAAGAGGAAAACACTGTGGGGGGTGGAGGGGAGGGGAAATAATCTCATATATTTGGAGTGTTCAAGAAGAAATCTATACAAACAAGGAGGAAGAGGAGGGAGGAGTAGCCAACATTTAAACTTCACTGTCATCTGAATTAGTTAAAGAAGGGAAGAATACATACATTTTGGTTCAAAAATACATTTCACTCAACAAGGAAATAGGAGATCATGGAGATAACAGAAAAGGGAAAACAAGAAGGATTAAATTAAAAGAGGAATTAGTCCTAAGCACAATAAACTCTAAGGATGTACAAAGATATTTATAGCTCTTTCTGTGACAGCAGAGAATTAGAAACTGAGCAATAAGGAAATAGCTAAATTACTTACGGTACATAAACGTGACAGAATACTATTGTGCTGAAAGAAATGATAAAAGGGATGGTTTTAGAGAAACTTGGGAGAATTTCTATGAACTAATGCAGAGTGAAATCAACCAAACCTGGAGAACAATTTATACAATGACAATAACATAAAAACAAACAACTCGGAAGACTTAGGAACCCTGATGATTGTAACGATAAACCATGATTCTAATGAGGTCTAATGAAACATGCTACCTACCATTTGATACAGAGGTGAGGGACTCAGTTAAGAATGTAACTTTTTTTTTTTAGATATGACTAATATAAATATTTGTTTTACTGGACTATACGTGTTTGTAACAGGGTTTTTGTTTTGTTTTGTTTTGTTTTTCACTTCCTCAATTGAAGGTCTGGGTGGGAGGATGAGAAGGTGAATTTTTGTTGATTGAAAAAAATATAATTTTTTTTTAAAAGAGGAAGGAAAGATATTCTATGTTTTAATGGATAGAGGGCCCATCTCTGAATAGAACATAAATTCAAGTCTATACTCTCACATATAAAGGCTGCGTGCCCCTGGGCAAGTCAACTAATCCCTACACAATTCTCTTCACTTTCTATAAAAGACATCAATCTTTATTCATAGATCCTCCTATATCTATGAAATCACTGCAAAAGAATAGAAGGACAAAGAAAGGGAAGAAGTGAAGGAGGGAGTTAAGTAGAACATCTCCTTGTAACAATGGGCCACATTATATGCAATGAGGAAACATTAGAAACCCTCCCCAAAAATAAGTATACTACTCCTACTACTATTTAATATAGTTTTAGAAATGCTATCTAAATAAGGCATTTAAAAATTAGAGAAACAATAAAAAGGCCAAACTCTTTCAAAATTTGTAAACGGCAAGATTATATAACTAGAAAATTCAAAGGACACAACTAAAACTTGAAACAAATTACTTATAATGGTGGCAGCAATATAAAATAAACTTTAAAAAGTTTACATCCACATACTAGCATACTTCCAATACATTCCAAAAAGAACTGATTTAAAAGAAATCTTACAGCAACAACAACAAAAAAAACCATTATTAATTTGAAAAAAAAATTAATTTACCAAGACACACAATTGCTCAAAAAAAAAAAAATACAAAACCACTTTGACAGATTAAAGAACTTGAAGTGTATTCCTTGCACATGGGTAAAGCAATCTCGTGTTATTGCTGAAAATATTAATACTTAAAAAAATTAACTTTTGAGTTTAATACAATGCCAAACAGAATCTGAATTACTTTGTAAAACTGAATAAAAATGTTTTTAAACGGGCAAAGAGGAAGAAAACACCAAAGTGAGGGAGAGCTGCACAAATTCAGCCTTGCTTTCTCTTCCAGAGTTGTCAAAGTTCAAGTCTAAATCCAAAGTCCAAGACAAAAATCAAGACAACTGAGGATGGCTCAGGATGCACTGGATGACCATGGTGTCTTAGATGTCTGACCAAACTCTAAGGGATCCAAAGACCTGTTACAGCCACCTTCATGGCCCCTGGAACAATTCTCTCAGGGGAAGTCATCACATGCTTGGGGTAGACACCCCTCTAACTTACCAACATGTCTGAGGCCCATCTGTTACCCTCAACCTGGTTTAGCCCATCTGCCGAGATGACTTCACCAGGGTGTGTGGCTGCTGGCCATGCTTAAAGCTTTTTGGAGCCACAGGTGGAACGATGGGTGACAGGTGGACACCAAAAGTGGATAAGCAGTCCTAAAAAGGGCTCAGCAAGCTCTCACACCAGAGGTGCTAGTCCTCCATTAACACCCCATATACTTGGTTACATCATTGTAAAAGGAGAGATGGAAAATAAGAAAAATGGAGGAAGGGTAGAAAGAAAAAGCTGCATTCAGTAGATAATGGTAATAATCTCTAACGAAATTTTAAAAAAGGTAAACAAGTAAAAGAAAACATAAAGGATTCAAAAAAGTTAAACTGTTTACATTCCTACATGGCAAGATGATACCTGTAACCCTTAACAACTATATCACTATTAGGGCAGTCAGAGGGAATATACATAGACAGAGGGCACTGAAAACCAAATTAAAGATAATCACAGAAGATGACTATAAAATGGAACAAATAAAAAAAATTTATTCAAAATAAATTTGAAAAAAATCTATACTTTTAACAATTTTAAGAAAATAAAAAGTGAAATGATCAGAAAAGGCTATGAAACACAAAAGAACAAAAATGTTTTTGAGTAAATTAAACCTATGTTTCTCCCCTAATCAGTGTCCAATTGGACCTGGAAATTCTCCTGAAAAAGGTAGTGGGCAAGGTAAATAAGTAAAGGTTATGAAATAGAACAGTAAGCCACTGAGCCATGGAATTAACATGGATACATTGCCAGGCCTCTAGAGGAAGGGAAGAAGAATGAGGATATGACATTCTGAGAAGATCAGAACAGGAGTGTCAACTGATTTGCCAGACAGAGCAGAGGTTCTTCATCACTGTGCTTGGCACATAGTAAGAGCTTAATAAATGTTGGTTGAATTGAATTTTGTCACTGACAAAGACAGTCTGGTGAAACCGAGAGACTCCTTGGAATAATGTTTTTAAATACATAAAAAACATGTAATTAGAAAGGAAATCAGGAGCCAAGATGGCAGAGGGAAAGCAGTGACTGTCTTGAGCTCTCTCCCAAAGCCCTCCAAATACCTAAAAAAATGGCTCTAAACAAATTCTAAAGCAGCAGAACCCACAAAAAGACAGAGTGAAACAAATTTCCAGCCAAACACAGCCTGGATGGTTGATTGGAAAGGTATATCGTGCCAGGTGGGGAGAGGAGTGCAGTTCAGCGTGGGTGCGCAGGCCATAGCGACCCTGGAGCAGGCCTCAGAGGACTGAATTTAGGGCAGCTGTGGCGGTTTCCAGACTTCTCAACCCCTGAACACCAAAGACAACTTAGAAGGTCAGTAGGAAAAGTCTATGACTACGGTGAGAGAGGAGTTAGGTCTCAGCCGCAAGTCTCAAGCGCGGCCTAGGGCCGCGGCTTTTTCCTGAGCTTCCGGCCCACAGAGTGAGGGGGAATTGAGTGACTGATCAGAGGGGGTTTGCAGGAATCTCTTTGTCAGTGCTGAGGCAGGAATCTCTTGCTTTACCACTGCTTGGATCTGGGTCACAGTTCTGAGGGGCAGTCCTGGGGCGAGGGGGAGTGCTGGCCTGGTGGAGCTTGTTGTGGTGGTGGAGAGGAAACACCTCGCCCTTTATCATACCACCTTGGAAGAACTGAAAATTTACAGGTC
The DNA here is from genome assembly GCF_900497805.2 of Vombatus ursinus. Classification (NCBI taxonomy): domain Eukaryota; kingdom Metazoa; phylum Chordata; class Mammalia; order Diprotodontia; family Vombatidae; genus Vombatus; species Vombatus ursinus. The sequence goes on along the minus strand of NW_020949613.1, from coordinate 6,202,240 downwards.
CCTAGAAATATCTCTGACAACAAACCCCCGAAGCCTGGGATAGTACACTCTTCACATTGGAAGCAGACTTTTACCTTAACAAAGAGTTTAAAACTCAAGTAAATGGCCAGGATCATGAGTAAGCAGCACAAAAAGAGTCAGACTATATTATCTTACCTTGGTGACAAAGAAGATCAAAACATACAACCAGAAGAAGACAACAAAGCCAAAGCTCCTACATCCAAAGCCTCCAAGAAAAATATGAATCAGTCCCAGGCCTTGGAAGAGCTCAAAAGGGATTTTGAGAAGCAAGTAAGAGAGGCAGAGGAAAAACTAGAGTGATGCAAGAAAATCATGAAAAACAAGTCAACAGCTTGCTAAAGGAGATCCAAAAAAAAACTGAAGAAAATAACACCTTAAAAAATAGCTTAACCCAAATGGCAAAAGAGGTCCAAAAAGTCAATGAGAAGAATGCCCTAAAAAGCAAAATTGGCCAAATGGAAAAGGAAGTCCAAAAGATTACTGAAGAAAATACTTCCTTAAAAATTAGAATAGAGCAATTGGAAGCTAGTGACAATTTGAGAAATCAAGACACTGTAAAACAAATCCAAAAGAATGAAAAATTAGAAAACAATGTGAAATACCTCATTGGAAAAACAACTGACCTGGAAAATAGATCCAGGAGAGAGAATTTCAAAATTATTGGACTATCTGAAAGCCATGATCAAAAAAAGAGCCTAGACATCATCTTTCAAGATATTATCAAGGAAAACTGTCCTGATATTTTAGAATCAGAGGGCAAAATAGAAATTGAAAGAATCCACCGATCTCCTCCTGAAAGAGATCCCCAAAGGAAAACTCCTAGGAATATTGTAGCCAAATTCCAGAGTTCCCAGGTCAAGGAGAAAATATTACAAGCAGCCAGAAAGAAACAATTCAAGTACTGTGGAAACACAATCAGGATAACACAAGATTTAGCTGCTTCTACATTAAGGGACTGGAGGGCATGGAATATAATATTCCGGACAGCAAAGGAGACAGGATTACAACCAAGAATCACCTACCCAGCAAAACTGAGTATAATCCTGCAGGGGAAAAAATGGTCATTCAGTGAAATAGAGGACTTTCAAGCATTCTTGATGAAAAGACCAGAGTTGAATAAAAAATTTGATTTTCAAATACAAGACGTGAGTGGAACATGAAGAGGTAAACAGGAAAGAGAAATCATAAGAGACTTATTAAGGGTGAACTGTTTACATTCCTGCATGGAAAGATGATATTTGTAACTCATGAGACCTTTGTCAGCATTAGGGTAGCTGGAGGGGGAAAATTATATGTACGTATATATAGACATAGATAGATAGATAGAGGGCACAGGGTGAGTTGAAAATGAAGGGGTCATATCTGGAGAATAAAATTAAGGGGTGAGAGAGGAATATACTAGGAGAAGGAGAAAGGGAGAGGTAGAATGGGGTAAATTATCCCACCAAAAAAAAAAACCAAACAGAAAAGAAAAGGTTATTACAGTGGAGGGGAAACAGGGGAAGGTGAGAGGTAATGAGTGAATCTTATTCTCATAGGATTTGACTTAAGGAGGGAATAACATACACACTCAATTGGGTGTGGAAATCTCTTACCCTACAGGAAAATAGGGGGGAAGGGGACAAGAGAGTAGGGGAATGATAGAGAGGAGGGCAGACTGGGAAAGGGAGTAATCAGAAGCAAATACTTCTGAGGAGGGATAGGGTCAAAAGAAAGAACAGAATAAATGGGGGGGGAGGATAGGATTAAGGGAAATAGAGTTAGTTTTTCACAGCATGTCTACTATGGAAGTGTTTTGCATAACTGCACATATATAACCTATATTTAGTTGCTTGCCTTATCAATGAAGGTGGGTGGGGAAGAAGAAGGGAGAAAATTTGGAACCTAGTTTTAAAAACACATGTTTAAAAAAATGTTTTCACATGCAACTGGGAAATAAGAAATACAGGCAATGGGGTACAGAAACCCATCTTGCCCTACAGGAAAATTGAAGGGGAAGGGGATAAGAGAAGGGGGGGAGAGATAGAAGGGAAGGCAGACTAGGGGAAGGGGTATTTAGAATGCATGCCATCTTGGTGAGGGGCAAGATGGGGTGAAAATTTGGAACTCAAAATCTTGTGGAAGTAAATGTTGAAAACAAAATAAATAAATAAATAATTACCATTTAAAAAAAAAGAAAGGAAATCAATTATACTGAAAGTTATCAAAATATGTATTTTTAAAAGATCACCGATCCCAGGTTAAAAACCTCTACAGTAAAAGGTCAGGAAACCCCTAAAGATCCAACAGAGTTCCAGTCTGCACAATGGCAGCAGCAAAGGAAATACTTGTTTATTTAGAATTGCTAGGAACCGTAGTTACCTTTTCAAGTCTTCCACTACCATGCTAAGTTCAGAGGCCTCAGACAGCACTGACAGCATGCCTTCTTCTAGGTAAATTAAGTTTTAAAGTGTCAATGGAAAATACAGAGTAGCTCTGGCACAAGCTCTAAACAGGTTTTACATGCGATATATCTTTTGGTGGCTGGTAGTCTCTTCACAGGTTATCAAGTATTAAAACTACCCAAACATAGGATTTGAGATTCTAGATCTTCTTTTTATCACTGAGATTAGTCAGGGTACAGGCTCAGTGTCTTCACAAATCTTTTCTGAGGCAACAACTGATAGGACAGAAAATATATATACATCAGGAAAAAGAACTTTATTTGGATGGCCATAGAGTTGACATAAGTTTTGGTATACTGTCCCATTATTGTAATTCTCTTTGATGAAGTTATTGTTGCTATGATTTGTTGCTGACCTACTCATTCTTTAGGATTAAAAACCTATGCAACCATGATCAGAAGGGAAGTAGAAAGCTGGGAAACAATTTTTTATAACCAGTGTCTCTGATAAAGGCTTCATATACTGAGTCAAATTTGTAAGAATATAAGTCATTGCCCAATTGATAAATGGCCAAAGGATCAGATGAAGAAATTAAAGCCATCTATAGTCATACGAAAAAAAACGCTCTAAATCACTATTGATTAGAGAAATGCAAATCAAAACATTTCTGAGGCACCACATCACACCTATCAGATTGGCTAACATGACAAAACAGGAAAATCATAAATGTTGGAGAAGATGTGGGATAATTGTAATACTAATGCATTGTTGGTGGAGTTGTGAAATGATCCAACCATTCGGGAGAGCAATTTGGAATTATGCCCAAAGGGCTATAAAACTGTGCAATACACTTTGACCCAGCAATACCACTTCTAGGTCTGTATCCCAAAGAGGTCATAAAAATGGGAAAAGAACTCACATGTACAAAAATATTTATAGCAGCTCTCTTTGTGGTGGCCAAGAATTGGAAATTGAGGAAATGCCCATGAAGTGGGGAATGGCTGAACACATTGTGGTAGATGAATGTAATGGAATACTATTGTTCCATAAGAAATGATGAGCAGGTAGATTTCAGAAAAACCTGGAAAGACTTACATGAACTGATGCTGAGTGAAGTAAGCAAAACCAGAAGATCATTGTACACAGTAACAGCAATATTGTGCAATGACCAACCTTGACAGACTTAGCTCTTCTCAACAATGCAATGATCTAAGACAATTCCAAAAGACTCTGATGGAGAATGCTATCCACATCCAGAGAAAGAACTATAGAGTCTGAATGCGGATTTTTCTTTTTTGCGGTTTTTCCCTTTCGTTCTGATTCTTCTTTCACAACATGACTAATGTGGAAATATGTTTAATATGATTGTACATGTATAGCCTTAATCAGATTGCATGCCATCTGGTGGAGGGGGGGAGAATTTAAAACTCAAAAACCTTATAAAAGTGAATGCTGAAAACTATAAATACAGAAATAATTTTAATTTTAAAAAAGAACATAACTTTCTTGAGGGCAGGAATTGTAGTAGTAGTAGTAGTAGTAGTAGTCGTAGTAGTAGTAGTAGTAGTAGTAGTAGTAATAATAATAACAACAATAAAGTGGCATAACAAGGCTGTTGGCATAGGTAACCTGTAGCATCTGTAGGTCTCTATCTCTTTATTAAAAAAGAAAAGCATGTTTCCATCATTTTCTCAAGTGACAATATTGGTATTCTTTTCATTTACATAATTCATATTCATTTACATTTCATTTACATAATTAGGTTCTGCTTTATTGCTATTCATCAGAGCATACAAATCTTTTCACATTTCTGATTTTCTCATATTTGCAGTTTTTTATGATCTAATACAATTCCATGATATTATATTGCACAATTTGTTCAGCCATTCCCTAATGAATGGGTACCCATTTTGTTTCCAGATTTTTTGCTACCATAAAGTGCTATAAATATTTTAATATACATAGTACTTTTTATTCATTGAACTCCTTGGGGTACATACATGCCCCATAATGGGGGCAGCTGGGTCAAAAAATATAAAGTTTAGTAATTTTTTTAAAAGTTCCAAGACTGACCTGTTTTCTAATTTTTTTAAAAAAACAACCACCATGATGTGGCGAGGCTTGCCAATGGTCTAACAACAGGCAGCCTGGGTGACATCACCTCATTCAAGTCTGATTAAGTAGTTCTTGCTCCTCCAGGCGTTCATCTGTTCTGAGGCAAGGATCAAGATATGAAATCAAGGACCAGGATTTAGAACTATGGTATGTGGAGAAGGAATTTTTCAGGATGAGAATATAATTTTTAAATGAAATTCTGCTATGGCCAGAAAGACATCCTGGCTGTATAAAATGTAACTTCAGAGACACTGCTCAGGGGTCTGAATTGTTGCTTGTTCACAGATATTAAGTAGGGGTAGAGGTAAGAATGAAGTATAGCTGGACTTGTAAAACAATGAAGAAGGTGTCTCAAAGTGATAAACTATGGTCTGTGATATAAAAATGTGCTCAGTAAGGCTGCAGAGGCTGACAATTTTTCATATAAAATGTAATTGACTTCTAAAGCCTTAGGATATTTGACATAGAGGATAGAGTAGGCCATTTTTTTCCCCTAGCGTATATCAGTTTTTATTGCCTTTACAAGAAGAACCTTTGAATCATCCTTCCATTTATCTGTGGCCTTTTTATGTCCTCAGTTTCATTTACAATAAGATTGTCAACATGAAAATGATTCAATTCTTCTAATAGCATATTATCTTGCTAATCAATAAAAAAAAGAATAAACATCAAGATATCCAACAGTTAATATTTGTAAAATCTAAAAACTATCTAATTGGAATTGACAACACATTGTAGTAGATAAAATGCTGTGCTTGAATCTTGCCTAGGGCAATTTACATGTTTTGTGATCATGGGCAAGTCATTTAACCTCTCAGTGCTTCAGTTTCCTCAGCAGTAAAGTGAGTATAGTAGCAAACATGGTACACACCACCTCACAAGGATACTTCAACAAAGTGCAATGAAATCTTACATATTGTAACATTATAAATAGTTGTTCTTATTAAGCCCACTATTCACCCAAATAACAAGAAAAATCTTACTTCATGGAATACCTGATCATCCTGTCTTACACCACTTACCATAAGGTTGAGTAAATACAAAAAGATGAAAATTACTTCACAGTTTACATGCCAATATCTATTACAGAGGATGACGTAGCAGGGAAGTTTTTAAAGAACTTGAGAAGATCCACAAAACTAAAGCCAACATACACTTTGATGCAAAGAACTTCTTGTTGCTCCAGATAGTAGAATCAAAGGGATGTAAAGAATAATACCAGGAAATAAACTGATATAGTTTAGGTACAAAATGGACAATACTATGTTAGGAAATACAGATCAGTATCAAGAAATTAAAGAAATAAAAGACATGCAAACTACTGAAAAGACCTATGGCTTATATATGATAAATATTTTCATCAAGAAAAGAGTCAGTTATGAGAAACACTCAATGTCTTCACAGAAAAATGAATTACAGGAAATCGGAGTTAAAAGGGAATTCAAATCATCTATTCTAACCTTTAAGTAGAAAAGAATGTTCTATACCACATACCCAACAGTTTTCTACCCTCTGTTTAAAGACCTTGTGAAGAGCCACTACCTCCTGAAGAAACTTGTTCCCCTTTTGGACTCCTTTAAGTATAAGAAAAACTTCCTTAATAACAAGACAAATTTTATCTCTTTGCATCTTCCACTCACTGTCTATTCTCTTGCCTTCTGGAACCAAAAAGAACAAATGTAAACCCATTTCCTGGTGATAACCTTTCAAATACTTAATTTTCATGTGTCTCCCGAGTCTTCTTTCCTCCAAGTAAATCATACCCAATTCCTTCAGCTGATCCTCACGTGAAATTAATTTGAGGCCCTTCACTATCCTAGTTGCCCTCCTTTGGACACTCTTAATTATGCACTCAGAACAAAAGGAAATATTCTATATTTTAAAACATAGGAAATCAGGTGGTTAGACACAGAATCATCCTAAAATTAGCTGACTGTGTACACTGAGATCACTTGCTGGTTAGAGCAAACATCCCAATAAATAGCAAACCAGAAGGTAAGATAGTAAGACACTAAAAACAATTTGAGCAACTCTATATCAACCTGTCTGAATAAACTTTAGATGTGGAAAATAGGAAACAGTCTGTGCCTTTATTTTTGTCTACTATCATTTCTTTTTCTTTTCCTTTTTTTTTTAATTTTTAGGCAACTGGGGTTAAGTGACTTGCCCAGGGTCACACAGCTAGTAAGTGTCAAGTGTTTGGTCTGAGGCCGGATTTGAACTCAGGTCCTCCTGACTTCAGGGCCGGTGCTCTATCCACTGCGCCACCCAGCTGCCCCCTAAAGTATTTCTTTTGTTTGTTTTTTTGTGAGGCAATTGGGGTTAAGTGACTTGCCCAGGGTCACACAGCTAGTAAGTGTTATGTGTCTGAGGCCAGATTTGAACTCAGGTCCTCCTGGCTTCAAGGCCAGTGCTCTATCCACTGCACCACCTAGCTGCCCCTCTACTATCATTTCTAAGAGGTTCCATTAATGCAAAACAGTTGCCATAATGAGGAAGCCAAAAAAGCCAAGAAACTCTCAGTCTATAAAAAATAATCTACTTGGCCAAGTGTAGAAACATATCAGGCCAGGTTATTACCAGTTAAGATAAATGCATTTACAAAACACTATGGAAGTGGATTAAAAAAAAAAAAGAAACAAAACTAAAAAACTTATGAGCATTATCTCACCAAAAAAACTGAAAATACAAAGAAAAGGTGAACCTATATATGCTTCACGAGATCCAGTTAACCAGAATATGAGAACATTCATAAATGATGCCAGAAGGAAAACATCAAACATACGGGAAGTGGAACAGGTTTGCTGACAATGTTATAATGAATTACTCTCATCAACATTAATAACAGAAGAATTATTATATTTGGAGACTACTACCACTGAATTAAAATATACCATATGTGAAGTGACAATGACATCTTTTACATCACCATAATTTCCCCCAAGATCCCTCTCCTTACCCCTCCCAGAAGAGCCATCATATGACAATAATTTCTTTTAAAAGAAAAAAAAGGCAATAGCATAACTTATTAATGTATCAAAAAAGTCTGAAAACATGAGCAATGTACAACATCTATAATCCTCCCACCTTTGCAAAGGGGAGAGGGCATCAGTGTATTTGTAAATGTTTAACAATCAGCTTGCCCCCCCAAAAATGATACACACACACACACACATATATATGTATATATACATATGTTTATTATAAATTTTACTGATATAAAGGATGTGCAATACATAATTTACAAATAATAAAATATACAGTACTCTTTATTGTAAATTCCATACAGCCAATTGATTCTCATTTATTTTTGCCAAACTCTTGTATCTGGAGCCAACGCACAGTCGTAATTCACAATTCAACAAATGAAGTCGCATTCCAATAACCTAACACCTCTCTCCCCAATAAATTCATCACTAAATTTGATGTCATCTACTGTTAAACTATTTCTCACCCCAATACAAATTATCTTCATTAAACTGAAACCTCTTTCAGTTTTAACACTACTGATTGTGCTATCTTACTACCTTTTGTATAGTTAGATAGATTGGAACACTGATTCCAGATTATTACCTACAAAATCCAAAAGACTTTCAAATCAATTTCATGTTTTGAAATTTCACTTCAATGACACAATTTTCTTTCATCAGCTATCCATAGTGAAGTTAGTGCTTCATAAGGCCAAGTATGATAGTTCTAACGAACCAAAGCAATTTAAAATGCTTTCATCTTTGTTTCTATCCGATAAAAGACATAAGCTGATGCGTTGAATTATGTTTTCCAATTAACACTCCTAAGGACATTAAATTTATTATTTTCAATTAAATGACATGTCTTCAAATATTTGACTTAGTTAAATCTTCAACTTGAGATTTCATGTTTCTAGTACAAATCTTCAAAAGTTCCAATGTGCTTATGGTGGCCTGGATTATTATTTAGATTTTCTCAATTTCAGCTGATCTTGAGGGCAATATAGTAGAAAGTCACAAAAATTCTTCAAGAATGTCAATCATTAAAAGCAAGGTCTTGCATGAAACCTAATACTTCTGCTGTACTAGAATAAGATCAAGAAAAATATACATTTAATGCAGGATATACCTACACAGCAGTATCAGCTCAAACTACATAATACATATCTAGGTCCCAACACACAATCAATTTTAACAATTTCAATTTCAAGTTCAAGTTCTTTAGCTATAATTTCTAGCTCAAGTGGATTTTTATTAGATTGGTGATAAGTACAATGAATTTTATCCAGAAATATTTTTAAATAATTTACTTGTTTAAATGATTAGTTTGTTCAGATGCTAAATTTACAAGTGATAACTACAATCAATTTAAATAGTGCAAAGTGATGATTTCCTAACAATTTCATGTTTTCTTCCCAAAATGTAATTAAGTTTGCTTCAAAATACTCATTACTAAAGTCACAATCATTTAAAGTAGATGGTAATGTACAGAAAATGTACTCCGTGTGGTTGACATTAATTCTTTCAAAGTATTGAATAATATTATCAGTACATGAGTTAACTGAACTGTATACTAGAGGATAAATCACTGGAGGTTTAGTATTCAAAATTAGATGCCTCATTAATTATGATACAGACTTTGGCATTCTCTTCTATAATATTCTTAGGTATTTTCATTTTCATTTCTTTTACAGTAAATTTGGCTATTCATGTTGCATTGTATTATATAAACAATTGCATATCTACTCCATTTTTCTCTTATAATTCTATTGACCTCTCAATAGCAGGCCTATTACATTTTATCAAACTGTAAACAATATTGAAAACTTTTAATACTTTTACTATTGAGCTTATGCACTAAACTAGAAATTGAGTCAATAGCTGATTCTTTTAAGAAATCCTGAATTTAGTATGGGCTTTGTAAACATTATGTTTCCTAATTTGTTTTTTTCTTCACAGAGCTTATTCCATTGGTTTTATTACTGACATTTCAGGTTATAAAACATAAATATAAATTCCATTCCTTGGAGACATGGACATATTTTTCTGCTGTCATTCCAAAATGAGAAACTGTCAAATAATCCTTACATCCCAATTTACTTTTTTTTTAAATTTCAAGTCATTTGTACTATTCTATAAATGCTTATTTTTCATTTCACCAATCCAAAAGTGCAAGATTATCTGTTTCTTCCAAAGATGACCATGATGTTGCTTTTTTTAAAAAATGACTGGTCATTCCACAGATTCTAAATTTCATTCCTTGAGCTTCAGTGCTCCACAATGACTTTCATTCCTATAATTATTTTCATCTGTTCAGTAAAAAAAAAAACAAAAACAAAAACTTACATGATTACTGTCATTTTAGGGATTAGAATCTGAAAATTAATTTTACATTATATGAAGGATAATGTAAAAATTTCTGTTAATGATTTCTTTGTAGAATTTTAGAATTTTAAGCTAAGATACTTAGGGTTTTTCGATTTGTACCTGTAACTTCAATGTGACTTGTTAATTCTTGCAAACTCATCATTGGTTTTTACAATTCTATTGCCAACAACGGTCACAAAATCAGACTACAAATAAATGCTAAATAAACATCCCATTCAGCAAAGAAGTCACTCATTTCATTGTCCAACAAATGCAGTTCTGATGTGAATGGTGGGTGATATTATTATTAATGTTAATGAGTAAGACAAAGTAAAACAATGAAGATGTCAAAGCTTCACTTGTTCATTAATGATGTAAGTGACTTCTTTGCTGAATGAGACAATAGTTTTCAAAATATGGAAGATAATTTCCACAATTTTTTTGTGCTATTCCAAATGTAATGGCAACAGGTATGACATACTTTTAAGTTTAATCTGCAATATCAACATTTTCTCCATTGTTTTCTTAAGTCTAGACAATCAACAAAACAATAAATCAAGCCCTGATTTGTAGTGTTCACCAATTTCCTTGGTGTAAATACTTCCACCACATATGATTTCAACCTACCAACATTACTGATGTCATTGAATGTGGAGAAAGAAATGTGCAATAGTAAAACCATTATACAGAATTTCCATCACATAGAAACAATAAGTGTAAATAACCCCCAATAGCATATTAATAGTAAAATTATTAAGAAACAATGAGTTTAAGGTATTTATTATCTTTGTTTTCCATATAACATGTGTAATTATAAATATATATAATTTGTTTTTGACAATGGCTATTTAATAAGCAGAATGCAAAATTTCTAAAAACTTAACAAATTGGCTCTAATGAGCCAGTAGGAGCCAACTCCAGCAAACCACTGGGGGTGGGCAAGAGGGTGGGAAATTGTCTTCTTATAATTGTTCTTTCAAGCCATGCTTGGTTCATCATTTTCCAACATTCATGTCTGTGTGTGGTTTTTCATGATTACATTGTTACATTTTTGTGTATGTTATTTTCTCAGCTCAAGTTGTTTTACTCTGTATCAGTTCATGTAAGACTTTCCACATTTCTTTGTATTCATCACGTTTATCTTTTCTTACAGCACAGTAATATTTTCTTACTTTCATGTGCCATGATTTGCTTAGCCATTTCCCAATCCATGGGTATCCACTTTGTTTCCAATTCTTTATTATCACAAAAAGTATTGCCATATATGAGGAATTTCTTTTATCACTGGCCTTTTTATGGTATAGGCTTGGTATTGGATTCTCCGGATCAAAGCATATAGACATTTTAGTCATTCACTTGCATAATTTGAAACTGCTTTCATAATGGTTACATTGATTCACAGCTCCACCAAAAATATATTAGTGTGCTTATATTCTCATTAATCCTGAAAACTGTTCATACCATTTGACCATATCTACTGGAGAATGGTTTTTGTTTATACTGTTTAAATGTTAATTGTTTACATATCTTAAATAAACCCTTAGAGAAATCTGATACAAATATTTTTGCCCTGTGTGACCATTCTTCTTATCCTAGGTGCGTTAATTTCATATGCATAGAATATTTTCAATATTATGTAATGTTATACATTTGATCTTTTAAAATTGCCTCAACTTCTTGTGTGGTTAAGAGCACATCTAATCACAGCTTTAAGACAAATACAATTGGTTTCTTTTTTTGGTGGGGTGGGGAGGGAGTGAAATAAATATTAAAGTCATATATCCATTGAGAACACGTAGAATATAATATAAGGTATTAGTCTAAGCCTAATTTCTGTCAGACTACTTTCCAATTTTCCCAATCATTTTTATCGAGGGAATTATTTCCTAATTTGGGTTTTCTGGTCTATTAAACACTAGGGGTTACTGAATGCCATTGTTTTTTATTTTCCCTTATCTAGTCTGTTTCACTGATTTAATTCTATTTTTTAAATAATACCAATGGTATTTACAACATAATTTAAGGTCTAGAGGCACTGTTCTCCCTCCATCACTACCATCTTTCCTTATTTCCCGTGGTATTCTAGATCTTTATTGTTCCAAATGAATTTTGCTACTATTTTATTATTTATAAAATATACCCTTGATAACTTGATTGGCATAATATTAATGTATAAATTAACTTTGATACTATTGTCATTTTTATTATATTGGCAGAGTCCATCAATGAGCTGTTGCTATTTAAGTTGTTCTTTATTTCTTTGATGAATATTTTGTAATTGAACCTACAAATATTTTGTCTGTTTTGATGATTGACGTCCAGGTATTTTATGCTTTTTATAGCTATTTGGAATGGGATTTCCCTTTCAATTACTGCCTCTTAAAGTTTATTAATATATAGAAATCCTGTTGATTTGGGGGGTTTATTTTGTAGTGTGCAATTTTGCTGAAGTTACTATCTCAATCTTTGGTGATTCTCTAAAATTTTTCAAAGTAAATCATCAGCATGGATGCTTCTATGACTTCTTTACTTATCCTTATCCCTTTAATTTCTTTCTCTTGTTTTATTGTTATTGCTAGTATTTCCAGAATTATTTGAAACAGTGGGAATGAATATCTTTGCTTTACTCCTTTATTTATTGGGAAAAGTTATAACATATCAATTGCATATTATGTTTAATTGACATTCATTAATGATATGTTCTATATCTCCTTTGGCACTTTCTTTTTCCCTGCTTTGGGTATTAGGATGATATCTGTCTTGTAAAAATAATCTGGTAAGATGCTTTCTTTTTCAACTTTTAAAATTTATGTAATATAGTACTAATTGTTCTTTAAAAGTGTGATAGAATTTTCCTATGAAATCTCTTGGGAATAGAAGACTTTTTCCTTTAGTAGTTCCTGCTTTTCTGATACTGAGTTACATAAGATCTCTACCTGGTCTTCTTTAAGTTTGGACATTTTATATTTTGAAAGGTATTCCTCTATTTCTTTTGTATTCTAATTTTAGTTTGCATGTAACTGCATAGGTACTAATTATTTTTATTTCTTCTGATTATTTCACCTTGTTTCTTTTCTGTTTTGTTGATCTGATTTACTGCCTTCTTAAGATTAGCTAAAAGTTTATCAATTTTATTAGTTTTTTCAAAGAACTCGTTTTTATTTTTCATTTACATTTCTAGTATTTTCTTCCAGTTTATTTCTCCTGATTATTAAAATTGACTGTTTCATGTTTATTTTATGTTTATTTGTTGGCATTCTAATTTTCATAAATATGTATTAAGTTCATGAATCTTCTATTTTGTTCATGTATGTTTACAGTGATACGATATTTTAAAATGAGGACTGTATCTGCTATATCCCAGAAATACTGATTTTTTTCAACATTAAATTTTTTTTCACATAATTACTGATTCTACAATTTGTTCTTTAACTTACTTGGTAGTGAGAAATGTGTTTGCAGTCATATTCAGAAGTCACAAGTCTTTTCACACATTTCTTCAATTTGTTCAGTTATATATTTTCCCTTGTGTTTATCATTCTGTTAAACTTACCCTTTGTAAAGTTCCCATGCATCCTTACAGACTTTCTCATCCTCCATGGGAACATTTATCAGTAGCACCCTCTTTGACCACTTAACAAGATTTTCCCCTTTTATTTTCCTCATTTCAATCCTTCCCTTTGTCTTTTTGCCCATTCTCCTGTAGGTTCTGCTGTCTTCTACCCAAAAGATTACAGGAGTTATTTGATTATAGTACATCACATAATTTTTTTTATCTTCTTCTTCCCCTCCCACCTTTCATGCAACCTCCCATTTTTTAATTTATTCCCACCAAAAAAAAAAATTGATTCCGGGGTGCTGTGATATTTAATCCATTATATTTCAGACCTGTTTCTCCACCATTATTTCATTTTACTTCTCCTTTCACCCTTCTCTCTTTGTGTACTTCTAGAAATAAATATCTTACTGATCTTTTTGTGGTTATTTTGTTGTTTTCCTTGGTTGCTGTATTTGTTTTCCTTATTATTTCTATGGTCTGGAGTGTTTTGAAAAGTAAGTAACTTGTTTTGGTCTAATTTTCTTTCACACAATGTTTCAAATACTGCTTTTCATTCAAAGTCTATCTTTTTTCATTAATGATTAGAATAAAGTTTGCAGAGTAGGTCACCTTGGGTTATATATCTTGAACATCTTTCTTTTTCAAAACACCTAATTTCAGTCCTCCCTGTGGTTTCTCCTGAGTGCAGAATAGTATTGTGTTATTTGAATTTCCCTTCCTTTATATTTGAAGGTTTTCTTCCTCATTGCTTGCAGAATTTTTTGTCATTGAAATTATTCAATTTAACCACTACATACAACACATTACAAAATACGTATTTGGGGGTTTGTAGCAGAGATTTTTACTCTACTTTTCTAGAGGTGATCTGTGAATTTTTTCAATTAGAACTGTTTAGTTTAGAAATTCTGAGCAATTTTCTACAATTTTCTTACATTATATTGCAGTATTCAGATTTTTTTCACTTGTAGTTTCCTTGAAACTATAGTTTCTCTATAGTTCTTAAGTTGTCTTTATTCATACTGTACTGGAGATCAATATATTTTGCTTGCATGAAGACCATGTTTTCTTTTAACATTAATTGTTTTTTTTTTCCCTTCAGACTGAGAAAGCAAATACACAGAAATGGAGGACAATCAGTTAGTTGTTTTCCTTTGTTTCTTGGGTGAGAATTGTCACAGTAGATTCAAGTCTTTCTATTCTGCCTAATTATTTCTGCTGCGCAGATCATAAATTCTGCTTTTACCATCCTTATTTCTTTTTAAAAACCATTCAGAAATATACTGCTGTGGTTGCATCCCCTCTTGAGACTCCCTCTACAAAATACTGTTTCATCAGCTGTTGATTCATTTTCATTTTTTCTTGCAATACTTATTCACAGATGTCAGAATTCTTTTACCTGATTTGGATATAAACCTGTTAATTATATCTTCTCTGTTGGTTTATCTGCTTATGTGCAAAGTATTTAACTGAGCTTTCTACTTCTTGAGATCTTTGGTAATTTCAGTCTTTTTTACACTTTATATTACCCTATTGCTTACTTTTTTAACTTCTTCCCCCTTTGAAGGCAGTTTCTCTGGGGGCTGGACCCCAATACATCTCAGCTTTTCTCATATTGGATAATTTAGGATGCACCTTCCTTGCTTTTTGCTCCAAGTAAGAGAGAACTTGTTTCGAATGGATGCTGTACTCTTCCCCTCAGGCCTAGTGAAGTGCTATACAGGCATACACATGTCTTATTCCTCAGCTGTCTGGCTGAGCTCTGCTGCAGCACAGAGCACTGCCATGATGATGTTCCACTCTGAGTAAGCTTTTGCCTTTTGGTTTTCCAGGGTGCTAGAAGGTGGAAGTAAGATAGAATGAAATTTTATTGCTAGTTTATGCAGTCCTGTTACTTGTGAGGGGTTGACAGAGATATTAGTGGTACAAAGTGAGCACATTAGGGGTTAGAGATTGACTTTTTCTGTTGTTAATTCATTAAATTATTACTCTATCAGGGTTTTTCATGTTCTAAGCCATAAAGACAGCTAAAACTGATTATTTATCTGTTGGATATAATTCCCATTTCAGAGAGATCTGTCAGGACATGAGAATCACAGAAAGTGTCTAGTCCTCTGTCTTGGTCACATGACCCAGAAGTCAGCAACGTAATTTTTTCTGGGAGGAAGAGGGCATGCATAGATTGGGGTTAAGTGACTTGTCCAGGGTCACACAGTGATGAAGTGTCTGAGGCTGAATTTGAATTCAGTTCCTCCTGACTCCAGGGCCAGTGTTCTATCTATTCACTGTACCACCTAGATGTACCAGCAAGATAATCTTAAATGCAGCAATGAATTGCTTATGAAACTATCTTAAAAAGAAGTTTCCAAAAGAATTTAAAAGATCATGGACAATGTTTTAACAAAAAAAGGGCGAGAGGAATGGACCAAGATGACATCAAGAGCTACCAACTCAAACTAATCAACAGGCATTTATTAAACACCTATTACGTGCCAGACTTTCTTTTTTACCTCTATAATAAAATCTTTCTAAGAATCATTTAAGAACACACCAAGGATATCCTCAAAGAAAACATAAAAGAGAAGGCTTTTACAAATGATTTTGTATAGCATACCACATCTTCACAGCTGCACAACTTAAAGATGTGAATATAATTTCCAACTTTTTTTTTTATTCACCAAATTATAGACCTAGAGCTTAGAGGTCATTGAATCGAATCCCCTCAATTTACAGAGGAATTTGAGGCACAGAGAAGTTCAGTGACTATTCAGGGATCACACAGATAATAAGTGCTGCTAGCTTCAAGTCCAATGCTCTATCCACTATGCTAGTTAGCTGTTGACTGACACAAAGAAAGCACTTGATTCAGAAGAGTAAAATGCATCCTTCTAATGCTATCCTCAGAAAAGATATCTCCAACAACTAAATCAAAATCATGCAAATGTGATGCAAAGCTAACTATTCAACTATATTGCTTTTCAGGTACATCAACTGTTAAATATGTCCCAATACATTTTGTAGCATACCGGAAAACTTCTTGTGCAAACGCCAAACAAAATATTAGTTTTATTGATGGCAAGGTAATCAAAATGTTTCTATTCAGATAACAATGCAATAATAAATTCAGCCTACAACACTTCCAAATTACTCTGTGACATCTACTTGGTTAGGCCAAAGTAAATGAAAAATGCACACTGCCCAGACTATACACTAGAGAAAAAGTCCATAGAATTAGTATACCAATATGTACTTCTTAGACACTGTATACAAATGGACAACAATCTTGGCCCAGAATTTAGGAGAAGATCAAGCTAGACAGAATTTGGCAAATCACTCAGTCTTCAAAGATTCCAAATTGTTTACTATTGTTAAAGCCCATCCCTTTTTAATACAAATAATGTCCGTGTGACTCTATTAGGCCATGACACATGGAATATCATAATTTCAGAAAAGTTCAAATAGAAATAAGGAAAAGGGGGAGAGGAAAGGTATATGATGGGCATTAGAATACTGCAGCATGTTAGTCAATAAAATTTGCATGCAAGATATGAAATAAAAGACCCTATCTAGGGCATTTATAACTAGAAAAGGTAACTAACTCAGTGAAAATAAAACTATAACACAATGACAGCATGAATGTTAACTTTAATGTTAATATCCCTGAAATCATAAAAAAATGAGAGAAAACACCTCTGTAATATCAAGTAGATCGTCTATGGAAAGTTTATAACAAAGATATAGATAAAAATCACACAAAATGAAAATGCATGGAAGGGTTATAATTTGTATTGGTGAGAAGTATCCATATTGATGAAATCACTGATCCACAAAAGACCACTACAATTAAATATTGAACCTGGGATGGAGATAGAGCTACAGGAAAATACAGACATACTGGCAATCAAAGTTCTAAAGCATCAGTGCAGGCAATAGAAACCTTGAAGACTTTCCACCTGAGACCTTGGTCTTAAGAGAAAATTTCACAGGTTTTAAGAAGCGCTAAAGGGGTCATGAGTGGAAAAAGTTTAAAAAGCCCTGTCCTAGATCACCTTATGTATCTATGAACAAAAAAAGTTCCAGGAGCAAAGCTAAGCTTAGCTCTCTTCTACATGATTCCCTCAGGTATACATACAGGCAGAAGTTGTATAATGGACCATTAGCCATGGATTTCTCTTTTAAGGAAGGAGTAGAAGGAAATTTTGTGAATCAGGATACATGTATCCCACTAGTCATATTGATAAAAGTGCTTAGCCACTGTTTTTATAACATTCTTTGGCTACAGTATCACTTGAGCTCGTATTCTAAATCCAAAAATACAGGTTTTTGTGACAGAGCCATCAACCCACACAGGTTCTGTCGCCTAAGCCAGAATATGTATATGTATATGTGTGTGTGTGTGTGTGTGTTTAATTAAAAAAAAAAATAAAAAGGTTAGAAGGGGAAAAAGGGCACACTTGACCTGCTGCTTGGTTTACTATAAATAAGTGCCTTCATGCTATAGCATGGTTTCCAGACTCTTCCAGGCAATGGCATTATGTTAAAACAATGCTGGCTAAATACTTTACTTTAGATGCAAGTACTGGACTTTAGGTGCAAGTACTTTACTTCTCCCATACTGTATAACTGAATTTTGCTGTGGATATTATAAGAAAAGAATGTACATGTATTAATGAGAAATAAGTGACCCCAATAGCAACACTGGAAACATTCCCTCTACCACAAAAGGGCAACATGGTGTAGGTAGTCTTGAAGGGAGCACAACAGTGTAATGTTCTTGAAATATCTACTTAACCAACTACAGTCAACTCTGTAAGGTTATACACTATGCAAGCTACTAAGAGGTTGATAAAACTCTATGAACAATTTAATGCTCAAAGGTTTTACTAACAGTTAATAACATCAAGTTTGGCAAAAATAATTATGATACATAAAAGGGAAGAAAAAAATTAAAGAACTGTACTATGGGGCAGCTAGGTGGCGCAGTGGATAGAGCACCAGCCCTGAAGTCAGGAGGACCTGAGTTCAAATCCAGCCTCAGACCAAACACTTGACACGTACTAGCTGTGTGACCGTGGGCATGTCACTTAACCCAGATTGCCTCACAAACAACAACAACAACAAAAAGAACTGTACTTAGTGATTTGGCAAAACTTTTGATTCCATTATCATAATCATATTAACCTTGTTACCAGACATGACAAGGTTTTTCTATACCAAAATTAAGACATAGCAAGATGTCTACTATGAAGATAAACTTCGGATTAAAACAAGAAAATTATGTCCCTTGTTACTTAATATAATGACAGATACACTGTTATAGTTAAAGAAGAAAAAGGTAAAGTCCAAGATTATTAATAGCAGGAAATAATATTAGTATTTTACGATGACAGTCCTCCCAAATAACAGTTAAACTTATAATTTATGGGTTATTTAAGTAACCCCCTAAATTATATGATACCATAATACGTAAAGCATTTTACAACCTAAATATAATGAGGATACATACTTCCAAAAGTTAACCATTTACTGTGCTTACCAACGTAAAATAATTAATCATTTGGAACCTTAGAAGATTTAGGCAAGCACAATGAACTTCTTCTTAAGTCCTAAAAGAAGAGAACTAATACAAAACTGTTGTCAGGAACCATTAAAGTCCAAAATACCATTTAACTTATCTACTTAGCTGAACAACATCAGTAAAGCAAAATTAAAACCTGTAAAATTACACATCCTTATTGGCTAAAAATGGATAAAGTCATAACATGAAAGAATTGCTACATTTTCTAATGACTATGTGATAATATATCATGTACAAATACGGTGTCAGCAGGAATAAATTCCACCAATAACTACAGGAATGCATAAAAAATTGGTTAGTGGAAATGACTGGGTATGACCAGTTATGACTAAATTCAAATAATATACCACATAGACTAGAATATAGAAACTGCTATCTTGGGTCCTACTGTAATACCAAGAAGTTGGTATAAATTTTAAAACATCCAATTTCTGATAAAATTAAAATCATTTTAGTCTCACAGATGTAGAGCATATATACATCAACACTTCTGCAAATAGGTGTTGGCAAACAGAAAGCAGAGCTCAAAATCAAAGTTTTACATATTGGGAAACTATATGAATCCCCAAAACATTATCTATATGCCCCTTTAAATGATAGATGATGATAATGAAAACAAAAGATGAGTGTTAAATATTGGACAAACTCACACCTCCAGTATATAGCCTATGGAAACTAGATGCTATTTTCACCAGGGATAGATGTGTTAAGAACAGTAGATACAATTAAAGGAAGTAAAAAGAATGCCTTATTATAAAGTTCAGCAAATGGAAAAAATACAGGGAAGTATAAAATATTTCATGCTCATGAGAGATAAGAACTAAGAACAAGGCCTCAGGATTCATCACAGGAATGGAAAATTCCACAAAAGGAAATTTTGAACTGTTGAAAATCCTTGGTACATCCAGAAAAATAGCAAAAAGACTTGTGTTGAACAGTGACCAATACATTAGTTACAAGGGGTAAAGTATTAAAATCAATTCATAACCCCATTTTAGTCAGATAATTAGGTATATATATATAAAATGAATCTGGAAAAGTAGATATGACATATATTATCTAAATGAAACAAAAGTATCTGTATGAATAACCACTGGCTAGAACTAAATCACAAAAATAAAACTTCAAAGACCCAAAACAGGAGATTAAGTATCTGGAGAAGATGGTGCTTCATTTTATACAAGAGATTAACATATCTATTATAGTACTACTATCTTTAACTTATTTCTACAAAAATGAAGACTATAATTTCAAACTTGTTAATAAAACTTCAATTTAATTCATTTTGTCCCTATTGTTATGATTATGTCATTTTGCTATATAGTCATTCAGACTGAAAAACCACTGAATATCTGATCTGAATTTAGAAAAATCATCAGTTCAAACTCTCATTTACACTATCACACAGGCTGTCCTAAATGAATTAAGCTACTTGGGAAATATATTAGCAAGTTCATGTCACACTCAAGTATCATGTAACAAATTATGGGTGCCATTTAGTACACTAATAAGTGGTCAAAAAGAGTCAGTACTTCTTACAAAGCCTTATACAATATGAGTAAAACAGACAGAATTACAGTAATAAGTAAAATTTCATAAGCTCAAAATAGTTTTCTTCCTGGCAAACTTTTTTCCCCTAAATTTCATTTTTTTTCTTAGTAAGTAAACAAAGCAACTCACCAGTAATCTAACAATTCAAGACAATGTTATTACTCTAATAGAGAATAATGTTAAACTTGTAAATCAAGTGAATGAGTTAGACAATTTGGTGCAAAGATATTTTTAAAAGCTGCCTTGAATGTCTAGATAACTATGCCAAATAAATAACTCAAGGAATTATAATTAAATGAAAAAAAAATACATTGGAAATAACTGCTAGAATACATAAAGACTCCATGTAGCAAGTCAGTAGATACTACAAAAACGCTGCAAGTTTCAGTGTGTCAGGCCTGCACAACTTGCGGCCTTCTGTCTGCTTATGGCCTTCTGTCTGCTTACAGCTCTTAGACCACTTGTGGCAAAGCCAAAGGATTTCAGGCAGCTTGCAAAAAATGTGGAGGAAAATATCCTTTGTATGTAGAGGAAAGCTTTGGTGCACTGCAAGCATTCTGAGTCATAAATAGTCACAAGTTGTGCAGGCCTGGTCTGTGTAGACTCTCTGCCATAAGAGCATCGGAATGTAATCACAATGGAATCAGTAATGGCTTTTCCCTCCAGGTGAAAATTGGGTCTTTTCAGAGCAAAGACTGAGATGGATAGATAGATGGATAGATAGATAGATGGATGGATGGATGGATGGATGGATGGATAGACAGAGAGACAGTCATACGTATATAAGGTATATATGTGTATTTATACATGTATGTATAAACAAAGACTGCCATATGAAGGTTCCTAGAAGATTTTTCAAATGGTCAAATTCATTTACATCATGGGCCTCCAAAGTCCTTAGTTCTCTCCGTCTCACCCCCATTAGGGGTAGGAGGAGAGGTAAAAACCTCTGTAACAGATATGTATAGTAAATCAAAACAAATTTCTGCACTGGCCATGGCCAAAAAATACACGTCTCATTCTGTACATGGAGCACTTCTCTATCAGGAGGCAGGTAGCTTGTTTCATCATCGGTCTTTGGGAATCATGGTTGGTATCATTACATTATTCAGAGATCACAAATCTTTCAAAGTTGTCCACTTTTACAGTGTTATATAAATTGTTCTCCTTGTTCTATTCACTTTATTCTGCATCTCCTCATTTAAATCTTTCCATGTTTCATTGAAATTGTGACTTAAATACTAAGCCTATGAAGTAAAATAATAAAGAACAAGAGACAATATCTCCAAGGTCCTTGGGATAATGGCAGACAAAAATGGAAGCCATAAAGACCAAGACAGATAAATTGCTAATAGAATACTAGAGGTATACAAGAACATTTGGATAAATCAGGATTTATTTAGACATTTATCCTTAGAAATTACAAACTTATCTTTTTTTAAAGAGATTACAAATGTATCTTGAGGGTATTCTGATTCCTAGAAAAAAAATGAAAACTCATTCTACTTGGACAATTTTTCACTCAGGAGGGACTGTGAAAACTAGAATCCCAGGGAATGGGACACAGGATCTGCTCAGTGCCTAGGATAAGAGATGCAAAGTCTGTGCAAAGTCTGAATGATTAGCTTTAGTGAAGCCAGTAAGAAGGCACTTAAGAGTAATTGTCAGTTTGGTTAGTATCTTCCATATTAACAGAATTCATGCAAAGGCATACCCAGATTCCTGACTCTATTTAACTGAATCACTGACAAGGAGAATTATATAGCTAGCAGAACTGTGGCAGTTTGTGGTTATTCTTATTTGCAAAGAGGCTGACCTGGAACATTACAAAGAGGTTAATCTGGAGCAGTTTTATCACAACTGTGAGAAGATTTTACTAGTAAAATATCAATATTCACATTCCAGGACCCACAGACCTTTTTTGGGCCTTAAGTATCGCCCTATGATAAAATTCAAATTAAGATGCCATTTATTAAAAGAGATATCAGGTTCAGTCTTGTTTAGAATATACATTCCTAATATTTCTGATCTGCATACCTGAATGCTGTGAACAATATCCCTTATTTCCAGAGTTCCCAAACATGTGCCTGTGACCACCATGTGTTTTGTAAAGACTTTAAATAAGTTACCCGACCTAATGGAAATAGCGATTTCTGGAGTGAGTTTCTTTTAAAAGAGCCATCCTATGAGAAGTTTGCACCCAATGATGAGAGATTGCCACTGCAGAGCTTTGCAAAGTTCATGTTATTCATAAGTGAGAGAGAGAGATACAACACAACACATTAATGACATTCATTCATATACAGTTACCTCAGTGATACTGGCTACCATTAACACACTATGACACACAATCAACTAGGACTGTAAAAACTATTCTAATTTCATGATGCATATAAAGATAGTGTCAAGCTCAGCCCTTGAAATCCAATCATTGCAATCTGGTCAGTTTGGCAAGATTCAAATTGAGTCTAGTTCCAAAAATAGTTTCATGGACTGGAGAGTGAGATGAGCCCTTGGTAATCTGATCATAACATGGACTTTCTTATGATCCCAAGGATATATTTCATGAAGTCCTAGGAAGCAGAGCTCAACTACCAGTGATTTGGAAATGATTGAAATTTTCTGTGGTCTAGATGGAGTGACAGATGTTTCCAGATGTAAAACACATAGGTAATCTTCTAGGCTTGTAAATGTAAAAATTTCCTACAGAGAATGTTTTAAACCTTTCTTTTGTCATGCTAAAATTCTATTTTCTAAAGACCATTATGAATTAAGCCCTCTCTGAACTTCCTTGGGATTAGAAATTAACAGAATTAACAGTAGAATATCAAAGAATCCTCATCCCAGCTCCTCTATCCAAAAAAGAAAACAACCACTTAGAAAATAAAGCATGAATCTTCTAAGCACTGCATTTCATTCCAAATTTAAGCAACAGCAAACTATTTAATACTTAAGCCATATTATACTTAGAATTCAACCATCAGCTGTGTCATTGCTCCAAAAAGTGCCACGTTCTACAAGCAAATTCCTACTTAATAATCCTACATAAAATTGGGATGGAGAAATAGGATAAGGGTTTAGAATCTTCACTGAGGATGTTCCTGAACTTAGGGTTCTTGTGCCCATAGTACTTCTGGAACTCTGTATTAGACAATTTTGACATTAATATGAATCTCTGGTGATGTGCTTTATGATCACAGTTACAATGGAATTGAAGGCTGCTAGAAACAAATCTACAGAATTTACCATAATCTTCTTTGACAATACAATACCATCATCTATATTTATAATGATGGTATTTATTATATCATCAAAAAGCTACATGTAAGATCTTTTATATTCCCTTGCAGAGAAATACAGGTTAGAGCCAAATTTGTCATCTATAGCTTCCAACAGGTCAAAAAATCTCTGATAGTACAAAGTTACCAAAAGTCATCCTCCATTAGTACAAAGTTACCAAGAGTCATCCTCCATTTATTCTACCAGCAATGATTTCTTTCTTTTTTTGTCTCAGTAAAGCTCTGGGTCCAGTACTATGTCTTCCTAGAGCACGAAGTCACACAGGTCATATAGTTAATAGAGGATGTCACAATGAAAGCAGCTTCATTAGAACATGTAGCCCATACCATCCATTTCTTTTGAGGTAGAATCTAGCTTGAAGATCATGTTCCTTTATTGTAACTTATTATATATTATTGCTGAAAGGTCAGGTTGGAAAAGTGAAGTGTTCTTGGCCACAGGGTATACTATGTTTCATAATGCCATCAGAAGTATCCTTAAAGATCTGATTGATGAAGTTTCTTAGAATAGATAGGATAGGGTATCCAAACACCTGCTGACAGTAAATTGTGAATTCCTATAATCTGACTTCAGGTCACACAGCTCCCATTTTTAGATTCTTGGATCTACTCTCTTTATTCAATGGGTTTGCAGGGAAAATAATTAGCCCTCATCACCATAATAAAGGAATTTGTAATAAGTCTGAATTTTCATTTCACTTCATTTTTTTCCTCCATGATAAGTGATATTCCAGCAAACCAAAGGGATCTCTCAATGTCTAAAGATAGAAAATTTCAATTGTTTCTGAGTTTGAGTTCACGATCCAGGACAATTTAGCCATTTATGTCCAAATATGACAGATGAATTTTGTTCTTTTTGTAAGGTTCTAAAGAGTAATCTCCACTCCACCCGCTCCACTCCACCTTGATTTCTAGTGGATCTAAAGGTTCTTGTGAAGTAAGGTGCAGAGAGAAAGACAGGACCCTCATAACCTAATGATGGATTATATATGCCTTAGCTGCGGCTAAGTCCATTTCTGAATTCCTTTACTGATTGACTTTCTAGCACTTGAGGCCCTCAAAGACAGAAGGGATGACTAATGTAGTTTCCTACAACAGTTCCTGTGATAGAAGTATCTATGTTTAATAGGGGTGAGAACTACCACAGCTGGAGAAAATTCCTGAGTGCTCACTCAAAGAGGATGGCACTCTACATTCAATCATTCTTTAGCAGAGTCACTTGACCAGGAAAATCAAAGAGGGAAAAAATGTTTTTACTATTACATTAAATTTCAGATAGAGAGATGCATGTCCAGTGAGTGAACAGATACCTTAACTCGAAAAAGAATTATTAATACTAAAAGATGAAATTCCCTTAGTAAAGAGATTATGGAGGCCCAGTTCATATGATTCAATCCCCCACACCTGGTCTTCACTATTAACTGTGAACCAGGGGCCCTATCTCTTAAAGAGGAGGGATGGAGGAACAAAGAGATACTGCTAGGTTGCATTTGTTTGTGCCTATACTACACATCACATTTTTTTTGTTTGCCAAGTACAGATCAAAATGGGCAATTTCTTGGCCCACCACTAGGTTGGTTCCACGCTGGGAACAGGTGAGGCAGAAAAGCCACTGGCATGCATAAAAACAACAACAGCTCTTTTGCTTAGAATGGGGGAAATGGCAACAGAAAAGACTACCTGGGGAAGGGCCTACTTGAAATAAAATATTTCATCATTATTTAGGGCCACTTTTGCTTTCCTTTCTTTCTCTCCTTAAAAAAAAAAAGTGGGGAGGGTGTGGCTAGCTGTTCAATCCTATGGAAGAATGAGAGCAGAGAACTTTCTGTCTACTATTGTAGGACACTAACAATTCACATTTAGTTGGTGCATTCTCTCCAGTGATGCCATGAGGTAGGTAGTACAAGCAGTGAAAATTCATTCCAATTTATGTATGAGGAAACTGAGGCTCAGAGAGGTGAAATGACTTGTTCAGGTCACACAATAGTTCTCTCCTCAATCCACAAAAAAAGGGAGCAGTTGGTTTAAAGAACAGAACTAAGATTGGAAATCTACCTGGCAAAGTTAACACTTAGATCTTGTTAGTCTGTTTCCTCATAGTGGGAGCTGAGTGACATAATTAGAAAGTCATAACTGACTAATACATCTGGGAGGGGAAATTTATGGGGTTTTTGGCTAGTCGAGTTATTAGGGAATGAATAACAATTCATGGAACCCAGTTTCCTAAAGGACTTATGTCCTTCCTCTCTTTACCAAGAAGAAACAGGTGTGGAATGTGTCCCCCCAAAAAAATAATTTCTGATGCTCTAGGACTGGACACCTCAGTCTTACAATGTGTCTGATGAAAACGAGGAAAAAGATGAATTGGAATCAAAAGATTTGAAGTCTTCCACTTTCCCTTTATTCACACCAACTTTAAGACCTTCAGATAGGACTTACCTTAATCATTCTGAAGTCTTCTCATATTCTTACTGGAAGGGTGACAGAGGAAAACTAGAAGTAGAAGTTTAGTCTCTAGATAAGATTCTGGGTGTGCTCCTTTCTCACAGCCCACCTGAGTGAGCTACATAGGCAAATCTCTGAAGGTTTCTATCATCAAATCCCTCAAAGCAGAAAAAGTATTAACTAGTTTAATGACTGGATCTGCCCATATCCTTGGAAAACGCCATTTTAACTGAAGAACTGGAAAATGTCATAAATAAACTGCAATGTACTTACATTAATATGAGAAGTACTAGGTCCTTCATCATCACTACTAACCAGATCGATATATTCAAGGACAGGTCTCAATGGCCCTTCCTAAGAAAAAAAAAAAAAAAGAAACAAATTTACAAATCACTGGACAGTTCTTCAAATCAGAACTTCTGCCATTAACCAAATGCTTTTTAGCTGAAAGGAGCAAGGGGCTAGCATTAAGAAGGAAAACCCAGAAAGGCCATGCAAGTCACCAGTAAGAGCTCATGAACAAAAAGATATTATAAAACCCAAAGAGAATAAGTAGAATCTTTACGAAATAAACTTAAGCCATGCTGATCCCTTTCAAAGGGAAGAAATTGGTACCAAATTATTATGTGGACATCAGGCATGAAAAGCTGTATTGTATTGCAGGCCTGTCCTTGATACCCATTTTCAATCATTCAAGATCTAAACCTTAAGAGTCATCTTCAACTCATCCTTTTTGTCACAAAATCTGTACAATGGGGGTGGGGGTGGGTAGGACTATATAGCCGCTGAAGTTTTTGTAGTTCAAAATCTACGATAAACCTGTATCTTTATTGTCTCCCAGTTTACTTGCAACGCTTTTGTTTTTCTTTACACAGTAACATGCTGGGCATGACAATTCTCCACTCTTAAAATGACTTGACAAGGTTGATTAATTAGCCTCATAATAAGAAACACTGTGAGAAAACTGGTTCCTAAGGCTTAGGGTCAACATGTAATCTCCATTACTGACGGGAGAAATTACTGTGGAGAAGACTGCGTTCCTCATCACCAACAGCAACAACTGCTGATCAACTGCCACCAACAGCAAGGCAAGTACAAGAGCCCTAGGAATGACAGCACCCCCCCCACCCCCCTGCCCCAGATCTCCAGTCCTGTTTCCAGTCTAGCCCTCATAGCCATCATCTGGGGAAGGTTGGAGAAAGAGACTGCCATGCCCAACTTCCAATTAAGTGTCACTCACAGGGCAGGCAATAAATGATTCGTTCAGTCATTCCAACACTACTGGAATGGCAGTAAGTCATAAGTCATAACAATTCATTCATGACTCTTTCCTGAGAGAATTCTGAAAACTCTTTAGATAGATACTGGAAGTATGACCTTTTAATATCCCATTCAGACCTGTTTTAGGACCACTGAATTAAACTACTCAAGCTCACAAGTGTCAAGTCAGCAAGATAACCACACTTTACCAAGAGTTTTTTTTTCTTTTTGGTGAGGCAATCGGGGTTAAGTGACTTGCCCAGGGCCACACAGCTGCTAAGTGTCAAGTGTCTGAGGCCAGATTTGAACTCAGGTCCTCCTGACTCCAAGGCCAGAGCTCTATCCACTGTGCCACCTAGCTGCCCTGTTTTATTTTTGTGATGTTATTTAGTTCTTGCTATATTCAGTACCTTTTGATTCTTTTTTTTTTTTAATTAGGCAGTTGAGGTAAAGTGACTTGCCCAGGGTCACACAACTAGTAAGTGTCAAGTGTTTGGTCTGAGGTCAGATTTGAACTCAGGTCTTCCTGACTTCAGGGCTGGTGCTCTCTCCACTGTGCCACCTAGCTGCCCCTCAAGAATTTCTCCAAAGAGAAGTTAACCTATCCCGCCACTCCACTATCTTGCCTCCACTCCAATCTACCCTACATACCATTGCCAATCTAATTTTTTCCTGAACAATGCTTTGTGTATTTTTTTACTACTCCATGATGTCCTCTTCTCCTGTCAAGATAATGTCTTCACTGTACTGCATAGATGTTATTCTTATTTCTGCTTCGGTGCTGTTGTTTCACAAATAGCATCCTCTTCTCCATCCAACTATCCAAATTCTACTCGTTTCAGAGTCAATATTGAGTACTAACTTCTACCCTTTTTCTCTAACCACTTCCAGGTATACTGTTCTCCCTCTTTTCTGAATTCCTATAACTGTGGCTTATGCTATACAATTTGAGCAACAAAATACTTTGCCTCATGGGTTCTTTTATTCATTCAAAGTTCACGAGATCCTTGAAAATCAGGCAAACAAACTTGTATTTGATTTGGGAGATGGCAGGGAAGCATTCTAGGTTTTTGAAGAGATGAACAATATAAGAGTATTTATTAAGCTCCTACTATATGCCAGCCATGTGTTAAATTTTGGGGATACAAAGACAAAAGCCAAGTAGTAACTAACTTCAAGGAGCCTACTATATTCAGTTAGGAGGAAACAACACTTACATAAAGATAAGTAAATACGGAGGTGGAGCCAAGATGGCAGTGACTTGCTTGAGCTGCTCCCCCAAACCCTTCCAAATACCTGTAAAAAAAAATGGCTCTAAACAAATTCTAGAGCAGTAGAACCCACAACAAGACAGTGAAACAAATTTCCAGCCCAAGACAATCTGGAAAGTCACAGGAAGAGTCTTTTGCACCGGGCAGGGAGAGGAATGCAGTTCAGCATGGGCGTACACGCAGGCAGAAGAGGTATAAAAAGTCAATGAGGAGAAGAATGCCTTAAAAAAGCAGAATCAGCCAAATGGAAAAGGATAGTCCAAAAGCTCAATGAAGAAAATACTTCCTTAAAAATTAGAATGGAGCAAATGGAAGCTAGTGACTTTAGGAGAAATCAAAAAACAGTAAAACAAAACCAAGAAAAAATAAAAGACAATGTGAAAATTCTCATTAGAAAAACAACTGGCCTGGAAAATAGACCTAGGAGAGATAATTTTAAAATTATTGGACTACCTGAAAGTCATGATTAAAAAAAAAAGGAGCCTAGACATCATCTTTCAAGAAATTATCAAGGAAAACTACCCTGATATTCTAGAACCAAAGGGTAAAATAGAAATGGAAAGAATCCACCCATCATCTCCTGAAAGAGATCTCAAAATGAAAACTCCCAGGAATATTATAGCCAAATTCCAGAGCTCCCAGGTCAAGAAGAAAATATTGCAAGCAGCTAGAAAGAAACAATTCAAGTATCGTGGAACCACAGTCAGGATAACACAAGATTTATCAGTTTCCAAGTTAAAGAATCAGAAGACTTCTACTATGACATTCCAGAAGGCAAAGGAGCTAGGATTACAACTAAGAATCACCTACCCAGCAAAACTGAGTATAATCCTTCAGGGAAAAAAATGAATATTCAATGAAATAGAGGACTT
The DNA here is from genome assembly GCF_900497805.2 of Vombatus ursinus. NCBI lineage: Eukaryota > Metazoa > Chordata > Mammalia > Diprotodontia > Vombatidae > Vombatus > Vombatus ursinus. The sequence continues at coordinate 6,172,552 of NW_020949613.1, read as the reverse complement.
TCAAGCATTCCTGATGAAAACACCAGAGCTAAATAGAAAATCTGACTTTCAAATACAAGACTCAAGAGAAGCATAACAAGGCAAAACAGGAAAGGCAAATCATAAGGGATAAGGCTAAACTGTTTACATTCCAACATGGGAAGATGTCATTTGTAACTCATAAGAACTTTCTCATTTTTAGGTCAGTTAGAAGGAGCATATATTGACGACAGAAGGCACAGGAGTGAGTTGAATATGAAGGGATGGTAGCTAAAAAATATAATTGAGAGGGAAGAGAGGAATGTACTGGGAGAAAGGGAAAGGAAGAGGTAGAATGGGGTATCTCATATAAAAGAGGCATATATAAAAGCTTTTATAGTGGAGGGAAAGAGGGGGGAAGTGAGGGAGAGTGAGTGAACCTTCATCTCATCAGAATTGGCTCAAAGAGGGAATAACACACACACTCAACAAGGTATAGAAATCTATCTTACCCTACAGGACAGTAGAAAGGGAAGGGGATAAACAAAAAGGAAGGGGTGGGGGGGGTTGATAGAAGGGAGTGCAGATTGGGGGAGGGGATATTCAGAAGCAAAACACTATTGAGGAGGGACAGGATGAAAGGAGAGAGAGAGAAGAGAATAAACAGTGGGGTGGGGAATAAGATGGAGGGAAATACAGTTAGCAATAGTAACTGTGAAAAAAATTTTGAAGCAAATTTCTCTGACAAAGGACCTATTTCTCCAACATATAGAAAACCAAGTCAAATTTATAAAAATGAGAGCCATTCCTCAATTGATAAATGATCAAAAGAAATTATCAGTTTTGAGATGAAGTAATCAAAGCTATCTATAGCCATATCAAAAAATGTTTTAACTCACTATTGACTGGAGAAATGCAAATCAAAACAATTCTGAGGTACTACCTCACATCTATTAGATTGGCTAATAGGACAGAAAAGGAAAATGACAAATGGTGGAGGGGATGTGGGGGGAAAAAAGGAGACATTAATGCATTGTTGGTGGCGTTGTGAACTGATTCAACCATTCTGTAGAGCAATTCAGAACTATGCCCAAAGGGCTACAAAACCATGCATATCCTTTGTTCTAGCAATAATACTACCAGATCTGTAATCCAAAAGATATTAAAAAAACAAAAAACAAAAAAGGACCTCTACATAAAAAAATATTTATGACAGCTCTTTTCTGGGGGCAAAGAATTAGAAATTGAGAGGATGCCCATCAATTGGGAAATGGCTGAACAAACTGTGATATGTGATTATGATGGAATACTACTGAGCTATAAGAAATGATGAGGAGGATGATCTCAGAAAAACCTGGACTTACATGAGCTGATACAAAGTGAAATGTACTGCGTACAGAGTAACAGCCACATTTTAAGATGATCAGCTTAGTTATTCTTGCAATACAATAATCCAAGACAACTCTGAAGGATTCGATGAAAAATGTTTTCCATTCCCAGAGAAAGAACTGATGGTGTCTGAATACACACTGAAGCACACTTTTTTTAACTTCATTTTTCTTGTGGGTTTTTTTTGGTCTATGTTTTCTTTCACAACATGACTAATATGGAAATGTTTTGCAAGACTACACCTGTAGTACCTATATCAAATTGTTGCCTTCTCAATGAGAGTCGTGGGGAGGGAGGAAGGGAAAGAATTTGGAACTCAAAATTTTACAAACGAATGTTAAAAATTGTTTTCACATATTATTGGGAAAAAATACTAAGTAAATTAAAAAAAAATATTCTGCCTCCTAATCAGTCAGAGCTAGAAAAATTAAGAAATACCAGGGGCAGCTAGGTGGCACAGGAGACAAAGCCCTGGCCTTGGAGTCAGGAGAACCTGAGTTCAAATCCAGCCTCAGACACTTGAAACTTACTAGCTGTGTGACCCTGGGCAAATCACTTAACTCTGATTGCCAAAGCAAAAATAAATAAATAAATACACGAGAATTATGAGACCTTTCCTAAAGAAAACACTAAAGAAATACCAGATAGTTTGGAAGCAATTGTCCTGGAAGGCTAGAATATATTGCAACATGCTGATAGTGAAGGTCTTAGGAGGATAGGATCCAACTAATAACACTATGCTACCTAAATTAAAGATCAATCTGGGATATGCTTGCATGATAAAGAATTTGATGGTATGGGACTCATCAAATAGAGCAGAGACATACATATTAACATATAATAGGAGTAAGGCAGTACACAGAATATACTCTTCAGAAGAATATGTTGAAAAGTGAATGAATTACCTTATTAATTTATATATAATGTTCTCTGTTCCTTTGCGATCTATTTTATGATTGAAAGGTACATATCTATGTTTTATTCTTGATTTTATAGTGCATTTTTACTATTTTCAGGTATTTGATTGTTTAACCTTGTAAAACGTGTGTGTGTGTGTATGTGTGTATACACACGCACAACTATATTGATTTTTCAAAGCACAAAAATCTGCCAAATTATTCTCCCTCACCCAATTCCCTTCCCTTTTCACTTAAACATTAGTTGAATAAAGTAAAAATATCTCTTTTTATGAGCTGATGATACAGGTATAGCTTTTGAATTATATTATTATCTCAGGTCATAGAGAAAGTCTAAGTCTGATTAGACAAGACCTGAGATAATAGTCTTGAAGCTCTAAAGAGAAGGAAAGAGGAAGTAGAATACATTGTGGGTCTGGGAGGAGAGAAGGGAAAGTAAAGCTAGGGAAAATTATGTCACATAATCAGGATAGCAAGCACACATCTACACAAACAAGGGGATGGGAAAGCAGCTGACACTTCAACTTGACTCATACCTGAAAATTTGCTGAAGAAAGGAAAAATACACAGACATACAGACATAGAATGGAGTACAGAAATACATTTCACTCAAAAGGAAATAGGAGGGAAAGGGGGAAAAAGAGGTGGAATTAAGAGGGCAGATAGATAAGGAAAGAATTAGCCCTAAGTAAAACAAACTCTAAGGATGTACAAAAATTAGTTCTTTTTCAGGCGGCAAAGAATAAGAATCTGAGCAAATAAACATAAAATGGGGAATGGATGAAAGAGTTGTGGTACATAAATGTAATAGAATGCTAAGGTACTGGAAGAAATGAAGGCAAGGTGATGGTTTCTGAGAAACCTGGAAAAACTTGTCTGAACTTATATGAATGATGCAAAGTGAACAAAACCAGGAGAACAATTTATACAACAACTATATGGTAAAGGCAAACAACTTTGAAAGTATTAAGAACTCTTATCAGAGTAATGACCAAGTATGATTCTAGGACTAATAATGAAATGTGCTACCCATCTCATGATAGAAAGACTCAGAGTGCAGAATGACACAAAATATTTTTTGGACATAAACAATATAGATATCTGTTTTGACTGACAATACAAAATGGGGTTTTTCTTTGCTTTTCAATGGGGGAAGGGAATTGGATAAGGAAGGATAAGATTTTTGCACTTTGAAAAATAAATATAGATGTGTGTATACACACATATTGAATTTTTAAATTTTTTTTAAAGTAGACTGGGATGTCTCAGGATGTGGCAAGTTCCTCCTGATTAAAGATCTTCAAGGAGAGGTTGGATTGCCACTTGTTCAGATACATAATCATCCACATGTTTGCCAAGGCCCCTTCCAACTCTCCAATTCTTCAATTCTACATTTTGAAGCAGATTAAAAGAGCAGGTCATGTAAGTTGAAGTTGATAAACTAAAAAACTAGGATATTTAAGAGAAAGTCAACATATATACTGAAGTCTACAAATTTAAAAGTAGGGGATAAAATGGAAAGAAAGACTGAGTCAGGTACTGAACTCTTTTAAGGAAGGATGAAGAATGAAACTTGTGCTAACAGATAACTGCCACCATGATCTGATTAAGGAGACATATATGGGCAAAATCTCAAAGGAAAAGTCTACCAACGCCAGAACACAGAAGGAATACAGGATATCTAAAATAAGGGGAACTTTGTTTAGGACAGAAAAGAGAGAGATGCAAGAGGGAACAAACGGAAGGTAGAACAGAATTGGATGGAGATCAGAAGAGAAATGGCAGAGGTGGATAGAGATAATAAAAGTTTTGTCATCCTTGATCATCATCCTATTAGTGTTTATAATCTTTATGTTTAGCTAAAGTGGGCTTCATGTGGTCTGTTGCTGGGCAAATATCTGAAGCCTTTTTTAGCATGGTGGAACCTGAAGAGGCTAGCACTCTGTCTGCAACAGGGTTGCACAGCTCACATTACAATGTGGCTTTGGAATGGGGCTTTTGTTGAACTACTCATCTCTAGGGTTTGGAGTCAGAGGACTCTGGTTTGTATGCCTACTATCAGTGGGATTTTGGACAAGTTCACTGATTTCTTTCTTGGTCTCAGTTTCATCATTTCTAAAATGAAGGAATTAGACTATGTGATTTTAAAGGTCTCTTCTAGCTCTAAACCTATGATACTATGATCTCAGTCTCCAACTGTGCTGTAAGCTGAAGTAGAAAAGGTATTAAAGAAAACAAAGATAGGAAGAACAGCTAGACCAAAGCAAGTAGAAACAAGAGTTCCATGCAGGAAATAACAAATTTTAAGGGCACTAAAAGGTTCATTCTCAAGATACCTTGAGAGAAAGATACTGAATGATAGGAAGAATCATGACCACTACCAACTAACCCAAAAAAGTGATGGAGAAGACATCATTAACTACCAATCCATATACCTGCTTTCTCATGGCTAGAAAATTACAAAAATGTTCTACATATGATAAAAATATGAAAAGCAGGCTTTTGTAAAAGATAGCGTACATCAGAAGCACATCTTTATTGTCATATAATGTCTAGAAAAGTACAGAGAAAACAAGTTCTCACTGTGTTTACGCTGACTATAAAAAGTATTTAATTCAATAGAACAAAATATAGATTTAAAGGCTCTCCTCTAAAAAGAGCTACCCATATAAGTTTCATTGATAGCTTCAACAACAGATTAACTTTAATGATAATTATTAATAATAACTACGGCATAAAGTATGTGCACGCATGCACACACACATGTTCATTCATCAAACATGTTTGTCATTTTCATGGAGGAAGTCCAGCACAAAGTATAAATGGAAAAGGAATTCTTTATAAAGTCCTTCAGATGCCATTGTGCTAATTATAAGTACCACTGAATCTCTTAAATAAGATTCAAAAACAATCAATAATTCAGTCAAAAAATCCACACCAGAAAAAACATATGGATAAAGAAGAATGCCTCCTGTCCAGACTCTAACATGCAATTGCATGACCAGTTCACTTAGCTGATCCACTACTAAGTGTATAGACACCACTACCAGACAATGAATTGGGCCTAGAATTGAAATGGAGGAAGAAAAAGGGATAGATGACATTTGGAAAACTGTGCAGTGCTTTAATGAACCCAAGGTTCTCACTAAGGAAATAAACAAAGCACCAATATTATTACAGCTTTATGGCTACCAGGAATATTATGATCCGGTGGGCCTAATGGGCTGCAGCATATTATTCCTATAAGTGATTTCTACTAAAGATAGGGCATCAAAGACATTATCCACATGTTCTATGACTACAGAAGAGGCTAGAGCCAGTTACACAGTAAAATGAGAGACAGGACAAAACAAGAAAATGTTAAATGTTGGAGAAGATGTGGGAAAACTCGAACATTAATGCATTGTTGGTGGAATTGTGAAATGATCCAACCATTTTGGAGAGCAATTTGGAACTATGCCCAAAGGGCTATAAAAATGTGCATACCCTTGACCTAGCAATAGCACTTCCAGGGCTGTATCCCAAAGAGATCATACAAATGGGAGAAGGACCCATATGTACAAAAATATTTATAGCAGCTCTTTTTGTGGTGGCAAAGAATTGGAAATTGAGAGGATGCCCATCAATTGGGGAATGGCTGAGCAAGCTGTGGTATATGAGTGTGATGAATACTATTGTGCTATTAGAAATGATGAACAGGCTGATTTCAGAAAAATCTGGAAAGACTTGTATGGTCTGATGCTGAGTGAAATGAGGAGAACCAAGAGAACGTTGTACACAATAACAGCCACGTTGTTCAATGACTAATATTGATAAACGTAACCCTTCCCAGCAATACAAGGATCTAAGACATCTCCAAAGGCCTCGTGATGGAAAATGCTATCCACATCCAAAGAAAGAACTATGTTGAATGCAGATCGAAGCATATTACTTGCTATTTTTTTTCTTCTGTTGAGTTCTGTTTCCTCTTTTTGGTGGTTCCTCCTATTGGTTCTAATTCTTACTTACAACATCACTAATGTGAAAATATGTTTAACAGGAATGTATATGTATAGCCTATATCACATTGTGCAACGTCTTGGGGAGGGTGGTGGGGAAGAAAGGGGGAGAAAAATTTTAAACTCAAAAGCAGGAAGTAATTGTTGATAAATCAAAATAAATTAATAAAAAAAAAAAGAAAGAAAGAAACAGAACCTGGCAAGTAGTAGGTGCTTAATAAATACTGATTCATTGAAAAAAAAAAGAGAGACAGATGGGCAGCCCAAGATGGGTAGCACCTATGTAATGTCAGAAAGTTTCCTATGTGTTGGGTGGACCCCCTATGAAAGATTAACAAGGACAAAAGTCACTCAAGATGAGGAATAGATGACCTGCAACCTGTGCAGTTGGCAGGAGCACTTACATTGATAAGATCCTAGATTTGCTGATGCACAGAAGCAATTATATTGTTTTGTACTGTCAATAGTTTCATGGTATTAGTCCTATCTCTATCTCCTTAGCTAATCTGTAAGTTCCTTAAAAACAGGGACCCAATTTTGTACTTCTCCTGGATTATCATAAGCACTTAGAAAAGGACTAGACAATCCATAAAATACTCTTATTTCAAATTAATTAAAAATCATTTCATTCAATTTCTAGGAGACCAGTTAAAATGTTTGAATCAAAAGAAGCAATGTAACCCTGATGCCCCAACAACTAATAATTCAAAGAATATTTCAGAGAAGCATCACCTGAATAGCAAAATCCAAGAAAAAACCAATGGGTCATCTTTTCAGCATAAGATCACAAATTAGACCCACAGGCACTTAAGTGATAAGGGCAAAAACTATGGAAAAGGGATGGTCCAGGATATTTGAGCTAGTCATATTCCTCCCAAAGAGCTGTTAATATCAACCAGGGGAACTTGGAGTCAAACCTGTAAGCAGAAAGGGGCCATGGTGATATCCCTCTAAAACGAACTCAGAGCCAGACATCAGCAGCAGAAGATTGTAGAGCTATAACTCTACAGTAGCAGGAACGCCAGATAAGACAGGCCAGGATGATTAAGAACATTACAATTCTACCAGAAAAGCACAAAGCCTAACCAACCAAAATCCGAATCCACGAAGAAAGACACCAGGGATGCAAGAGAATAATTTCAAAATACCTTCAAAGACTCAAAACACAAACATACACACACATAGAACTTGCACACAAGATCAATTAAAATTCCTAACAGAACTGATGCATGAGTGTTTTTTTTTTAAGTTTAAAAAATGATTATAATAAATTAAAGAGCTGGAGGAAAGAACTGAAAAAGAAATGAGAGCTACAGAAGAAAGAATTGAAAAGAGAATTAATTAACAGTTAGGCACAAGAGGTTATACTGAGCCAAGTAACAGATTCTCTGAAAATTACAATGTGCCAAACAGAAGTCGCTGACTCCATAAGCCAACAAGAAACATTTTTAAAATTCAAAAGCTTGAAATAAGTAAAGAAAATGTAAGATAGATAATATTTTTCTTTTTAATTTTAATTTTCAGTTTCAAATTCTGTCCCTCCCTTCCCCCACACATTGGGAAGGCAAGAAATACAATGACCCATTATACATAAGAAGTCATGCAAAACATCCAACAATGTTGTGAAGAAAAATGAAAAGAAAAAATATACTATCTGAAGGTGGATGGCATTTTTCTGGTAGATTAAACAAACAAACAAACAAACGAACAAAAAACTTGACCAGGGAAACAGATCAAGTTAAGATAATTTTTAAAAATCACTGGATTACCTGAAAGCCATAACCAAAAAATAGCACAGGCATCATATTTCAAGAAATCATAAAAGGGCAATACTCAAACATAGTATTAGAAAAAGAAAGCAAAATAAAAAAGGAAAGAATACACTGATACTTACTGAGAGAAACAAAAAAACCTAAAACTGGATGGAAATGATTGATTGTAAATTACTTTTAACTCACGACTGCACAAATCTAGACCAAAAAATAAACAAGGAGTTAAAGACAAACACAGAATTTTAGAAGACTGAGGTATTAAAGACCTCTGACAATTCTGAATGCAAATAAAGAGTGTAAATATTTCTTAATTGTGCTTTTTCATGGAGTTCAGCTGAGAAAGGGAAAAGAGCTATTGGGTGATGGCTTGAGGGGGTGATAGAGTCTAGTGAAGGTTTTTTAAGGAAACTGGAGAGTTGGGCATGTTTGAAAGCAATGGAAACATAACCAGCTGATAGGGAAAGATTAAAGGATTGGAGAGACAGAGGATAAGATCAAGCACAAAATTTTTTAGGAGCACACTTCATAAAGCAAGGTTATTTGTACTAGAGAATACAATGATAGATTAATTAGCCAGTCATAAAAAAGTAAAAGTTTTAAAACTCAATATTCATTACACATATTACAAAAGTAGACACTGTTCTTCCCTAGGAGAAGTATCTTCCTCTTCTAGTCCTTAACATTAGAAGAGCAATTTGCTATTATGTAAGGAAATTTTTTAAAAACAGGGAAAAAATTTTTTTTTCAACTTGCTTAAAAAGTCATCTTTAAATGGGAGCAACTGTCTATATTGTAAGTATCTAAATGGTAGGTATTGTTTCCACTTCATAAACTATTATTTATCATTTGCTCTGGGCCTTCCATATTCAAAGTAATGGAACATGGTATGTAAATTCCTCAAGGGTAGGGACTATTTGGTTTTTGTTTGTATCCCCAGTGACAGAGATTCCCAAAATAGGTGATACCACCCTCTGGGAGGGGCTGGAAGGATGGGAGGGAGGGAGAGAGACATAGCCTTGGGTGCAAAATGGGAGGATTTAATAAAAATAAGGGGGCAGTGGAAGCATAAGGAAAGAAAATAAGAAAATTTTAAAAAACCATTTGTACATGTTTCATATGTTGTGTAACTGAGTTAAAGTCATAGTGATTACATTATCTTCCAAATAAACACACAAAATGCAAATTATAACCCATCAGTGGTCAAGTCTGCCAACAGGTCTTAACAAGCAAGTGTTGGCAGGCAAGCATGTTGTGCGTTGTTTCGAAGTCCAGTATGCACTGGAAGGAAGATGTCCATGATTTGTTCATAATAACACGATACTATAGGGTTACATGACGCAATATTGTGTCATCAAAACTTCAATGCAGGAAAAACCCCACAAATTTACAATAAATTATTAAATTTAAGATGCATCATTTAAAAAATTTTATTTTTTTCTGAAATGATGCAAATTTAAAATAAAGTTAAAGGGTTAAAGAAAGTAGATTTCTAGGATGTGCTGAGCAATTTTTTTTTTTTAAAGGGGGCAATAGGCCAAATAAGTTTGGGAACCTCTGGTCTAGTACGTCACCTGGTACAAAACAGGCATTTAATGTTTTTTGAGTTAAAAGTGCTTTACAATCAATTATTTTTGTTAAAAATTCTTGTACCATTTGAATAATAAACCAATATTCTTATTTCATGTATGAGAAAATAGACTGTTACAGGGCTCAGATGATTTGGAAGTAGAGATACATTACATAGATTGTTAAAGGAGAATGTTCTAAAGTTTTAATGAAATGAAAGGTTTTACGTCCTCTACACTAGACTGGAATCTCTTGAGAAAAGATGTTAAATCAGTGCAGCATTATCACTGCTTTAACAATTTGGGTAAACTATCAATATATTAATCAGAAAAATTAATCAAAGAAGAAAAAAACTTATCATGTCTTGAGGCAATTATAGGATCTAGTCTGAAGAACTCTTATTAAAGAGCATTTAGTTCAACTCTTTCATTTTTCATATGAAAACCAAGGCTCTGGGCAGTTAAGTGACTTCCCTAATAGGGTCACTCAGATAGTAAAGATTCAAATCAAGACCCATTATCTCAAAATCCACTGCACCACACTAATGCTAGGGCCATTTAGGAGTTTTTAAGAACATGGAGGTGAAAACAATCACAGAAAAACAAATGTTGTATGCACACTTTTGTGCATATGCTCTAAAATCTCCGGTAATCAAAACTTTTTTCTTAACAACAAACAAAAAACCTGTCCTATTCTAAGTCAAAGAGTACTTAAAGCTAGGAACAGGAAGGACTCTAGGTTTTCTTATGCAGACCTCCAAAATTCAACTGGGAATCATGAAATACTATATTCTTTAATCTTTCACTTCCAGTTACAATGATTGTGTGACTGACTGCAGAGGTCTCACACATGCACTCCAGCAAAGATTTAAAAAGATCAAAAGACCAAATAATGGTATAAAAAAAAAATCCAACAGTAAGCACCTTTATCCAGCCCACAACTGCACAAAGGGGTCCAGTGGAAGACAGGTACACTTCCTGGCTGATCAGAGAATTCAGGAGCACCTGAAGCCTCTCTACCCAAAAGACAAGAAAACAAGAATGCCTGAAGAAGCTATGTACAGGATGAGAAGAAGGTGAGGCAACAGCGCAGGAAACCCACAGTGCTAACTCAGACAGAGAAAGAAGCAGGTCACTGCACTTTGATCTGACTGAGTTGATCCAATGGATCCCAAAGACCACAGAGCTCTGAAACAGGACAATAAAGGGGGTTTGAAACCTGCCACGACTCAATAAGGAGACATATCAGAGAAAGCAGAAGCTAGCAGCAAGCAAGGTTAGACTCAAGGACCAACCACCCCATCCAAACATGCAAGGAGGGAGTGGATCCGAGCCCTGGCACAAAGGTCCAAAACAGCAACTAAGTAAACAGAAATCACAGAACACTACTGAAAAAAATTGCAGATCTAGAGGGGTGTCCAAGAGACAAACTTAGAAAAGAATAATTCCACAAAAATGACAAAGCAAGAGGCTTAGAGAAAAAAGTGGCTTGGGCATAAAGACTATTAAAGAGTACCTGGAAAAAAAGCAGCAAGAAATAAAATGATGAAATTATAAGTGGTATTAGAAAGCTCCAGAGAAAAGAATAAGGAGAATAAATAACAGAATAGAATTTAGGAAACTTTACTCAAGTATTAGACTACCTGAAAATTAAAATGGACCAAACGGAATCAATGATTCCACAACAGGAGAAATACTAAAACAAAATCAGAAGAGTGGAAAAAATAGAAGAAAATGTAAAGTATCTACTACCAAAAATGACTGATCTGGAAAATAGGTCAAGGAATTAAATTTAAGAAATCTTCAAACTCTCTGATAACCAAGACTCAAGAATAAATAAGTAGAAATACAGATCGATTAAATCCTAGATACATTATGTCCTTTAAGTTGTTCTTAAAACAGTCTCTCTCTCTATCAAACTCCCTTGACTGTATGCTTACAATTTCAGAAAATTCATTCCAAACTATAGTAGAAAACAACAATATTTATCAAGACAAAACAGTCAATAGGCTATAGTCACTCTTGAAAATAAGTAACACTCAGACTTCCATCCAACAAACAGCCTAATTTTTATGCTTTCTGGAGCGGAAATGTAAACAACCATATCACACACCTACTCTGAGTTAAAGTAATTTGGAAAATAAAGTTATTCAAAATATATATGACTCTTAGAAAACTACCATGATGATATCCCAACAAAGAGACAGCCCACCCTCCTAATTGGTATGTCTCTAGCTGTACCACTATTGTATCATAAGGGGCATCAGCCACAATGACTTCACTCCCTAATGGACTTCCTCTCTGAAATTCCTTTCCATCTCCTCATCAGTAGCCTTACCCTTACAACAAGCTCCCCTTAATATGTTGTCTTCCTCCCACCCCAGAATCTAAGCTCCTTGAGGGTAGAGAATGATCTTGTTCTCACATTAAGTGCTTACTTACTGCTCAATTTATGATACAGATATAAGCTGGGAAAATTTACAACAGATGTTCAGGCTGGTTCAATTTATCTTTTAATATGAGTGTTTCATCTTTTTTAGATGCTTATCTCATTGTTATTGAGTGGTTTTCTCTGTGACCCCATTTGGAGTTTTCTTAGCAAAAATACTGGAGTGGTTTGCCATTTCCTTCTCCAGATCATTTTACAGATGATGAATTGAGGCAAACAAGGTTAAGTGACTTGCCCAGGGTAACACGGCTAGAAAGTATTTGAGTCTTAGGGTTTTATTTTTATCTCCAATTCTCAGTACTAGGGCCAAGAATAAAAGATTCTGTGATCAGGTTAGAAGTATACTCCTTCTGGTAAGCATTCTTGCTCACCTGAGTAAAACAGAAATTAAGATACAGCAACTACCTGCTTTTAAAAAAAAACTACTACCTTGTAAGAAGACAAGCTAAAAATACCAACTCCTCTGTACCACCCTATTCAGAAGCTACTTATCTCTCAGTATTATTTAAGCAAATTTGTACATATTATGCTTAATATTAATTTGGTCCCACATTTATGTTCTAATCACTCATAGTAAAAGCATAAAATTTACCTCTAGAAGCTTTTGGAGAGGTCAGTTAGTCCAAACCACTATTTATACAGATGAGAAATTGAGACCCAGAGAGGGTGACAAATGATACAGACTATAAACTAGCAGGGCTGCAATTCAAACCCAGGCCCTTATGACTACAAATCTAATATTCCTCCCACTGTACCAAGCACAATTTAAAATGCTTCCAAGTGTTAGGGATAGACCATCCATCCTACTGCTAATTAGTAAGAAAACAAGGGGTCTGTTTTAGTGAAGATTTTCCAAACAATCCTACTAAATTACTTGAATAACAATGTGACTAGATAATGGCCTAAATATTTCATAACAAGTGGTTTATTTAGTAGGCCTTAACCATGTGCAAACCAAGATAAACAAGAGAGACACCCTAGGTCCTAGAGGACCTAGAAGAACCTGTGGCCTCTCTAGGTCCCCTTAAATGTGGCCCTTTGACTGAATCCAAACTTCATAGATTTGTTCTGTGAAGTTTGGATTCAGTCAAAGGACTGAACTTAAGGTGACCTAGAGGGCCATACTTGGCCTCAAGGCCACAGGTTCCCCACCCCAGCTCTAAGACAATCAGAATTACCATAAAACCATAGCTATCTGGAACCCCTGAAAAGTAAGTTGTTCTGGATGGCCGAGGATTTAATACAGTAACAGTCATAGTAGCACAGTTTTCCTTGCAAGTTGAGAAGTAGATAATACAAGTTATCAATACCTCTATTTTGCATAAAGAATCTGAGCACAGAGATGTATGTAACTGAGTTACATAGTCACAGAACTAATAGGTGGCAGAGCTTTAACTTGAACTTAGGTCTTCTAAATCCAAATCCTGTGTTCTTTCCACTATATGATAATGACTTTATTTTTAAGCACCAAAACTTTCTCATCTTATCCACTTTGGATGTAAATATTGTCTAAAATATATACTCAACATAAATGAACATTCTTAATAGTACAGGATTACTGACTATAAGGGGAATTTGCCCCTAGAGTAAATGATCCTAACACAAGCTGTGCTTTTGAGAGATTTTGGGTCTGCTTTCTATTTACCAATGATGCTTTCCTTGCGCTTGACTATTCTACACTAGCTCCTTTCCAGTCCAGTTGACTATGAACTTAATAGATCACTAATACTTGTTAGTGTGCCTAAAACAAAAGCAAATAGGCTATGATCCTGAAACTCAATATGCCCAAAAGTAAACACCAAATCACATTCCCAAAACCTCCCATTTCCCTTACTTTATTATTTCTTTTACTTTTTGTTCTCTATTGATGGTACCGTCAACCTCCTGAGTTACCTAGACTCATCATCCCCGAGTCATTTTTGACTCTTTCCTCTCCCTCATATCCAATGTTGCCAAGATCTATGTCTATTTTACCTCTGCAATATTTCATCTATATTCTCCTCTCAATTCCCACTGCAGCCACCCTAGCTCAGATTTTCATTATCTCTCTTGAACATGGAACTGTTGTAAAGAAAAGGTTTCATTATCTGGTCTTCCTGTCTCCAATCTATTCCATCTCCAAATCATCCAATGTACAAACTTCCTATCACACTGCTCTCATCATGTTGTTGTTCTCCTCAAAAAACCTTTGGTGGCCCCTGCAACTACCTGTAAGTATAAAATAAGTTCCTGTCCTTGGTATTTTCAAGGCCATCTATAAATTCTCTCAAATCTACCTTTCCAGCTTTAATTCTCTGGCCCTATTCTCATTCTGAATTCTTTCTACTATCTGTCTCTGGCCTTTTTACTCATTCTGTTCCCCCACCTCTAGCTGTTAAAATCCCACGGCTCATCTCAGGTTGCACGTCCTCCATGAAGCCCTGGGGACTACTCTTCTTCCACCTGAAACACCATCATTCTCAAATTCTTCACAGCACTTTGGCTCTCTCCTTCAACCTTATATATTCCACTTTGCATATGCTTATTTGTGTATATGTTTTATCTCCACTGTCAGGTGGTAAACTTTTGAGAGAGAAATTGCCTTGTTTCATTTTTGTATGTCTAGTACCTAGTAGTGTCTTTCAAACAGCAAATGGATAACAAATATTTGGTGAACTGAAGTGTGTGAACTTTGTAGTATCTACTTTAGCTTCTTAGATGCTTCTCAATTGCAATGCCTCTTCCAGCAAGGTGAAGTTGCTTAACAGCTGAACTCCAAATTGGTGAGGCATTATGGTGTAGGAAAAATAGCAATAAGGCAGCATACTGAGGAAAAGGCATGTAGGTTCAGTTCCCCACTCTGTCATTTCCAAATTGTGTTACCTTGAACAAGTCACTTATCTTTGCTAAGCCTTACTTTGAGGAAGCTGCTTCAGATAACCTCCAAGGTCACTTCTTGTTCTAAATAGATTTTATATGGTGCTAAGCTTGGAGTTAGAAAAAAAGAATGCTAGAATCCTGGATCTGACAATTCCTTGCTGCTGTTCAAGCAGCAAGTCCCATTATTAACCTCTCTTGTGCCTCAGTTTCCTTATCTGTAAAATGGGGATAATTATTTTGATATAAACCTCACTGGGTCGTTTGTGACTCAAAACAAGCTAATACCTGAAAATGCTTTGAAACCCCAACAGAAAAGCTAGCTATTATTATTACAGTGTAATGACGGATTAAAGGCATCCGTTACTATGGTAAAACTGAATGCAATAGCTACTTACACTAACAAACTGAATGTCATCTTCAGTGTCTTCTTTTGGTGACTCAGTCTCAGAATCAGTTGAAGATAATTCCATTATCTGCACAACAGAAACCAAAACATTCTTCATTAACTCTACAGCAAGGTAGTTCTTCACACCACTTTTTTTCACTCCCTTAAGATGTACACTGCAGGAGCAACCGGAACTAATAGCGAAGAGAGGAAACCTACTAGAGTACTCAGGAAAGCCCGATGTTAAGATGCAAATAAAACTAAAGAACAGGCAGGGCAGAGGCATGCCCCGATATTTTCATGGATACTGGGGGCGCAGTGAGGGGGTCGATACAGTAAAGTGAGGTGGGTTTCCCCACAGCCCGAGTCACTGTGTTCCAAATACCTCCCCAAATAAGGAGAGAGGCGCGCGCGGCGCTGAGCAGCAACCCTATCTCACAATGCTCGTCTCCTCCTCCTTCACAATGCAGCCTCGGGCAGCAGAGCCGGTAACAGCTGCAGAAAACTCTGCTCTCGGTGCAAGGCGGCCGAGGCTCAGTCCCGCCGCCGGCCATTGTTGCAGAAGCTACAGCCCGGTTTGCACCAGGGAGGCCCCCTTTCACTCCACGCCACGCCACCCTGTAACGGGCCCCACGGGCTCCTGCAAGCTGCACCCCTGCTCCTGCCCTCCTCCTTCCCCGCCCCCACGCAGGGCTGGGGTGGATGTTGCATCAGGCCCCTCCAGCATCGGAAGGAAACTGAACTCGGCCCCCCAGCACTCCGTGTCCCCCGCCGTCCTCTCGGCGGGGCGGCTGCAGCCTCGGGGAGCTCACGGTCACAGGCTTGGGCTTTTCACCCACCTCGGAACCCGGCTCTCCCTTTTTTTCCGGCTGCTCCTCTGACATCTTCCCCTCGCAGTCGCCGTCGCCGCCGCCGCCGCCGCTGCCGCCACCAGGGCAGCCCTCGCGGCCGGGGCTCGCTTTCCTTCCCCAGTCCCTTCCCGCCTCTCCGCGCCGCCGCCACCGAGCGGGATCCCGCCCCCGCGTGACCGCCTACACGGGCAAAGGGGTGGGAGGGAAAGGAAGCAACGGGAGCTCCCACCTCAAAAGTAGCCACAGGCCGAGGCGCTGTCTGGCTTCCTGCTGCCGCCGCCGCCGCGGAAAGAAACCAATCCCAAACAACTCCTGATCCCTCTCTTCTCTCCCGTAACTGCCCGCTTCTGCCCCCGGGCCACCGCACGGGCTTCTGGGATTTGTTGTTCTCCCCGGTCCGAAGCGGGCGCCGGAGACGCGGAAAGAAAGACCGCGGCCGAGAAAGCCAAGCAGCTAGAGAAGCGCGGAGGAGCATGCGTAGTCAGTCCCGCTGACAGGGCACGCTTGGTGGGAGGGGTAAGCTGGAAGTGGTGGAAAGTGATGCTTTGAAATGGGCCCCGAGTGGGGAGGAGTTTTAGAGTTTTTGCATTAACTTTAAAGTAACAAGCTCTTCCTCCTCTTTTCAACCCTAAACCCTAGCTCGCCTTATAGTGCCTTGAACCCTCCCTTTTGCTGCCCTTCCTCACACCCCACCCCCACCTGCATGTAGTGTGGGGACAAGCAGGGCCCCTTTCAGGAAGGGCTAATGTGTGTGGAACAAGGCAACTGAATATGAAATATGTACATCCTCTTATGATTTCCACGTTAGGCCTTCCTGTCCCTAGTAAACACTGGCCTGGAAATCACTTTGTCCCTGCCCTCATCTTTTTCCTACAATCCTATTCCACTCTTTCTCTGTCCCCTACTAGCACTGGAAGAATAGTCCACAGCTCCAT
>NW_020949613.1:6092356-6155464 GCF_900497805.2 Vombatus ursinus | reverse complement strand
CTTCATGGGCCTTTCAAAGTAACTGTGGTGACACATGAGGCCAAATCACATAGATTATCTTGTCAACCATAAGCCAGTGGTCTGATTATTTGGATTTGGGAGCCTAACAAAGCTTTCTCTTCTCCATATCCAGGATTAGCTGACAAATAGTCATACCTAGTAGTAGCTAATGCTAGATGTCCAGTGACAGTCTTCTAGACTTTTGTAGGCTACTTTGGCCTATTCTCATAAATCTTGTAGTAGCAAAAGTGAATGTATATAAGCGGAGGGGTGGGGAATGGAATATATCCCTGGAGAACTCAGGAAAAGTGGCCTCAAATAGTCATGCTAGGTGTATAAATTCATCCAATTACTATTGCCTTTAAGACACCTGATAGGATAACTACCAACCAGCCTCTCACTATTTTTAGCCCTTTAGCTCTTGGGCCAAGAATAATTCTAGGTATGAGGGAAGATTGAGAAGAAACTATGAAGTAGGGAATACTATCAGAAATGCTAAAAGGTCTTTTCCAGCCCTAACATTTGATAAATTTAAGAATTAAATGCATCCTGACACTGTCACACGTGGAGTAGCGGAGTGTAAACACAAACCTCCCGGGCTCCCTAAAAGCCACACCCCCACTTGAGGACACGTGGGAATCTGGCTGTCAAACTGTACTGGGGCAGAGACTACACTGGAGCCACAGAATGAATGACTCAATGGCGGGATGGGTGGGAGTAGAGAGAAACAGCTATAATTGCACCCAATAGTTTTCATTCTAGTTTTCATTCGCTGACTCTGTAGCCAATAGACATGAGCAGCAGTCACCCCGTGATTCTTGTAGTTGTTTAACAGCACCCTGCAACCACGTGTCTTTGCGTGGGGGTGTGGCTTCCAGCAAGTCCATGTGGTTGTGTTTACCTTCCGTCCAAGAGCCACGTGTGGGAAAGCATGGCAGCCAACCAAGGCACAGGGTAAGATACGTCACTTTTCAGAAGCCCAACCCCCAAATCTGGCTTCCGCCGCCAATATTCAAAAATATTTCCGCCCTAAAACTAGTCACTCTCCAAAGGGTAATACCTGGGGGTAAGAAAGAAGAAATATGGGCGAGGCGGAGAAGCAAGGCTTAAAGTTATTTTACCTTTCAGTAGTTACCTGTAAGTCTTTCCAGTTCGAACTGAGCAACACAAATTCACCGATATTAAGCGTGGTTTGGTTCTCGATACTTGACAAAATGTAATCTGGAAGCAAAGGCAATTTTAGGTCAACTGCCATATAATAGAAGGAGAATCCATTGCATTAAACAACTAGGTGAAGGATGGATTCCTCCAGTACTAGCTTTGTAACTTATCCAGCAGCAGCATCAGGGAAGGGTGAGGAGAGGGGGAAGGGAAAGTGTGTCTCAGCAGTTAGTTCTGATTGGTGGGTAGGAAAGCGAGAACAACAAGTCTGGATTCCTTGATTGGTTTTCCTTTAGGAAAATCCACAGGGTTCCCATTCTTTGGTTGCTACTTTTTAAATAGGAACTTGGGCCTGGGGCAAATATCTTACTGGAGCTGGGGGAGGAGTGGTTCCCTTTCCTCAAGGCAGAGGCCGAAGAGGAATTAGTGGAAGCAGCAGAAGAAAATAATAGCTGACATTTAGTTAAACCTTAAGACTTAAAAAGCATTTATTTTACTTGCATGCAAGAGGAAGAGCTACTATTGGGGCCTGATACATTTGCTCTCCAGGGATGCAGCCTGTGGTTTTACTTAACTCAGACATCAAATGAATAAGATTCCTGAGCTGAGCGGATCTCCACATAGCTCAGGCAAAAGTTCTAGTGCGTATTCTGATTGGTGGAAGGGACAATGATTTTATGGAAACCCTGGTCGAGTAGTGTAAGGAGAATTTCAATCTGCTGATAGAAACATTTGGAGGCTCACACTCCCAAATAACTTTCTTCCGTGGGAAACAAAAAATTACTACAAGAAAAAAAAAAAGCAAAAGCAAACAGGCCTGGGGAGGTGAAGATGTTGACAGGTTCCCAACTGTTATTCTTATTTCCCTATAATGCTCACTTAAAAAAACTAAAATTTCAGCCAACTTTAAATGAAATTTCACTTCTCAAGTCAAATTGGAAAATAGTTGTTCAATTAGATTTTCAAGAAAATAATATTCCCTTCATCTGTTGTGGAATCGGGAGAAACATTCATGCAAAAGCAAGTGATACTCGGGAAGAAAAAAAGATATAAAAATTAAGGCACTAGAGTAGTTTAAGGGTAAAAAAATGCATCTTCTCTAGTCAGGACAAGATGTAAATTGGAACTTCCTATTATCTCCATAATATAATATGCAAATTGTAGAAAAGCTACTTTGATCAAAGCTCTAACTTGGGGGTACAACAAATCTCACTATCAGCTGTTTATTTGTACTCTGGATAAATTATATCTAATGCCTTCCTATATTGACTTATATTCATGTGACCTCAATGTCCTTGTTATCTCATTGAATCCTTTTCTGGCTACATTGAAAGATGTGACTTATCCATATGTAATGGCCCACGTGAGGGACACACAGAAACTGAAGGCAAGTATTTGAATTAGGGGAAGGATATATGCTCTAAATAATCTGTATCTGCAAAATCAGTTGCTAAACTCAATTATAAAAGGTCATAATGATGTGTTTGTGTGGAAACTAATTGTTGTGACTATGCTTTTATTTCACTTGGATTGAAATGGGTTCTTCAGTTTTTTGTGTGTCATATGTCTGGTGAAACACATAGACTCCTCAGAATAATAATGCTTGCTCTTTCCTAGTGTCAAAGAAATGGAAATTGAGGAGGAGATGCCCATCAATTGGGGAATGGCTAACAAGCTGTGGTATATGATTATGATGGAATACTATTGTGCTATAAGAAATGATGAGCAAGATGCTCTCAGAAAAACATGGAAATACTTACATGGACTGATGCAAAGTGAAATGAGTAGAACCAGGAGAACGCTGTACACAGGAATAGCAATATTGTAAGATGGTCAACTGTGAATGACTTAGCTATTCTCAGCAATTCAATTATCTAAGGCAACTCTGAAGGATTTATGATGAAAAATGCTATCCATCCCCAGAGAAAGAACTGATGGAATCTGAATACAGATCAAATTATACTCTTTTTTTACTTTATTTTTCTTGGGTTTTTTATTTTGCTGTATATTTTCTTTTACAACATGAATACTATGGAAATATGTTTTGTATAACTACATATGTATAAACTGTATGAAATTGCTTGCCTTCTCAATGAGGGGGTGAGGAGGGAAGGAGAGAATTTGGAATTCAATTTTTAAAATGAATGTTGAAAATTGTTTTTACATGTAATTGGGGAAAATAAAATACTAATTAAAAAAAAGAATAATGCTGCTTTTAAATGCATTGTATAGTATTATAAAGAAAACAAATCATATTGAAATAGGTATTTATCTGCTTTTTTTTTAAGTTCATGAACTCTAAGCTGAGAATCACTGGATTAGAGAAACTAAAAGCATAAATGGAAAATGAAGTTTTATATTCAGTACTCATGGATGGGCCATGGCAATATAAAAATGACAATACTAGGAAAGTTAGTTTACACTTTTCGTGCTATAAGTAATCACATTGTCTAAAGGATACTTCACAGAACTTGATAAAATAACAAAATTCATTTGGAAAAATAAGTGATCAAGAATATCAAGGCAAATTATGAAAAAAAAGGTAAGGAAGAAGGAATAGCATTTCCAGACCTCAAACTATATTGTAAAGCAGCAGTCATCCAAACCGTGTGGTATTGGTTTAAAAAACAGACATCAATGTTGGGGTAGTTAGGTGGGGCAGCTAGGTGGTGCCCAGTGGATAGAGCACTGGCACTGGAATCAGGAGGATCTGAGTTCAAATCCAGCCTCAGACACATATCACTAACTATGTGACTCTGGGCAAGTCACTTAACCCCAATTGCCTCACAAAAAAAAAAATAGGTGCATAGATAGATAGATGAGTGTACCAGACTAGACAAGGGAGAATCAGAAACAGTGAAACTCAATAATCCAGTGTTTGAAATACTATAAAACATAAAATACTTGAGCACTCTCAGATTAAAAAAAATTTCCTTGGAAAACTGGAAAGCAATCTAGCAGAAATTTGTCTTACAACAGTGCCTTATGTCATATTCCATGATACATTCTAAATGGATACATGACCCTAATATTGAAGATGTTTCTATTTAAAAAATTTTAGAAGAGCAGCAAGGGAAGGGAATAAACATTTATATAGCACCCAATATGGGCAGGTGTAGGGCTAAGCACTTTAAAATTATTATCTCATTTGATCCTGACGAGATCCGAGAGATGTAGATAATGTTATTATCTACATTTTTACAGTTGAGGAAATTGAGGCAAACAGAGATTAAGTGACTTGTTCAGGATCACACAGTAAGTACCTGAGGATAAATTTGAACTCAGGTCTCTCTGATTCATGATCCAGTGTTCTATGCACTGTGTCACCCAGATGCCTCAGAACCATATCATATATACCTCTAACAACTATGGGTAGGAGATGTAGTCTTAACCAAATAAATAGAGGTAATTATAAAAGATAAAATAATTTTGATTAAGTGAAACTGAAAAGTTTCAACACAAATAAAATTAAAGAACCTAGGATAAGAAGAGAAAACTTCTCTAATAAGGGTTTAGTATTCAAATAAAGAAGCAATTAACATTGTAAGTGATATGTGCTTGTGTGTGTGTATATATACATATATATAATATATATATATATATATAAAACCAAAAGCCACTCCCCACTAGATTAGTCAAAAGATAGGAACAAATAGCTCTTAGAAGAATTGCAAGGTATTAAAAACCACATGAAAGAATGTTTCAAACCACTAATAATTAGAGAAATGAAAATCAAAACAACCCTGAGGTTCTTTTCAAACCCTGCAAATTGACAAAAGATGGGAATAGTCAATGTTGGAGGGGTTGTGGGAAGATAAGCACAATACTGTATTGTTAGTAGTGCTTTGCAGGAGTACAACCATTTTAGAAAGCAGTTTGGACTTATACAAATAAAGTAACTAAAATATCCTTTACCTTTTATCCAAAGATTTCATTACTAGTAGCTTTATACCCCAAAGAGGTAATTGATAAGAAAGTTCCCATGTACACTAAAATATTTATAGCAGCACTTTTTGTGATAGCAAAGAATTAGAAACAAAGTAGATTCCCGGATTGAGGAATGGCTAAACAAATTGTGGTGGGTGAATGTAAAAGCATATTACTATGGTGTAAGAAATGACGAATATGATGACTACAAAGAAACCTAAATCTATATGAACTGATTAAGAGTGAAGTAAGCAGAGCCAAAAAAACCCCCAATATACACAATAATTATAACAATGTAAACAAATAACAAAAAAATTAATAGTGAATATTGCAAAATTACAAAGAACAAGCATGGATCAAAAGAGATATGAGAAGACACCCCTAATCCCTACCCGGTTAAAGAGATAGGAGGTCAACAAATATTTTATATATCATATATTTTTAGATCTTTGGAATATGTTGATCAACTAGTTAATGCTGATTTTTCTCTGTTTGTTTTGAGAAATACTGTTATGTGGAATGGCTTTCTGGAAGGGGAAGGGGGAAAGGATGCTAGGGGTTATTATAGTTATGTAAACAATAAAAGATACTAATAAAAACTTATTTAAAATAATAAAAGAAAACAAAGTTTTTAGAAAAACAGAAAGGAAGAGATACAAATACCCTTGAAAGTTTAAAAGGTGTTTAGGGGAGAGATGTATGTGTGTATGTATGTATGTACACAAATATATGTGCAGTGAGTATGTTCTGGCCCCTCTCCTGGAGCCAGGTCAGCTACAACTATTTCTCAGGATTATAGAGTAACCTGAAGCATTTGTGGTTTGTCTTTTTTCTGTACCATAGGTTCAAACCCACAGTAGCTATGATCTCCCTTTCTGTTAAGGAGGGCAAGGTCTAGTATCTCAGCTATATTTAATTACTTAATGTAAGTTGGTTTTTACAAAGGTATCTTTATCTCATAGATACAGCAAGAGAAAAATGTACAAACAGCATCCCCAATTTATTGTTGTTCAGTCATTTTTCAGTTGTGTCCAACTCTTCCTGATCCCATTTTTTGGGTTTTCTTGGCAAAGGTACTGGAGTTGCTTGCCATTTCCTTCTCCAGCTTATGTTAGAGATGAGAAACTGAAGCAAACAGGGTTAAGTCATTTGCTCAGAGTCACACAGCTAGTAAGTGTCTGAAGCCAGATTTGAACTCAGGAATATCAGTCTTCCTGACTCTAGGCCTGGCACTCTACCTACTATGTCATCTAGCTGCCCCCAATTCCCCCGATATCTCCAGGTAATACTGTTCCTATACTACTTTGGTTTCTGAGGGAGCAGGCTTAAAATTTAACTCAGTTCCCACATAGCATTGGTTCTACTAAGTTCACATCCAAAGGCAATTTTACTGATAGATGAGCCTTTGTTCCAGCTTTCTCTGGCATGAGTTCAGAAGGTTGCTTTCAAAAATGCCCCTTGCTCCTCCAGGCATTGATGTTGGCCTAGCTGCAATAGTCAGATTGGAACTCAAACTCTAGAATTCTAGGACTCCAGAGCACCTTCATGATGACCTTTCAAACTCACTAAGTTATTCAGCTCTACTCTTGTCACCTCAAACAGAAAAAGAACAAGCAACAGGGCCAAGGATCAAGGCCCATATCTTGGGGAGTACTGTTTCTCTTGTGGCATGGTTTCTCAATAGAAGCTATGAGCAGAATTGTCACTGAGCTCCCCCAGATATGAATGAAGGCAAAGAAGCTAATTCAAACCTTTTCTGAAGACTCTGACAGTTCCAGATACATGCCCAATCAAAAAAGCCTCAGACCAAACCCATGGTTAGCCAACCAGAATCAGTTACAGAACATCCCTCTATTTTCAAGGTTCTCAGCCTCTTCTCAGCCTGGAAAGGTTGCTTTAGTTAAGCAAGCTAATGAGATGCACTAGATGCACATGCACCAGACTTTCATTACATACATACATACACAAATATGAACATTACATACATAAAGTGAATACATAGTATATACAAGATAAATACAAAATAAGTTTGGGAGGGAATATACAAGTAGATAGGGGAATAAGGAAAGGCTTCATCTAGAAAATGATGCTTGAGCTGTCTTGAAGGAAATATGGGATTCAGAATAGTGCAGGGAAGTAAGAAATGCTTTCCAGGCATGAGGATCAGATAGTAAAAAAGCACAATAATTCTATAGGCTTCCAAGATTTGCTGCTTCATTGGCTAGAAACCATTGCTATATTGTGCTCCACAGCTTTGGACAACTTCCAGAATCTGTTGCCTCACTCCTACAGAGATGATACTGAATGAAGGTGGAGAAAATCTGATTGAGTTCTCTACAAATTTATTGTCATACAACTGTAACCTAAACCTCACGGCTGCTAGGCAATCTTACTATGCCTCATCAACTTACTATCCCACTCTCCACAGTGACTCTTCCAAACTTTTTCATCCTTCTTAAAACTTCCCACGGCCCTTTTCCCTCTCATCCATTCAGCTAAGAACCTTGCCTCAAATTTTACAGAAAAAAATTGAGGCGATTTGCCATGAGCTCCCTCCTCTCCCTTCTTCCTAATTTCATATCACTGATATGACTCTTGCTACTTTCTCCTCTTTCACCTGTCTCTCACAGGACGAGGAAACTTCACTTCTTACCAAGGCTAACCTTAACCCCTCTAGCTGCTCAGTTGGTCTCATTACGTATCATCTCCTCCAACAGAGTGCCCCCTCTATCATTTCCTGCTCTATCACCTTACTTATGTTCATTTCTCACTTTCTACTGGTTCTTTCCCTACTGACTACAAATATGCCCTGTTTCTTCTCCAGCCTCAAAAAACTTTCACTTGATCTTTCTAACCTCTCCCCACCAACTATTGTCCTCTTCTCTTCTGGCCTTTGTGGCTGAAGTTCTTAAAAAAGACATCTACATTAAGTGCCTCCATTTTCTCTCCTTTCACTCTTTTCTTAACCCTTTATGATCTGGCTTCCAACCTCATCATTTCACTGGAACCACCCTCTCCAAAGTTGCTGGTGATCTCTTAGTTGCCAAATCCAATGGCCTTTTCTCAATCCTAATTCTCCTCTACATCCCTTCAGATTTTGACACTGCCAATCACCTTCTTTTGCTTGAAACTCTATTCTCTCTAGATTTCTGGGATATCATTCTCTTCTGTTTTTCTTCCTAATTTATAATCTTTCCCTCTAAAACATCCCCACCTTTTGCCTTTCCTATTATTCTAGAGGGCAACACTATTCTCCTAGTCCCTTAGGCTCAAAACCTAAGTGTCATCCTCAGCTCTTCACTGTCTTTCACCTTTCATATCCAATCTATCACCAAGACCTGTTGATTTTGCCTTTGTAATATTTTTCGAATACACCCCTTTCTCTCCTCTAACATTGCTACCACTCTGGTGCAGGCTCTCATCATCTCACACCTGGACTATTGTAACAGCCTGCAGATGAGTCTTGCCTGCCTTAAGTCTCTCCCTACTCCATTCCAGCTTCCATTCTGACACCACAGTCTTTGTCCTAAAGAGCAGGTCTGACCATGTCACTCCCTTACTCAGTAAACTATAATGGCTTCCCATTATCTCCATGATCAAAATTTTAAACTCCCTGGCACTCAAAGCCGTTCATAAACTAATCCCCTCCTACCTTTTCAGTTTTCTTACACCTTATTCCCCATCACATACTCTTTGATTCGGTGACATTGACCTCCTTGCTGTTCCATGAACAAGACACTCTATCTCTTGGCTCTGGACATTTTCTCTGACTGTCCACCATACCCTACAATGCTCTCCTTCCTTGTCCCCCCTTACTGGCTTCCCTGGCCTCCTTGAGGCCCTAACTAAAATCCCATCTTCTACAGGAAGGCTTTCCCAACCTCTTTTAATTCTAGTGCCTTCCCTCTCAATTATTTCTTCCTTACTTTGTAAATAGCTTGTTTGTATATATTTATTTGATTATTTCCTCCATTAGATTGTGAGTTCTTTGAGGGAAGAGACTGTCTTTTGCTTTTTTATTTTTCAACCCCAGAGTTTAGCACAGTGTCTGGTACATAATAAGCATTTAATAAATTTTTTTTTGACTGACTTTGTCAAATCTTGTTATCATCTTCAATCCAAAAACCCTATTCCTATAATTGCTAAGTTTTGGTAGCAATTTTCTACCTTGGTCTGTAGATCTTTCATTTAGGTTACCTTCTGGATAACTATGAACATAGCTCTTCTTTTTGGAGTAACTTTAATTTGAATATTTCCAATTTTTGCTATCCTTTGGAAAAGGTTTACTTGATCTTTTGCCATTCAAAGTATCATCACTTAGAATCAAATTCTCCAGTCTTGTTTATATATGTCATCCTTTTTGTCACATTATTTCCATATTATTTTGTCACATTTTATTTCACATTATTATTATTTTACATTATTTATTTGAGTTCTTCCCACTTGATTTTCTTACTTATTCTACTCTTACACAGGAAATGGGTTAGCATCTTCAGAAGCAAAATTTTTTTTTGCGTGTGCTTCTTAAACTAATAAGCAGATCTGACCAATTTTTCACTGTTATATTTTTCATGTTAAAAGGCATAACAGAGATGATAGAACTGAACACAGGTTTAGTTGTGCTTTATGCAATGGAATGATAAAGAAAAGAAGAGAATTAGGAGACTAAATTTCGTGTATTGATTCAAAGCTTATGTGAGTCTATTCATACATAAAAATCCAAGTAAATTTTGAAAGTACCAATTTTCTAGTTTTGAACATTTTAAACCAGAGTTGTACTTTCATTTTTATAGGGAATTCCCCTTGAGGAAACTCTAATACAGAACAATAGTTAACAGCTCTACAAATAATAGTCTGAGAGACTAGCCTGGGTCACTGAGAGGTTAAGTGACCTGGCCAGGGTCATACAGTCATTATGTATAAGAGGGAGACAGCCATTATGTATAAGAGGGAGTGCTGTGCTGGAGTCAACTTACACTGGTGGAATGATCATTAAACATGTGCACCTTGGAAATCAGCAAACCCTGCAAATCAAGGCTTGATTTATTGTTTTGTTGATTGTCTAGACTTAGAAAAATGATGGAGAAAATGTCAATAATATAGATGATTGAAAAATGGTAAAACAAATTATGGTCTATAAATGTAATGGCTTATCATTGTGAACCATAAATATGAGGAATTAGAGAAATAGAAAGACTTGGACAAAGGGATGCAAAATGAAGAAAGCAGAACCAAAAGAACAATATACAAAATTACAACAACGTAAATGAAGACAATATTAAGTGGCAACAAAACTCAAGTCAAATGTAGTGAACAATGTTGGTAGAAATAATTGCTATCCAATATCTCACACCATATACCGAGATAAGGCGAAGATGGGTACGTGACAAAGGATGATGACATAAGACATTAGGGGAGCATGGAAAATTTTACCTGTCAGATCTATGGATAAGGAAGAATTTCTGACCAAATGAGATAGATAGCATTATGGGAGGTAAAATGGTTAATTTTGACTACATCTAATTTAAAAGGTTTTGCACAAACAAAACCGATGTAGACAAGATTAGAAGAATGCAGGAAACTTGGTGGGGGAGGGGTGTGGGAATTTATAGCAGGTTTCACTGTGAAATATAAGGAACTGAGTCAAATTTATAAAACAAGTTATTCCCTAATTGATAAATTGTCAAAGGAGATGAACAGGAAGTTTTCAGGAGTAGAAATCAAAACTATCTATAGTCATATGAAAAAATGCTCTAAATCACTATTGATTAAAGAAATGCAAATTGAAACAACTCTGAGGTACCACCTCACACCTATCAGATTGGCTAATGTAACAGAAAAGGAAGAAGAAAAATATTGGAGAGCATGTGGTAAAATTGGGAAACTAATACATTGTTGTTGGAGTTGTGAACTGATCTAACCATTTTGGAGAACAATTTGGAACTATGCCCAAAGAGCTATAAAACTGTGCATACCCTTTGATCCAGCAATACCACAACTAGGCCTGTATACCAAAGAGATCAAAGAAAAGGGAAAAGGATCTATTCATACAAAAATATTTATAGCAGCTCTTTTTGTGGTGGCAAAGAATTGGAAATTGAGGGGATACCCATCAATTGAAGAATGGGTGAACAAGTTATGGTACATGATTGTAATGGAATACTATTGTTCTATAAGAAATGACAAGCAGGATAGTTTCAGAAAAATCAGGGAAGATTTACATGAATTCATGCAAAGTGAAATGAGCAGAACCAGGAGAACTTTGTACACAGTAAAAGCAATATCAGTGAACTGTGAATGACTTAGCTATTCTCAGCAATAGAGTGATCCAAAACAATTCCAAAGGACTCATGATGAAAAATGCTATGTGCCTCTAGAGAAAGAACTGATGGAGTGTGAATGTAGAATGAAGCATAATTTTTTTACTTTATTTTTCTTGTTTTCCTTTTTATTTTTTTTCAACATGGTTAACATGGAAATATGTTTGCGTGATTTTACATGTATAATTGATATCACGTTTCTTCCCTTCACAATGGAAGGGAGGGAGAGAATTCAGAACTCAAATTTTTTTTAAAAGAATTTTAAAAATAAACAAATAATAAATTCTTCAAAATGAAAAGAAGTTATTGGTACCTCCAAGATTCTCCACTTTCCTTCAAAGCTCAGCTCAAATTCTACTTTGTAAATATAAAAGAAGCCTTTCTTTATCTTCCCAGCTTCTAGTCCCTTCTCCCAAAAAATTACCTTGAATTCATTGTGTGCGTATAAATATAAATACATACAGGGCGCTAGGTGGTGCAGTGAATAAAGTGCCAGACCTGGAGTCAGGAAGACACATTGTGAGTTCAAATCTGGCCTCAGATACTTACTAGCTATGTGACCCTGGGCAAGTAATTAATCCTGTTTGCCTCAGTTTCCTCATCTGTAAAATGAGCTGCAGAAGGAAGTGGCAAACTATTCCAGTATCTTTATAAGAAAACCTCAAAAAGGGGGTCATGAAGAGTTGGACATGACTGAACAACAACAAATATAAATACATGTATATGTTGTCTCCCCTGATAAAATGTAAGCTTCTTGAGCGCAAGGACTTTTTATTTTTGTCCTTGTATCACCAGTGCCTAAAATAATGCCTCACACATAATAGGTGTTTAACAAATGCTTATTGATCAATTATTGAAGTAAAAGTACACTTGCTCATTTCTAATAACAAATGATAATCTACAAAGGTAGAAAGTGACATGCACCTATCAGCCACACTCACTCTTCTAACCATTTTTGCTTAAGTGTTTTGGGGCAATATACTTTTGGGAATCATGCTTGTCTTTTTATTGGAATGTATTTGCTGTGACAAAACAAAATGTATTAGTTGAAAGGAAGAAAGGAAGGAAGAAAGAAAGGAAACCTTGTCTTCCACTTTAATGATATTTTTTAGTATCATAGATTTAACCTGAAAAGGATCTAAGAGGATGTCTAGTCCAACCCCAACATTTTATAGATGATGAAACTGATGCCCAGTGAGATTGTTACTTGTCCAAGATTACACAGATAAAAGTGGCAGAGCCAGGATTTGAATATAAGTGCTCTGACTCCAAATCCAGCCTTTTTTTTTTTTAGTGTTCCATAGTACATCTGCCTCAGAAAATGAAAATGAATAGAAATGGAAGAAGTATTTGTATTCAAGTTTGATTTATAAACATGTCCTTAAATAAAAAAAAATCCTAGGCATTAAAACCCTTGTCTCTATGTCTACAATTTGCTCTGAGAGGATGATGTGGGTGCTTTTGTGTCATAGATGTGTCCAATACGTATCCAAATGTGAGTATCCCAGAGATAAGAGAAGTGTTTAAAGTGCAAAATTTTAACTCTACTTTTTCTATATCCTTTTGTTCAGTGTAGCTTACATCTGCATGGAATCTACCTACCCAAAGACTTGGGCTATGGCTCCTCACTTGTAGGATCATAGATTTAGAGCTGGAAAGGACCTCAAAGGCTGTTTCTTCAAATGAGGAAACTGAGGTCCAAGGAGATCAAGTGATATGCTGAAGTTGACATAGGAAATATCTAAAGTTAGATTTTTAACCTAGAACTCCAGAGTCAGTTTTCCTTCCTTGAACCACACTATTGTTGGTTTGCACAAAATATTCTCTTTTCTTTCTGAGGGAAAGGAAGTCAGTGTGCCCAGCTTCTCCCCATCCTATCCAATGGCAACACCCCTGTAAAACTCTGTATATGGTTTTTCAGTTAACACTGTGCCCAAACCATCCCATCCTAATTACCTTTGAATTAGCTGGTAATTCCAGAGAAGCTTTGGGAATTCGGGGGTTAAAAATTAATCTCTCCCCTCCCTCAAAGACGCTAATTTGCTATTCCATTAACATCCTATGTGGGCTTTCTCACTACCCATTTTCTTATCTGGGTGGTGACAATAGCTTCTCCAGCACTGATGAAATTCTGGAAGAAGGAAGACTGTCTGGTAGTAAAAATTGGGGAAAACAATTACCATAGAGAAATGCAAGAAAATGGAAAGAGGAGTAGAAGAGTTGATGGGGTATGGGCCCCAAGTGAGACTTTTGTCCCAATTTGGGCTCCATTTGTCTATGGGCCCTAGAAAACCTTTGAACTATCCTTGAATTCTCCCACTTGATCAAGGAGATCTCTGAAATTCCCCTGGGGCCATGATTCCTTTGTTTTGGCTACACCCAATCCCTCAATTCTGTTATCCTTGACCTAGCCTAGCCCTACATTGTCTTGCCTCCCTATGGCCCCAGGCCACTTCCCACCCTTGGTCCCACCTAGGCTCCATTTCCCTGGAATTCTATTACTTCATAGACTACTTGGCCACTCCTAGATATTACCTCATAGACTACTTGGCCACTCCTGGAGCCCTCCCACAGTCTTTCTGTATATGAAGTCCATCTTGTCTCCATTAAGATGCACAGATTTTCACAATCTAGCCAATAGCCCACAGATGGTCAGATTCCTTAAGAATCTAGCTAATATGGTGAATCTTCAATAAACCTTGTTTTTGGCTGCAAGAAGGCTTGGGTCGAATTCTTTCGGGCAGGACCGGGTGTCGTGATTTTGGGATTCCAGGACCCCTGACCTTTAGACCGCATCAGAGTCATGTGGTCACAAGAGCAGTCAATTATGGTCACAGGGGCAATTAAAGTAGGGCCAGGATTTGGATTTGTGATTTGGATCACAAGAGGGGGCATGAGAAATTAGAGCTCTCCTAAGGAGATGTCATTTGATGGTTCATCAAAAATGCTATGTAACAGGGCTAGAGAAATTCTTGGTATTAGGATGCCATGGTACCTCGAAATTTTGTCATAGAGCTTAATATTTTACTTCCAATATTACCTGAAACAATAGCTGCCATGGTGTCAGTGTCTCAGGCTTGAGATCTATTCCCTGCTTTCGTGAGAAGGGAGGGAAGGGGAGAGGCTATTGGCCACAGGGGCTTCCAATTTCAAGGCTGCATAATTTAGTAAAAAAATAAAATAAAGTACTGGGGCCTTTTCTTTTCTGGCTCATGAGGAGTCGGTCACTAATGGCAGAGGGAGTGAAATTTGGAAGCGTTTTCGGTGGCTCTTCAAGGGGCCCCCAGCCGTCAACATGCCACAGAACAAATACATAGAGTTACACTGAAAATGGGATGGCTACCGCTTGGATTACCATGAGAAAAAGAGAAAGAAGGAAAGCTGAAAGGCTCATGAACCTTCAAAGAAAGCCAAGAAAATGGTTGGTCGAAAGGCCAAACTCTACCATAAACAGTGTCATGCTGAGAAGATTCAGATGAAAAAGACTATCAAGATGCATGAAAAGAGAAATGAAAGAATGATGAAAAAACTCCCAGGGAGCAGTGCCTGAATATCTACTGAACAGAGAGGGACAATCCCGAGCCAAAGTCCTTTCCAACATGATGAAACAGAAACTATACTAAGGGAGCTGGAGCCCTTTAATGGATTACACTAGTTACTTTTGAATATACCAATCATATTGCACATATATAACCTATATCAAATTGCTTGTCTCAGAGAGGGGGAAGGGGGAAGAGAGGGGGGGACAGAATTTGGAACTCACAATTTAAAAAAAGAATGTTTAAAATTGTTTTTACATGTAATTGGGAAAAAATAAGATACTTTTAAAGTTATATATATATATACATATATACATATTTTATATATATATACACATCTATATATATGTATATATACACCAATCATGAGTAAGCTAGATAAGGATACTGTAGTAGGAGTAGCATCTGTCCCAGGCAGACTACACAAGTTTTTCTCTAGTCTAGGAAATACCCTAGACAACGAAACTGTATTTATGTTTTAATTGGTCCAGGAGGCTGAAACTATTGAAATCTCTTCACAGTTGCCTAAGTAACCCAGTACATAAGGAGTGGGGAAACTCCTCTGATGAGACATATGCTACTGCCTGGGTACACCACTGTGGCAAATAGAGAAGCAAGAGAATTGTGACCAACTGAATAAATGTTGTGTCCTTGCTGAATATCCTTTCCATGCCATTAAGTAAACTTCCTTTTGCTAAGTGTTAGATGGTCTATGAGCACAGGCATTCTGGAGCCAGCTCAAACCAATAGATTGTTAAATTTTCAGTTTGAGTATTTACACTTCAAATGCTACAAATCAGGGCTTGATTTATTGTTTTGTGGATTAAGGCTTAAGAAAGTGATGGAAAAAATGTTAATAATGCAGATTAAACTTAAAAGTGTGTCATGGGCATGTTTCTGCCCCCAGAGAACTGGTTGATAAATATTTACCAGCACATCTCTGTCTACAAGTGACTCATTTTTTTCCAATTCCAAGTCTGAACTTCCATTCCAGCCTGAGTGAGGTTTAGTCCAGATCAGACACACAGAGGTTAGGCAGGCAACAAGCATTTTATCAAGCGTTAATACTATGCACCAGACACTGTGCTAAGTGCAGGGAAGAGTGAAATTCCTTTTCTCAAAGGTTATATATACTAAAGGAATCACCACATATTACACACAGGGATTCACCTCATACTAGCTGTTTCTATCTATGGGTTCCTGGTGCTAGCTCTAGGGAAAAAAGCCTAGTCTATTAGATTTCCTTACCCTAGCTATGTGACCTTGATTCTACTAAAAGGAAACATCAAAGTATTATGAATTGAATGTTGAATTTAAGGAAGTAAACCTGGTTCAAATCCTGCCTCTAATCTCCACTAAGTGGGTAACCATGGCTAAGTCACTTAGCCTTCCCTATCTTTAGTTTCCTCATCTATAGCATGTAGAGAATAATACTAATTCTATCTACTTGGCAACATTGTTGAAAGTCTCACATAACAATGAACATAAGCCAATTTTTATAAACTTTAAAGCACTATTTAAGTGTCAGTTTTATTATGAAGAATATACTAATGCATCATTGTGGCCTGGAAATGATGCTGATTTTTCAAAGGCTATATCAGAAAAGCCATTAGAAATTTGGGTAGGGCCCAGTGATGGAGTGTTTGTCTGTTATCCAACAACCATCCTGGCTAATTTTAGAGAGCAGCTCATTACCAAAAGGTAGGCCACAGCAATGTATAAAAACTGCCTAGGGTAGCAATCTATTGGGTAGAATAAGCCAGAATTTAGTAATGTAAAAATTACCTTCTATGTTAGTTGACAGCAAAGATTCTATTGTTTTTATTTATAGCCACAGCACCAAGACCATTGCTTGGTACACAGTAGGCAATTAATAAATGTTTGTTGATTAAGGTAATATCCATATTGATGAAATCAAGGATCCTTTAATTCAGTATAAATAATCCTCAGTTTTCTAATCTGTAAAATGATATATTAATACCTGAAGTAACTGTCTCACAGGGTTGATATGAGGAAATAGTGAACCATAAAATGCTATATAAATGAGATTTACTATTGTTATTGTTGGAAAACTGTCTCTCTCTGAATAAGTTATAATGTACCACATATCACCTCACCCTCTATGGACATTCCTCCCAAAACAGCTCAGACAAAAATATGAAAAAGCTCAATTTATATGTCTGGCATGTGACCCAAACTGATCAACAGCCTCTCTTCACTGCCCTTCTGTCCTGGTCTATATACTGTATACGTGGGAGGAGGAGGAAGAGGAAAAAACTATGATCAAATTGTTTCACTTACAATCTTGTACACAGACCATCTTAAACTAGTGCTTAATCTGGAACCTAGCTCCTCACCTTCCTAGAGCTCTCTTTTCCATACCATTCACTGAATTAAAATGTGATAACATACACCCAATCTCCCAATTCTGTTATCCTTGACCTAGTTTAGCCCTCCATTGTCTTATCTCCTTGTGGTCCCAGGCCACTTCCCACCTTTAATCCTATCTGAGCTCCATTCTCCCTTAGGCCAAGTAGTCCAGGTCCCTGGAGTTCTATTACCTCATAGACTACTTGGCCACTCCCAGATTCCTCCCATAGTCTTTCTGTGTATAAGGTTCAATTTGTCTCCATTAAGATGCTGAGATTCTTATAATCTAGCTACTGCTTAGATTCTCATAATCTAGCCACTAGCTTACTAATGTTCAGACTCCTTAAGAGTCTGTCCAATATGATGGATGTTCTAATAAACCTTGTCTTTGGCTGAAAAAAGATGTGATAACATATGTCAACTATTATTATAAATAATTACAAGTCTCTATTTTAGTGAAAAATAACTGTAATAATTCTTATACCTGATTCTACCTTATTCTATGGTCCTCTTTTTCCATTCACTTCTTTCAAAGCCCTCTGATTTATGAACACCTAAGCACTCAATATAAATACTCTCTTAATCATTCAAACTTTAAAAATTTACTCCACCACAATGTCAGGTCTTTACACTTCAACCCAGCCAGGCATGTCTCCACCTTCTCCATGGCCTGACCAACAACTCAGAAGCTCCTTTCTAATGCTTATAAATAGACTTGAGGGATCATGAACAGCTGTATGTCCCTGTAGCATATGGACATTCCTCCTTTTCCCCAACCTCTCACAGTTATTATCTGGAAAATACGTATAATAATAATTTTACTACCTACTTTGTTCTGAAGATCAAATAAGATAAATGTGCAAAATGATTTGTGACCATAGAGTTCTATATAAATGAAAGCTATTATTATTCTTACTTGTATCTGACTCAGAAAGAACTATGGAATGGTTTTATATACATATATATATATATAGCCATATATATATATATTATATATACATGCATATATATTGTAGTCATTTCTAGGGTGAGAGGAGGAGGGATAAAAAAGAGGAAAAAAAGAAAGTTACAGATAACTTTATTACATATTTAAAAGGAATAGCAAGTTGTACATAATAGATTTGCAGTTTCATGCAAAATCATCTCCCCCCATTCTACTATGATATAGAAATGCTTGTTTTATTTAAGTTCAGAAAAAAATAAGTAAAAATTTTGAAAAAGAACTTGCTCAGTGCCTCCATTTGAGTCTTTCCAGATGATTCTTTGATACCTTTCTATGGATCTTAGTCACCCTTAATTTGGGTTTCATTTTGAGACTGAGTTGCATATCAGTTGATGATATGCATTGGTAGAGGGAAACCATAGGATTGTACCAGAAAAAAAGAAGTGTTATCGATGTGTGGGCATTTTGCTATACCTCACACACGGCACTCAGTCAGTGAGCAATCACTTATTAAGTGCTTATTATGTACTAGCCTTTGCCTAAGCTGCCCCTCCCTCATACCTGGAACGTACTTCCTCCTCCCCTCCACAGCTTAGAATCTCTCACTGCCATCAAAGATCAGTTCAGGCATCACCTCCTCCTATAAGAGGCCTTTCTTCCTCTCCCCAGCTACTAGTGCTTCCCTGTCCTTCCCATATACAGACAGAGAGAGAGACAGAGAGACAGAGAGACAGAGACAGAGAGACAGAGACAGAGAGAGAGAATGTTTATGTGTGTATATACAGGAGTGTGCTAGAGCCAGCTTGAACTGAGCCCAGAGCCATTTGTTAAATTTTTAGTGTGAGTATTTACACCTTAGGAATCAGCATAACCTACAAATCATGGCTTGCTTTATTGTTTTATTGATTGTCTAGACTTAAGAAAGTGATGGCAAAAGTATTAATAAAACAGATTAAACTTAAAAATTTTAATTTTTTTTGGTGAGTTGGTTGTTAACCCCTTTTACAATGCATTGATGTCTTACCTGATGACACGTAAGTTTCTTAAGGGCAGAAATGTTCTTTTTTTTTTTTTTTTTTTTTTTTAGTTTATATCTCCCCTGCCTAGCAAAATGCCTGGCATATAGTAGGTAGTTAATGTTGTTCTTTGTTTTTTGAAGAGAACCAATGACATCACAGCGAGTCTTGACTTGCTCAAGAATTGGATTTAAATGAAGCAGAGTTGCACAAAGTCATCAGCCTCACTCTGTCTTCCAAAGTCATCGAAGTCTAGTGGCAAGACAAAAGTCAATCTGTCCCAGGATGTAGTAGATGGCCAAGCTCTAAGTATTCCAATAGCACCTGCTTCAGCTGCCTTCATGGCTATTGGAACAAATTGTTCTCATCTGCTCATTCTGCCAAGGGAACCAGGTTGAGGTAGTTAATAAATGCTTGTTGATTGTTTGACTGATGATCCAAAAAGCAATCTTCCACTCCTGATAAGTAACCTGTTGTCTTCAGTGCCTCCCTCCCTCCCTTCTTTAGCTTTGAGCTAGTATTCTTTCTATGGTCCATTAAAAATCCCATGGCTGCTACTTCATTATCAATTCAGCCATACCAATGCTGTGTTCTGTCAGCTTAGGCTGGTGGCAGGGAGCACTCAACTCTCAAGACAATATGTGAAGTTCAGGTAAAACTCAGTGACCTAAGAGCAAAAACTCCTTTAGAGCTATAGCATCTCAAAAACATTAGCAAAGTCAATAATGCATCCAGATTTGGCATGTGCAACTGTGATAGCTAATTGCAAGAAAGACACAATAGGAAAAGAAGGTCCATTCCTTGCTTACCTTGCAGAGCTATTGTACTGATCAAATGAGCTACTGCTTGCAAAAGCTCTTTAAAAACTGTAAAGTGCTATACTAATATAAGGCAGCATTAGTTATTATATATGCATGTATATTTGCTAGATGATAACTTTCTTCATTCCTGCAGTAGATAGAGTCCAGGGCAGTAGTCAAGAAGACTTATCTTGGAGCAGGTAGGTGACATAGTGGATAGAGCATCGGCCTTGGAGTCAGGAAGACCTGAGTTCAAATCCAACTTCAGACACATAACACTTAATAGCTGTGTGACTGGGCAAGTCACTTAACCCCAGTTACCTCTCAAAAAAAAAAAAAAAGGAAGACATCTTCATGAGTTCAAATCTAGCCTCAGACAACTGTGTGACCCTGGGCCAGTCACTTAACCCTATTTGCCTCAGTTTCCTCTTCCATAAAATGATCTAAAGGAGGAAATGGCAAGCCACTCCAGTATTTTTGCCAAGAAAACCCCAAAAAGGGTCACAAATAGTTGAATACAACTGAAAACAACTGAACAGCAAATTCCTTCAAGATTAGGATTGCATTCTCGACTAAATTACTATTTCTAGTACAAAAATTACTAATGGTCCACCCCTAACAATTGCTGTGAACAGTCAGAATTTGAGAATGTGTAATATTTAGTGAAGCCTTTTATCTAAAGCTATTTTTGTTTTCATTTCTGTAAGTGTACCACACTCTTTCAAAGATCCCACCGAGCCTCTCTGGATGG
Organism: Vombatus ursinus; assembly: GCF_900497805.2. Lineage (NCBI taxonomy): Eukaryota > Metazoa > Chordata > Mammalia > Diprotodontia > Vombatidae > Vombatus > Vombatus ursinus. The sequence continues at coordinate 6,134,637 of NW_020949613.1, read as the reverse complement.
GGTTTCTCAAAAGGGACTGGGACTAGATTTATAATTTCATTGATACAGTGAACTCCCTGGTGAGGAAAATCCTTCTACTATACTAACAGGCACCTTCTCTGCAACTTCTAGCGTCAGGATCCCCATGCCAAGACCACCCCTCTCTTTTCACTCTTTTTTTACTTTTAGGAGACACCTTGCTTTGCAGAGCTAAGCCCCAACAAGCAACCTGGGCTTGGCACAACAATCCCTTGCACTCACTCTCTGGATAAACTCTGCTGAAACTAAGTCACAGGAATAATGGTCCCTGAGCTCAGGCAAGCCCCAGCAGGCCCAGACATGAAGCCCTGCTATGAATGGACGTTTTGTCACTAGACAACCTTGCCCCTCACTCTTGCTGTTATGCTACATTACTGTTGTAACTACTCACTACTCACTACTATTTATCTAACCAAAACTATATATGTATATGTCAAGGTTTAGCCTCACTACCTTGGGCCTCCTCCTAGAGGAGACTCCAGCAATTGTGTCTAGTTTCCCTCCTCCAACAAATAAAGAAGGCTTTTTGCCTATATCCTCTGTAAGCTCTTTGGTTTTATTTTACTTTTCGGAGGTAACAGTTAGGGTATTACCTCTTTGAACTATTTGGTATTTTTCTGAGTTAACAGTGGTTGCATAATCTCTGTGCCTCTTTGGTCATTTATTTTCAGAGTTGACTCTAGTCTTATAAAGTTGCCTAGAGCATTGAGAGGTTCAATAACTTGTTCCATGGTCACAAAGCTAATATGTGGCAGAAGCAGGACTTGAATCATGTGTTCTTGGCAATGAAGCAGTTTCTGTATCCACTATACTATGCTACCTCTCTTTTGGGCTTACTCCATTAAAGATTATGGCTTTTAGGGGCAGCTGGGTGGCACAGTGAATAGAGAACCAGCCCTGGCATCAGAAGGACCTGAGTTCAAATCTGACCTCAGACACTTGACACATACTAGCTGTGTGACCCTGGGCAAGTCATTAACCCCAATTGCCTCACACACACAAAAAAGAAAATTATGGTTTTTATCTTTCCTCCTTCCCCTTCTCACTTCACAAAATGACAAAATTTCAGAGATGGGAAGTCCAACTCATACCCAGAAAATAAACCCCTCCACAACCTAATAGACAAGTGTTCATCCAGCCTTTGGTTGAAGAAGACCTCCAATGAAGAGGAAACCACTCTCTCCTAAGGCAAGCACATTTCATTTTTAGTTAATTATAAATGTTAGGAAGTTTTTTCTTACCTCAATCCTAATTCACCTCTTTGTAACTTCCAAGAAGTGCTCCTAGCTCTGTCCTCTCAGGCTAAACAGAACAAATCTAATTCCTCTTCCAAGGAATAGCCCATCAAACACTTGGATATGATTATCATGTCCTCCTTCTCAGTCTTTTTTTTTTTCTCCAGGCTATGCATCTCCAGTTTCTTAAACTGATCTTCATATGGCATGACCTTGAGGCCGTTTGCCATCCTTGTCACCCTCCTCTGTGCACTCTCCAGCTTGTTACTCTCTTTCCCAAAATGTAGAAAATTCACTTTCTTAACTTGGCTGCAGTAAAGCCAATATATTAAACCAAAATATTAAACCAAAAATAAGCAAGCCAAATCTGAAGGTTTTAGGTCCACAGAGAATCCAATTGAATAATAAAGTTTTTTTTTAAACCATTTTATTTAAATTGTGGTACAGTGATATTTCTGATATCAATAGCCACTTTAAAAAGCAAACAACAGGATGAATTTCACTATTATGAGAAGATTAATATTGTCTTAAGAAAATGTTCACCAAAAAACAGAAAGAAAAAACAAAATGTCATTAGAGGTATACATTTTTACAGGCACTATGGTTTAATTGAAAGTGACATAAATATTAGAGTTTTTAAAGTGCTAAAAGCAGAGATAAAATCAATTCATTTTAAAAAACATGATAATTACACTTGACCCAGTTTTTTTTAAATCCCCTAGATTTGTTACCTTTCTTGATAGGGTTTTTTTTTTAATCCCGTGTGGTTTGTAGCTCCAGATAAGACCAAAAAAAAAATCTTATTAATGCATCTTGGAGTAAGTGACAAACCGCAGTCTAAAAAGCCTTTCCTGTACATTAAAAAATATGTTATCTTTATTATAGATCCTTTTAAATGTCAAAGCCTTATCCCCCACCCAAACTTGCATAGTTTATTCTCTTTAAACAGTGGATTTTCATTGGCACAGAAACTTGAGAATATTTACTCACTATTCTCACAGTAATCATACACAGTAATCATAGTAATGATTATACACAGTAATCATACTGTTATCATCAAGCAACTTTTATTAAATTTCTATTGTGTACATGGCAGTAGGCTTATACTTATATAACTCACATACTGTAAGCTTAAAGCAGTAATCTTGCACATGAAAAAGTTTTTAAATTAGCATAATTAGGTGTGAAAAGTATAATCTGACATAATGTGATTAAGATTCTATTGAAAAATGTATCATTTTTCTATAAACTTTGTCATATCAGTTTTCAAAATGTGGTTTATTCCTAAATGGGATCCCCAAATAAATCCTTGCCACTTCTGTGTCCTAGTCTTTTTTTAAAAAACAAGATTAAAAACTTTTTCCTCTGGCACAGTTAAGACAAACTAGTTGATTTTTAGTATAGTTATATAGCAAGAATGAAGTATAACAGATGGAAAACTCAAATGTTATACTGGTACTCATGAAATATTAAAAGACATAGTGGAAGATCTCTAGCACATTTGAAGGTCTTCAGCCTCTATGTCAAATTCATGGAGGGACATGGACAAGAATCACAGAAGAGAAAAAGGCCTGCATTGGAGTGAAATCTGCACCAGTGGAAGAATGAGATCCTGGATTCATCCAAGTAAAAATACAGTAACTATGAAACTGATCATGCTGATAGACATTAGATTTGTATTTTTTTGACCTGTTTAAAATTTAGAAAGTGAAAAAACAAGGTTAAAAATCATGACTAATAAATATTTTTTAAAGTTTATGTTGAAAGTTGATGCTACTGCTAGTGTTAGCAAAAAAAATTAGCTTCCTTCATTGTCAGCATAAAAGGAACACAAAATATTTGAAAACAAGTGTCATAGTTCTACCACTCTTTTTTCCCCAACTTTTTACTTAATGCATTTTAAATTGCTGTGAATAATTTTGTAATCAAAATGCCCCCATCGTATTTCTCAGTAACATACGTTATCTTGATATTATAATATGCTTTCTAATATTATCTTTAATTCATACTGCATCGAAGATATCCCAATACTGACTTTTTTTGGCTAGTGAGAGAGTATGAATCTAGATTCCAGAGTAGAAAACTCTAAATAAGGAAACTTTTATATGAGGAATAAATATCAGAGTGCTTAGTTTTGTCATGGCAATAATTTTTCAAATACTTTAAATCAGCAACCTGATTGTCTTTTTTTTACTTAAGGAATCCTTGTCATTAAAGGTTCTTCTAGGTTTTTCCTATATAATAAGTAATACTGTGCTCATAGTCACTAGCAAATTAATTGAACAGAGACATGTATGCACATAAATTAAGTAATATAAATATTCTAGAGTAACTTGTATTACATATTTATTCTGATTTGAACAACAGTTCCATTTCTCCAAATTCTCTGGCTTGACGATCTGGGTTACCACATTGAGTTCTTTCTGTAACTTGTGTTTCTTCATCAGGAAGGCCCAAATCACACTGTAGCTGTTCCATACTGGGTCACTTCATATATGTTTCCACACAAATACTGTATGTGTAGTTGCAGATTTTTCAATATTACAAATTGTTCTGGAATGGAAAGTAATTTTGTTTTCTAGTTTATCATTTTTAAAAGCAATTTTTTGTTAAGCTTTTTTTTAATAATTGTGTAAGGGTGGAGATCCTTTGATTATCCCACTCAAAAATAATTGAAACAATCAATCAGACCTGAGTGTGAACCGGGCCTATTACATCTCTTTGAATCAATCAAAGCTTTGTCTTAACTCTAAGGAATTTGAATAAGAGGGAGGAGCTACCTTTGAGTCAGAGAGATTTTCTGAGCTCTGGAAGAGGAGAGGAGAGAGTGGAGTAAGGGTGTCACACCTAGCTGAGCCAAGAACTGGCAGGCCATAGGCTACCAGCAAAAGGAGATAAAGAAGATGGGATTGTTCTGTGGCGGAGAAGAGAGATAGGGCCATTACTTCTACAGGTATCTCTGAGCAGAAGACCTATACTGACATTGCCGGTGTGCCCCCTAACTCAGGGACTTAGGGAAACCCTGATAAAATGTCCGCTCCTTTTCCAATTTGCCCTCTTGTTGCATATCTATCCACATACACTACACCTAACATTTCCAGAAACCTGAATTTTGTCTCGATCACAGAGAGGTCAGGGATTAGCTAGAAGTAGATCTAAATATGAATTCATGCAGAATCCAACCTCCATCTAAGGGTTATGAATTTTCCTAAGGGTTTAGAACAATTGTGATTGAACTCTTCACTTTTCATCTAAAATAAATTCCCTAAAGCATCAGAGAGAACCATGTAGACCTTCAAGGCCATTGTATTTATTCTAGGCTTAAAATAAGCTAATTATTGTAATAGGATATAAGATCCAGATAGAAGCTGGTCATTATAAATGAGCAGTATGTTACTTGTTTTCATATCTGTGATTTTTTTTAAAGTTAGAAAATATAAATTTATATTACTAAAGTACAGAAAGTTATTGTGGTAGTAAATGATATGTTTAGAGATAACATTCAAACTGGCATCAAGAGAACTGAGGTGATGTTGTCCTAACTGTCACTAGTGGAGAGATCATTGAGTTGTAATAAATGGGGCTTTGGCTGCATCGAGAAGATGAAATGTTGATCCTAGAGGTATGGAGGGAGTAACTATGAGTCTGGACTTTGGTGGGTGTTAGAAAAGGAGTATGACTGCTAATACTCCAGGTAATGTCCCTCAGTCAGGGTCTAAAGGATATCTCCCACCTAAGCAAGTCACTGAGGACAAGCTTGTCTGAACATAAGGGAAGAAAGGAAAAGGGGCCAGAGAACTGTTGGGTTGCCCCATTCCCAAGTAGGGAGCTCTAGGAGCATTTTAGCTATCTTTAAACTTGCTCATCTGGGTGCTGTCTCCAGGTGGATCAGAGACTCAGAACATAGAGCTTGTGAGCTTCCACAAACTTTCACCCTCTCCTGTTTCTCAGGGATTTGATCATGAGAACTGTGAACTGCTACCTATTCTGGGATTGTACTATTCCTTAGAGAGAAAAAAATCTTTAACTGTGTTACCAACTTATGCATGAATCAGGACCCTCTGGGCTAATACTATCTTTTGCTTATTCCTGTCTTGCTTAAGTTCTCTTAGGAATCAAAATGGATGACTACTAGGGACTAGGTTTTCCAAATAGTCGAAATCCTATATCAACTCTTATTTTCCATTTCTTTTTTTCTTTTAGGCAATTGGGGTTAAGTGACTTGCCCAGGGTCACACAGCTAGTAAGTGTCAAGTGCTTGGTCTGAGGTCGGATTTGAACTCAGGTCCTCCTGACTTCAGTGCTGGTGCTGTATCCACTGTGCCACCTAGCTGCCCCTTATATCAACTCTTAATACATCCTGAGGGCCCCAGGATGAAATGGCCTTTAGTCTTTGAAAATCAAGGAACGAGGGAAGAGTTTCAGTTGTCTGAACCTAAGGCAAAATTGCACTGAGATGTGCTGTGTAGGATGATTAGTAGGAAAAAAAAGTGACTAGATGAAATGCCTCTAGGCTGTATGAGTGTGTAGCTTAATGTGTGTCCAAATCATTCTTCAATATGATATTATATGGAACCTTAAGAATGTCCCTTTTTCACTTCCCAACATATGCAGAACATAGGAGGGGAGAAAAAACAATTGGCAAGTGACCCCCCAAAACATAACTTGAATAAAAAAAAAATCCCCCAGTGTACAGAAAACAGAGAATTAATTGTTTCAATGACAGAACCCAAAGAATCCTCAGTTTGGTAATAGGAACCTGAAAAGGCAATTTGGAATGCCAAGAGAAACTCAAAGATAATCTGTATTTTATTCCTATCCAGGAAATGGGTAAAGAGTAAAGTTATAAGACCTCACATGGATCTAGTTAAAGTTAACTAACTAGTATATAATAGTTTGTTTGCATGGATGAGTGTGTCAACAAAAGTGTTTGTGATCTATTCATATATGTCTTTTAAACATATATACACAAATACTGTATATCTGTATATATACATATAAATGTGTATATACGTATATGTGTGTATATGTATATGTATATGTATATATATGTATATATGTAAATCTTATCATTAAGAATGGGAAATAGCCCCTAATAAAATCAGAGTCAGGAAAAAGAGAAATACAAGCTAGCTATTCAATTTTTTAAAACTTCCAAACTATGTAGTTGGGAATAGAGTCTGATTTGAACTGTCATTTTGCTTCATTTTTTCTTATCTGTTTTCCCCTTGGTCTGGCTGATCAGGAAAGGAATTGATGAAAAGATAAAGAAATATATAGAAAAAGACTCTTACTCTCTAGATTTGTTGAACTAAAACAAACAAGAAAAAAAACCCCTAAATTCATGACTCATAGATTTAGACCTGAAATGGACATTAGAGGCTGTCTAGTCCAACCATTTCACCACTTTATTTTAAATGAGGATACTGGGACCCAGGCAAGTTTAATGACTTGCCCAAGGTCATACAGGTAGTAAACATCAGAGGTGGGGTATAAACTCAGATTCTCTAAATCTAGCCAATTCTCTTTCCACTATATCACAAGCATCCCCTTGACATTCCTACCCCCCCTTCTCAAGCATTTATTTGAAATTTTAAACTATAATTATGAAATTAGAATTTAGTCCTATGATATAAATCAGTCTTTGTATACCTCTGTAAATGTATAACAGGAAACAAGACAGAGATGGGCCTGATATTTTGAAATATAATATGGTCATAACCCAAAGGCTAGGATAATTTGGAACCTTGGTATTGGTGGGGTTTTTTAATTCCTAGCCCAACTAAAGGAAACAAAATAAACACAACCCAAGGCCTTGAAGAGTATGTCCCAACAATTCCAGCTTTTAAAAGCTAACAATTTTGACCTTGAAAATTTGGCCACTGGGCAGCCTCCCTCCCCAATTTATTTACAGTGTAATCCTGAAAATGTGTGAAAGGATTGCTTTGCTGGACTTAGATTCAAGAAACATCTGGAATCAGACCTTCTGATACTCACAAAGGCCCTCAGTTTCCTCTTCTGTAGCTTATAGTGCCTCCCTCACGGTGTTGTTGGGAGCACTGAGTAATTTAATATACGTAAAGTACCTTACCTATCCTCAAGGTACTGTATCACTGTCATTTATATTACTTGTTTGTTTTTTTATGAGACTACCCTTAGAGAATTTTGAAGATTGCTAATGATTTTATACTTAATTTCACAGATACTGAAGTCCTGTTGTGGATCTGGAAAAGAAAGATGGAATCCTATTAGAACATTAAATAATGGAGACATTTGTCCTTCAGACAAAAGTCACCCTTGCCTGGAATGATCTCTCTCCTGATCTCTGCCTCCTAACTTCCCAGGCTTCTTTCAAGACCCAACTAAAGCCTCAATTTTTACAGGAAGCTCTTCCCAATCCTTCTTAATTCTAGTGCCTTCCCTCTGTTGGTTTTTTCCAATTTATCCTATATATAACTTGTTTGTAGGTAATTCAGTAGATAGAGCTCTGAACCTGGAGTCAGGAAGGCTTGAGTTCAAATCTGGCCTCAGATCCACACTAGCTGTGTGACCCTGAGCAAGTCATTTAGCCTCTATTTGCCTCAGTTTCCTCATCCTTAAAATGGAGATAACAATAGCACTTACCTCCTAGGGTTGTTGTGAGAATCAAATGAGATAATAATAATTGTAATGTGCTTAGCACAGTGCCTGGCACATAGTAAGTACTACATAAAGATTACCTATTATTATTGTTGTACATAGTCTGTTTGCATGTTGTGACCTCCATTAGATTGTGAGTGACTTGGGAGCAAGGATTATCTTTTATGTTTCTTTGTATCCGCCTTTAGGTAACAGTACCTGGCATCTAATAAATGTTTTATGACTGATTTGTTTTCCTTCCTCTGGCGAAAAAGCATTGTAAAAGCTTTCATAGTATACATACATACATATATATATATACACATTTATGTGTATACCATCAGTTATGTGTACATCATGAGTTAATCTGGATTGGAGAAAACATTCCTCTAGAAGTTAAAAAGAACAAGAGTCTTTGAGAAGTTAGAAATCATATCAGGTTGTTGGCAACTTCAGTCAGAAAAAAAGTTTTCATGAAATTTCAGCTGCCTCAAGAAAGATAACTTTAAAAAAAAAGCAGGAATAGCTATACATTTCAATGCAAATTCAGTGGTTCTCTAATATGACCATTAAAAAACTGGTTTTTGGATTCAAAAATTTCAAATTAATTGTGAATAAAGGCTAGTTGAATTTTGGATATTTTACATTAGGAGATGTTTCTTTTGATGAAAGAAACAATTACAAAAGGAGTAGAGCGCTGTCCATGGATCATGGAGGAACTCTATTCAAGTCACATCTCAGATACTCACTGGCTCCATGTGCCCTAGGATCTTCCAGTGCCCTAGGCACCTAAGGCTATAAATTCAAGCATGTGTGTCAATTTATATTGATGGAGGGAGTTTCCTTGCTGGATGCTCCTTATGCTAATGAAGTCATAGATCCAGTCCCATCCCATACACCAGGGTTTTAACTTGTCTGTTAGTCTATCTTCTAAACAGGAGACCCAAGGGTAGCTGACCACTTCTCTCAGATGGGAGAATGGCAGTTTTGTTAAAGGTTGGTTTGATCTTAAATTCATTCTGATTTTCTAACAATTTTTTGAAAGAATAGGAAGATATATAGTGCCTCTTCCTTGGGAAGACACAAACACAAAAGCATGGAACAAAATGACCCCTTTTGAAAACAATGTAAATCACCTGAAAAAACTTATATGAACTGATGCAAAGTGAAGTAGGCAGAACCAGAACATTGTACACAGTAACAGCAATATTTTATGATTGACTGTGAATGACAGCTATTCTCAGCAATACAATGATCCAAGACAATTCCAAAGGACTTACAATAAAAAATACTATCCACCTTCAGAGAAGGAATTGATGTATTCAGAAAACAGATTGAAGCACACTTTTTTAACTTAATTTTTCTTGGTTTTTTTTTTGGTCTGTATTTTCTTTCATAACATGGCTAATATGGGAATATTTTATATGACTGCATATGTATAATCTATATCAAATTGCTTGCCTTCTCAAGGAGGAGAGAGGGAGAGAATTTGAACTCAATTAAAAAAAAAACAAATGTTAACAATGTTTTTACATGGAATTGAAAAAAACATAATTTTTTAAAAAGAAAATAATGTGAATCATAAGAACTGAAATCAAATATGAAATTGTGCAGATCATATACTTCTTTCTTTTTTTTTTTTGTAGGCAATGGGGTTAAATGACTTGCCCAAGGTCATATAGCTAGTACATATCAAGTGTCTGAGGCCAAATTTGAACTTGGGTCTTCCTGACTCCAGGGCCGGTGCTCTATCCACTGTGCCACCTAGCTGCCCCCAAATCATACACTTCTTGAAAGAAGTTTTTGACACACCATCAATGTTCAATTGTGTAAATTGATTTGTTCACAATGGTTTGAACCAAGGTCATTCCCGGGGAAGGCCCAGGAAACCACTATGCATATTTTCTCCCAGGTAGCAAGCATTAAAGTAGTTCAGAATGCTCACTTAACTTTATATCTATTGCCAAGCACCTCTTTACTACAAAGAAGTCCAAACATTGTGGACAGAATTCTGACCCTGAATGTGATACCTATGTTTTACCTAGAATAGGGATTCTTCACCTTCTCTGTGTCATAAACCCCTTTGGCAGGCTAGTAAAGCCTATGAGCCCCTTCTTAGAATAATTTTTCAAGTGCATAAAATAGGGTTACAAAGTAAGCCAATTATATTGGAATATAGTTATCAAAATATATTAAAAACAAAAGTTCACAGTCCCCATTATAAAAGCCTCTGCCCTATAGCATACCAAGATCTGAGCAATGGCACAAAATGGGTTCCTTTTTCCAAACAGGGGCACCCCAACTGCACAGTGGGAAATAATTATATTTTAGATCCACCTTGACCCCAGAAGATATGAATTAATTTCTACTATCCAGGAGACACCAGGGCCTGGTTTCCTCATTTGGGCAGCAACAATGCCATTGTACATTTAAATGTACCAGTAAGGCATGCAAACATAGTATATCAAACTACCTTCCAAATTCTTGAGTGTGGATGCATCTCACTCATTTTTTATACCAACTCTATTCTCTAATGAACTTTATAGTGTGGAAAACACTCTGAGAGAGATGAATGGGAGTCATGGACTTTGTATGCTATGTCAGGCTTTTCATCATAAGGTTAATTTCCCTGTAGTTTTTCTTGAAATGCTTTCTTTTCTGGATTAAACAGTCTATTAAATTTAAAGCAAAGACCTGGAGGGTTGTTCACCAGGGTCTTCTACCTGAAGACAAGACTTCTGCACCTGAATATTAAACCTACAGGGAGCAAACAGAAAATAGAGAGCCATGAAGCGAGTTCAGATAGTAAATACAAATTGGCGATCAGTAGATAGCAGTGGATAGAGTGCTGGGCAGAGTTGGAGGAAGAATTGAGTTCAAATCCAACCTCACCAGTTGTATGACCCTGGGCAAGTCATTTAATTTCTTTCTGCCTCAGTTTCCTCAGATCTGTAAAGTAGGGATAACTCGTAACACCTATTTCTCAGGGTTGTTGTGGGCACATAATGAGATATTATTTATGAAGTGTTTTACAAACCTTCAAGTGCTACACAAATGCTAGCTATTATTATTGTGTCTAATCTCCTTCACACCTAGAGGGACATGGCTTCTCCCTTCAAGATGCTCATCTCCTTGATCCAACAGATTTCTGTAATCTCCCTCAGTCAGGGGTAATCCTTATTAGAAACTGCCTACATCATTCCTGAAATGTAAACCATGATGAAATTTGTGATTTGTTCACTCCCTAGAAATTTGAACCCCCTTGTTGTAACTTCTTCTATTTGGGTTCATCAGAATGAGTGGGTGGATTCCTCTTATTCTTTCTATGCAAAATCATATAATCCTATTGATTTATTTGATGTCTTATTAATTTGCCCCCTTATTATTTGCTTCATACTGTGTTTTGATGATTATATGATGTTGTATGTATTTAAATAAGATGTGGATATGCCCCAGAACTTTATCTTGGGTCCTTTTCACTCTACTCTCATTTGCTAACCTCATCAGCTATCGTGGGTTCATTTATCACTTCCATGCAAACAGCTCCCAAATCTGTATATCCACCCTAGTCTCTCTCTTGAGCTCCAGTCCTATGTAACTAACTGCCTATTGAACATCTTGGATGGAATGTCTCTTAGGGAATCACAAACTCAATATGTCTAAAACAGAATTCATTTTCTTTCTTCCCAAACCCACTCCTCTTCCAAACCTACCTATTACTATTGTGGGCAGCCACCACCCTTCCAGTCAGCTAGGGTCATAATATTGGAGTCATCTTCAACTTCTCACTTTTATTAACCCTATATATTGAGTTAGTTGCCAAATCTTATTTTTCTATCTCCATAATATCTCTTGCATAGGTTCCCTACTCTCCACTCATACAGCCATCATTCTAGTTCAAGCCCTATCATTCTCTGCCTGGGACTATTTCAATCACCTCCTAATTTTTCTTCCTGACTTAAATCTTTCCCTGCTCTAGATGTCCATCAATTGGGGAATGGCTGAACAAGCTGTGGTATATGATTGTAATGGAATACTATTGGGCTATAAGAAATGACAAGCAGGATGATTTTAGAAAAACTTCAAAAGACTTACACAAGCTGATGCAAAGTAAAGTAAGCAAAACCAGGAGTACAAAACCATTGTACACAGTAACAGCAATATTATATAATGATCAATTGTGAATGACTTAACTATTCTCAGCAATACAGTGCTCCAAGGCAATTCCAAAGGACTCATGATGATAAATGTTATCCACATCCAGAGAAAGAACTGATAAAGTCTGAATGCAGATCAAAGCATACCATTTTTCACTTTCTTTATTTTTTTGTTTGTGGGTTGTTTTTTTTTTTTTTGGCTAGGCAATGGGGTTAAGTGACTTGCCCAGGGTCATACAGCTAGTAAGTGTTATATGTCTGAGGCTGGATTTGAACTCAGGTCCTCCTGAATCCAGGGCTGGTGCTCTATCCACTGCACCACCTAGCTGCCCCCCCATATGTGGGTTTTTTGGGGGGTGGGGTGATGTATCTTCTTTAACGTGACTAATATGGAAATATGTTTTGCATGATTGCACATGTTAACCTATATCAAATTGCTTACTGTCTCAGGGAGGAGGAAGGAGGGAAGGAGAGAATTTGGAACTCAAAATTTAAAAAATGAATGTTAAAAATTATTTTTAGATGTAATTAGGAAAAATAAAATATTATTTAAAATTTTTAAAAAATCTTCTCCTATTCTAATCTTTCTTACTGTCTATCAGAGTGAGTTTCCTAAAAAGCAAATCTGATCTTGTCAATTCTTCCTACTCAATAAACCCTAGTGGCTCCCTATTATCTCTAGAATCAAATAGAAAACACTCTGACATTTAAAGCTCTTTAAAAGCTGACCTCTTTATATCTTCCCAGTCTTTTTATACATTAACTCACCTCCGTGTACTCTCTGATCCAGCCATATTGGCCTGTTTGCTCTTCTTCACACATACAACTCACCACCACCCATTTGCATGCCTTTGCACTGGCTGACCCGCGTGCCTAGAATTTTCTCTCTCACTTCTACTTCTTGGAATTCCTGGTTTCCTTCAAAACTCAGTTTAAACACCACTTTGTACATGAAGTCTTTCATGATTCTCCAGCAGCTAGTACCCTCCCCCCAAAAATACCTTGTATTCATTTTTTATATATTCTCTATGTACCTCTAGAAACTACGTGCATGTTGTCTCCCTCATTAAAATGTAAGCTTCTTGAGTGTAGTGACTATTTCAATTTTGCCATTGTGTCTACAGATTTCATATGTGTGCATTGATTCAGTGGTTCATTAAGGGATGGACATATGAAATGATTGTTACGTATTTTCTCTGTGTAATATTGATCCAACACCATAGTACTTGAAGAACCAAACATCATGCGTATTGTCATGTCATGAAACCAGAAGATAGTAGCAGCTAAATGGAAGGATGACTCTCACTTTCTTCTCAAAGAAGGAAAGAAGAGGGATTGACACAGGTGGTTTCACTATGTGTCCAGAAATAACTGAAAGCAGTGCTTACAGTGAGGTCAAGCAAACAGACCAAATTAAAAAAAAATTATAACATCATAAAAGATAAAGTAATAGAAAAATTAAAGTTTGTATTATAAAGGTCTCATATCCAAGATATTGAGAGAAATGATTATTTTGCTATTATATTAACAACCAATTATTAAATTAGGATCAAGGCTTTTTTCTCCTTTATTTCTTCATTTAGGGCCCAGCCCCTGTAGAAGGCCAGTCAGTCTCTGAAGAACATGGCGAATTGATGAGATGTCTCTAACCTTCGCTGAACATACTTCTCAGTCTTGGGCCACCTGCACCCCACCCAACCAGAATGGGGGGAGTATAAACAGAGTCAAGTGTGGGCATGTTCTTGCCACAAGGAAAACAGCCCTATCCACCTATCCTGGTGAACCAGCTCATGAAGGAGAAAACCAATCAGAGTCTTATGGGTGAAAATGGATTCCTCTGTCCAGATTGCTGGAGGGAGTTGAGTCTCATGATGAAGCCACATTCTCGGTAGGAAGGGCTGAAGACTTCTAGCCCAGCTCCTTATTAAATGTCCACCAATCAAGGTTGATTTTCACTTGCCAGTATACCCTTTTACAAAGGTATTTAAAGCATTCAATGTCTCCATTGGAGGTCTTTGATTTTCAGAGAGAAACCACTGACCATTAGTTTATTGATCATTAGCTAGCTTAATTAATAAATTGATTATTAACTATCCAGAAACTCTGTCTCTTGGGTTTTTCATTTGTCACAATATATAAGAAACTGATTCAAATATATAAGAACAAGGACCATTCTTGAATAGACTAATGGTCAAAGGATATGAACAAGTAGTTCTCAAAGGAAGAAATACAAGTTCTAAATAACTATATGAAAAAAAATGCTCCAAATCACTGAAACATTAGGGAAAATAAAATTAAAATAACTCTGAGGTTCCACTTCCTAGGCATCAGATTGGCAAATATGACAAAAATGGGAAAAATAACAATTGCTGAGGGTCAGGGGTAAACAGGCACATTGTTTGTTGAAGTTGTGAATTGGTACAGAAATTCTGGAAAAGCAATTTAGAATTACTCCCCAGAAGTCACTAAACTATATGTACCCTTACCTGTTGTGGAAGCAAATTTTTAAATCTTTTTTAGTTTCTCTAGAAATAGCAAATAATATTTTTTTGTTCTAAAATCCTTTCCAGACTTTTCCCTTTCTTGCACATTAGAAAGTGCTCCTTGAGACAAAGACTGTTTTTACTTTTTCTTCATATCATCAGCACAGTGTCTGGAATAATAGTAAGCACTTAATAATGCTTGTTGATTTATTAATTGATAGTAAAAACAAATTAATGTACCAGCTCGTTCATGGTTATGAGACTTCTTCTAGCAGCTCAGAAGTAGGAGGAGAAAAGGTCAGTGGTGGGCATAGTCCAAATTTTGAGTTGGGAAAGGCATGAGGCGATAAAACAGGAGGTCAGAGTATTCAAGGGTAGAGTAGAGTATAAAGTGGAACTGAATAATAATAGCATCAACATTTCAATGGGAGGAAAGGGGGTCAAGACTGGGGTAATAGACTGGGAAAGCTGGAAGGAGTGAATGGGGACTTTGAAGTCTGGGGTATGACTATTTTTTTTGTGTGTAGCTAAGGTGCACTGAAGTTATAGGTCTTGGAAACTGAGGAGGTCGACAAACTGGGAGGCCAATATGTTTGAAGGAATGTCACCTTGCATACTGAATTCTCTAAATATAAGGGTAAAGATTGAGCTAGAGAAGACTATGAGCCAGGTACTGAACTCTTTGAGAAGGGAGGGAAAATAGCCTGGAGGTGACATCTCAATGATATTCTGGCTCTGGAGAAGGTGCTACGTCTGGATGGAGTGAACCTCAGAATAGGGTAGATTGCTAAATGATGGTGACTTGAAGAGGGAGAATGCAAAGATGTTAGTGAGGAACATGGAATAGGCTTATGCCTTTTTCTGGCCCTCTGTATTAAGGGTCATGAGAGTAGGAACATCTAGTATTTAAGAGCATGCCCTGAGATGCTTCTGTGGTGAACCACACTTCTGTGGTTATAAGGAGATAGAAGGCATATATAATAAAAATGTAAGTAAGATAAAAGGAAGTTTTGTTAAGGAGAGATTGAGTTTCCTGAGGACACAATTGGAAGGGCAAGGCAGATCAGAAAGGACAAGCCTTAAGTGGATGGGGCTGAGGCAGTTGGGAGGGGAATTGAGTTTTCTTAGTACTTATTTTAGAGTTTCAGAGTAGACAGCTTTTTAGCCCTAGGCCAGAGTGGATTCCTACTTTATATTCAGCCAGGAAGAATAGGTCTATCTTCAGCCCCAACTCTTTTGTTCTGTATTATAACTACTTCCACACCCCCAAGAAGGGGAGTCTGTTTCTGGTTCTGGATTGTGTCTGGTCCTGGACTATGGGCCCTCACTAGTTATAGGGCAGGAGCTTCACTTACCTTAATTAGTCAGCAGGAAGAGGATCCAACTTTGATGCTGTTTGGATGAGAGAAACAGAAACAGAGAGAGAAAGAGAGAAATAGAAAGACACCAAGAAAAAAAGCCAAAGGCAGAAAGACATAAGGAGACAGAGAGAGACAGAGACAGAGACACAGGCAGAAAGATACAGAAAAAGGAATGACACACAGTGACACACACTGAAAGAGACAGAAAAATAAAAGAAAAAATGGAATAATACCTTTGGGATGGAACTTAACTGTTTTTTTTTTTTAATATGGGTACTACAAAAGAAAATTATACAAACATAGAAGTAAAGATAGTAAGAGTGGGGATATTATGGTTTACTTAGAGAATCTAGAGATTCAACTAGACATTAACTGAAGTAATTAATAACTTAAGTAGTAGAATATAAAATAAGCCAATAAAATTCATTAATCTTTAAATATATTACTGTTACAACCTAACAGAAACCTATAGAAAAAGAAATTCTGCTAAGAGTAACTACAAAATGCATAAAATATCTGGAAGTTAACTTCCCAACACATACTAGATGTATAGCTACAAAACAGCCTTTACAGCCTTTGCATAAATATTTGGAGATATATTTGCCGATCATGATTGGGTTATGTCAATATTTTAAATTCAAAAACAATCTCAACAAATAAAAAAAATAACAACAAAATAAGGAATAAAATCTCAAATAAAATCATGGAATCTGAACTGTTTATATTTTCATAAAAGAAAAAAACTATAAGCTTTTCTAAAACATTTATTCTGTGTACTTTTCCAATCTTATTTCCACCTGTGTCCTTATAATGTTTAGTTGCTGGGTTTCTTATGCACTTAGAGTCAATGTGTATTTTCTTCTAATTTTGTTTGCTTTGCATAACTTTATATAAATCTTTGCAATTATTTTATTTTTTATGGTTTTTTTATGGCATGATAAATTGTAAAAAAAAACCCTTACATTATAATTTTATCAATATGAGAACCCTCTTGCTGAGGCAGATCACAATTCACATGTAAGGTGTAGTCTTCAAGAGTTTCCTGAAGCTCAGAAGAAAATAATACAAAAATATTGCTTTTATGAAAACAAACAAACAGAAGACATCAGGAATTTTTGAAACATATAATTGTTTTCTCATTGCTAGAAAATCTATATGAAAATCATATATAGCATGACATACAGTATGTATTGTATTATAATAATGTACATATTGGGGCATCAAAGTGTTTATGAACATATTCAGCATATGAAATAAGATAACTTGTAAAGCACTTAGAAATCCTTAAAGTATTAGATGAATACTATTACCATTATTACAGGAAAGCTCCTTGTAAAGGTCCACTACCAGATGAGTCAGGAAAATATGGATAAGTATTACATAGTATAAGAATGTGGATGGTTCTGAG
Organism: Vombatus ursinus; assembly: GCF_900497805.2. Classification (NCBI taxonomy): domain Eukaryota; kingdom Metazoa; phylum Chordata; class Mammalia; order Diprotodontia; family Vombatidae; genus Vombatus; species Vombatus ursinus. The sequence goes on along the minus strand of NW_020949613.1, from coordinate 6,117,357 downwards.
ATTTCTAGCTAAAAAATATGTTAAAATTCATCTAATCATAGGATCATAGAGCTGAAGATACCTCAGAGGCCATCTAGTCCAACATATTCTTTTTGCCTATTAGAAATCAGAGGCCCACTGACTCACCCAACCTGTCACATCTACTATCACATCAGGGGTAGAATTTAAACCCAGATCCTTGGAATCCAGGGCCAGGGTTCTTTCCTCCATATCATGCTGCCTATTCCCCTTATATTACAAATGAGGGACCTGAAGTCTAGAGAAATAAATGGTTTGCCTCAGTTTGCACAGGTAACATAGTAGCAGAATCAGAATTCAAACTCAAGTCCTCTGACTAAATCCTATGCCTTTTCCACCATACCAAAATGTCTTTAAGTGTAGAAAATGCTCATATTGATTAAATTTCATATCTTTTAAGAGAACATACATTACTTGAGGACAGACTTGGCTTTGTCTTTCTAGTCTCTCAATGTCTCAAAACAGGGCTTTGTATACAAGATTCTTAACAAATGTTTTTAAAAATAAATTGAAAATAAAGTATCAAAGTTATAATCTAATAATTACATAATTTTGAAAGACATATACACCAAGGTAAGGATCTCTAAATTCCCTCATAGTTCAATCTATGAAGTAAGAAAATACTGATTCCTACCACCTCTGTCAAAGGTACAAAGAAGGCCTGGAAATACAACATCTGGGAGCTTCAGGCAACTTGGTAAGCATAGGAATGAGAAGGAATGGTATTAGAGCAGAAATAGAAGTAGGCTGTCCTTGGGGAAGAGGGTCATACCTGGGACAGAATAGTCACATTATAAATGTTTATTGACCGACTGACTGACCTTAGGAAAATTATCTTAAGAAGTTTAACAGTTATAGCAGCTGTGCACAGCCAAATGGGAGTGCAGAGAGTAGTAGGCAGGGAAGACCATTGCTTGCTACTGGGGCATAGATGTTTGGGCATCTGAGTTAATAATAATGTGTACAATTGTGGACTATATAGTTTGTTCTCCAAATAGCAACACCTTGAAAGTTTCTTTTCAATAAATATATATTTTGCATGATACTATTGTCCTTGGCCTGAATAAATAGGCTCAATTTCTGTTTCTAGTCTGTTAAATTCCCCAGAAGGAGGAAAACAAGCAAATAGCATTCCACCAGATGGTGCTATATCTAGACTAGAAATTATAGATTTATCTAGTCTAAATACCAAAAGGACATTTTCCCCAGACCATTCCCTTTATTCTTTCAGAAAAAAAGATATAATTCAATTGGAAAATTCAGATATCTAATAAGTGGTTTTGTTTCAAAACTGTATTTGTCCTCCAACTTTCCCTTCATTTAAGAGCTGAGAGCAAGCGCTCTGTAACAACGTAAAACTCATACCTGGGTTATAGCATCTGTTACTGAACGGGTGTCCTGATGCAATGGAGGAATTAATCTCTTTTGGTTTTAGTGCATGTGTTGTTTAAAGGACTTGTTACATAGCACTAAAGAATGGAGCATGCCAAAATGAAAACACAATCTCCTGCCCTAAACTAGAAGGAGCATAGAGCTGAGCTACAGTACATTTCTGATGCATTCAGATATGCAAATAAATACATTTGTGACTTTGCACTTAGCTTTAGTACTTTGAGAGGTTAAAAAAGGCAGAGGTCCAAATGTCAGACACTTTAAAATTTTTAGTCATACATTGAGATGATTATATATGTGACCTTAGAGTCTTTACTATGTCAGTAGTCAATAGTCAACAGACATTTATTAAACTCCCACTATGTGCCAGGCACTGTGCTAAACTGTAGGGATACAAAAAGAGGCTAAAGACAAAGTCAAAGAACTCACAATCTAATAGGGGAGTCAACAAGCAAACAAATGTACAGACAAGTTTTATACAGGAAAAATGGGAAATAATTAAAAGAGGGAAGGCACTAGAATTAAGACGGGTTGGGAAAGGCTTCCTGTAGAAGATGGGATTTTAATTGGGCCTTGAAGGAAGCCAGGGAAGCCAGTAGACAGAGATGAAGAGGAAGAGCATTCCAAGCATGGGGAAAAGCCAGAGAAAACGCCCAGAGCCAAGGGATAGTGTCTTCTTTGTGGAACAGAAGTCATTGTCACTAGATTGAAGAATACATGGTAGAGTGTAAGAAGATTTGAAAGGTTATAAAGGGGGCCAGGTTATAAAGAGCTTTGAATACCAAATAAAGGATTTTTATATTTTATCCTATAGATGATAAAGAGCCATTAGAGTTGATTGAGTAGCAAGGAGAAATGGTGGGACATGTGCTTTACAAAAATTACTTTGGTGGCAGAATGGAGGATGAATAGGAGTGAGGAGGGATTTGAGGCAGGCAGACCCACCAGCAGGCTATTACAATAGTTCAGGCATGAGGTGATGAGGACCTCTATTAGAGTGCTGGTTGTATCAGAGAAAAGAAAGAGGACATATTCCAGAGATGTTGCAGAGGTGAAATGGACAGGCTTTGGCTACAGATTGGATATGGTGTGTGTGCGTCTGTGTGTGTGTGTGTGTGTGTGTGTGTGTGTGTGTGTGTGTGTGCATGTGTAAGATAACGAGGGGTTGAGGATGACACCTAGGTTGCAAGTCTGGGGCCGAGGAGAATGGCGGTGTTCTCTATAGTTATAGGGAAATTTGGAGATGGTATGAGAAGTAAGAAATGATTATATTTCCATATAAGAAAATTGAAAAGAAAGTAGCTCTGGGTCAGGAGCTTCAGGAACCAGCTGAAACTGGTTGTTTGATTGAAGAGGCTGGAAGGAGAACAAACGTTTTTACTTAAGCACGCTTGAAACTTACCTAGAGGAACATGTGGTGGGCATTTCGAGAAGTCTGTGACCTGTGCTGACTTCTACCTGTTTAAGTCAGCTAGAGGGACTTGCAGCCCAGAATAGGGATATAAAGTTTGTTCTTGCACCTGTAGTGTGTGTGCTCATTTCGAGTTCCATACCCACTTCCTTCAGGATTAAAGATTTCACTGCTTCATTCATCCTGAGTCTGCCTAACTTACTATGCCTATTTGGGCACCAGAGGTTATTTCCAAGAATGGGGAGAGTCTAGAGGAAAAGTTAATGAGTTTGATTTGCATAGGTTTAGTTTAATATGTCTCCTGGAATCCAGTTTTAAATATGTAAAAGGTAGTTGAAGATGCCAGATTGGAGGTCAGCAGGAAGGTTAGGACAGTAGAGGTAGGTTTAAGAGTCATCAGCATGGAGATGGTGATTGAATACATGGAAGCTGATAAGATCACTAAGTGAAGTAGTTTAAAGAGAGCAGAGAAGAGGGTGCCCAGGACAGAACCCTGTGGGACACTTATGGTTTAGGATATAGATGAGAATCTATCAATGGAGAAAATGAGAAGGAGTGGTCAGATAGGTAGGAGGAATACCAGAAGAGAATGGTATCCCGAAAACCTAGAGACAAAAGAGTATCAAGGAGAAGAGGGTGACCAATAGTGTCAAAGGCTATAGGGACATCAAGGAGCAAGAGAATAAAGAAAAGGCCATTGGATTTGGCAACTAAGAGATCGTTGATAACTTTGGAGAGAACCATTTTGATGGAAGAATGAGGTCAGAAGTTGTATTATAAGAGGTTAAGAAGAGAGTGAGAGGAAAGTGGAGTCACTGTGGTAGACAAATAATTTAGCAACAAAGGGCAGAAAAGATACAGGAGGACAAGAGAAATAAGCATGTTTGCAGGCAATATAGAAGGAGCTAGTAGACAGGGAGAGATTGAAAATAAATGATAGAGTGGGAATGACAGAGGAGGGAATCTGTTGGAGGGGACAAGATGGGATGGGATTGCTTGAGCAGCTAGAGAGGTAATAGACTAGGAAAGTTGCTTCATTCTGAGGTTAAAGAGAAAAACACAAAATCAACTAAATGACAAGTATCTGTTAAGTTCCTATTATATACTAGGTGGGCAGCTAGGTGGTACAGTGGATAGAATGCCAGGCTTGGAATTAGGAAGAATCATTTTTGTGAGTTCAAAATCTGGCCTCAGAAACTTACTAGGTGTGTGACCATGGGCAAGTCGCTTAACTCTGTTTGCTTCAGTTTCCTCATCTGCAGAACAAGCTGGAGAAGGAAATGGCAGCCTACTCCAGTGTCTTTGCCAAGAAATCCCTAAATAGGGTCAGAAAGAATCAGACATGACTGAAATGACTGAACATCAAAAACATCAAAAACATGATACAGACTGAAAAAAAACCCGTAACTTAAAAATACTGAATATTATCACCAGTTTTTACAGCACCTAAATTTTTTCAATGGGAGCCATCCTACATAAAAATGAATTTTACACCCTGACTTTCTAGATATGGTAATCTATACTGCATTTCTTTACTATCCACTTATTCCTCAACTTTTCGTAATCTGTCTTCTGCTCCCCACACTATACTGAAATTGTTTTCTCCAGGGTCATTAATAACCTTTTAATAACAACGTACAAAGACATTTTCATAGTCCTTATCCTTCTTGGCCTCTGCAACAAATCACATTGCTTGCAATCCCCTACTTTGGGATACATGGTTTCTATAACATTGTATTCTCTTGGTTCTCTAAGATAGTTACATTGTCTCTTTCACGGAATCTGATCCCTTCTCTTGCCCACCCCACCCCCAGGCCTGAGGAGAAGGGGCGATGTCAGATAGGCTGCTCCATCTTTGATCCAGGGTATTTATAGCCATCATGCCATCAAAGGAAGCATAGTAAGTGGAAAGAGCTTTGATTCTAAAATCGGAGGATGAATGTTCATAATCCTGCCTCTGATTTTTACTACTTCTATGACTGTGAGTTTAAGCTCAAGTTATAGCCACATCATAAAACATCTCCTTATTGAAAAGGTATATTCAAGGTATTAGGTAGTCCACAATTATATACATTATTATTAATTCATATACTCAGAATATCTAAGACCCAGTAGCAAGTAGTTAAGCTCTCTGGGCTTCAGTTTCATCTGTAAAATGAGGGGGTTAGACTAGGTAGTCTTCGAGGTCTCCTACAGCTTTAGACTGATCCTTTTATAGTCCAGTAGTAGCCTACAAAGGATAAATTAATATGTTCCAACTTTGCAAAATCTGTAAGAATATGGATCATTCAACAATTCATAAATGGTCAAAGGATATGAACAGGTAGTTTTCTGATGAAGAAATCTAAATGACTTATAGTCTTACGGAAAAAATGCTCTAAACCATTATTGATTAGAGAAATGCAAATTAGAACAATCTTGAGGTATCATTTTACACCCATCAAATTAGCTAAAATGATTGATGGGAAAGTAACAAATACTGTAGGGGATGTGGAAAAACTGGGGCACTAATTTATTGTTAGTAGAATTGTGAACTGATCCAACCATTTTGGAGAGCAATCTGGAATTATGCCCAAAGAGTTATCAAGTTACCTATACCCTTTGACCCAGCAATACCACTACTAGGTCTATTTCCCAAGATGATTAGGGAAAAAAGAAAAGAACCTACATGTACTAAAACATTTATAGCAGCTCTCTTTGTGGCAGCAAAGAATTGAAAATTGTGGGGATATCCCACCAATTGGAGAATGACTGAACAAGTTGTGGTACATGATTGTGATGTGCTATAGGAAATGATGAACTTGATAATCTTAGAAAAGCATGGATAGACTTGAAGGAAATAATGAAGAGCAAAATGAGCAGAACCAAAGAACATGTATACCATAACTTTGTTTTAAAAAACAACTTTGAGGAAATGATTTTGACTATCATAAATACCTAAATTAAGTATAAAGTACTTTTGAAGGAAGACACTATCTGCATCCAGAGAAAGAGCTGATAATTAGAAGTATGTTTAGAATGATTTTGTGTATATATGTATATGTATTTGTGTCTAATGGTAATCATCTCTAGGGCAGGGGTGAAGAGAAGGGGAAAAAAGGAAAAAATTACATGATAATTTTATTATATATTTAAAATGAATAGCAAGTTTTACATAATAGATTTGCAGTTTTATGTGCAATCATCTTTTTTTTTTATCATGCTATGTTATGGAAATGCTTATTTTATTCCATAAATTAAAAATAAATAAAACCTTTTAAAAGCAAAAAAAAAAAATTAATATGTTCTGTGTAGATGTGTGGGAATTCTAGTTGTCTTAGCAAATATTGGAAAAAATGGAAAAAAAAAAACCACCCTAATCATTTTAGGCAAGTAGATTAATAGCCAGTGGCAAAATAGCAGTGTCACAGGTGAATGAGAATTTAGGGGAAAAGCCTGATGGGCTCTTTTTTTGGTATGACATCAGTCTCTTTGTTCATGGAGAGGCCAGCTGTATCTGATACAAACCTTTAAATTACTCTGTTAACGTGTTCTATGATTTGTCTTATACTTATCATTAATAGTTAATAATAATAGGTAACCTTTATGTAGCACTTACAATGTGCCAGGCACAGTGCTAAGCGCTTTATAATGATTATTATCTCATTTGGTCCTCACAACAACCCTGGGAGGTAAGTGCTATTGTTATTCTCATTTTAAGGATATGGAAACTGAGGCAAACAGAGGCGAAGTGACTTGCCCAGGGTCACATAGCTGGTAAATGTCTGAGGCCATATTTAAACTTAGATCTTCCTGATTCCAGGTCCAAAGTTCTATCTACTGCACCACCTAGCTGCCCTTACTTTTTACATGGGAATAAAATGACCTGCTCTATACTGAACCTGATTCATATTTCTCCTTTCACTTCTTCCTTTCTGGGAGCACCCCCTACACTTTTGAGCCCACAGCTATTTCTATAATTAGCAAGTTTCTGCTATTGCCAGGGTGGAGGTGATGAGCCAATAAATGTGAGAATTTAGGAGTGTACTTCCACTACCCAGAAGTCAGTAAACCCCAGCAAAAGAAACCCAGTGCAGGTCTATGGCATTTCTGGACACAGAGCAGAAAGGGGTGGATACACATACACACAAAGACACAGAGAGAGACAGAAAACAGAGACATACATAGAGAGACAGGAAGACAGCCACAGAGCTGTATAGACAAGCTATAAATATAGACCAGGGATTAAGGATTTGGCACCTTCAGAGCACTAAGCCTTTCTTATCTTTCCAGCTGTTCTTTTGAGGGGGAGAGTTCTAGCTATACCCTCTCATTAGCTCTGTGAGCCCCAGCAGCAATTGTAGGTGTCTGTGAACCACAACGTTAGACATATGTGTATTTGTATTTTTATATACGAGCACGCATTTATGTAAAAGGGTATAGAGGCAGAAATATTACTCTTTAGTTTTATAGAGAAACAAACAGAAAGAGCATAATATAGTAGTATATAGTATATGTTGTAAATATACTCTGTGCATATATAGGATATATACATATATATGATACAGGATGTATCCTATATGTATACAGAGTAGGCAATTTTGGTAGAATACTGATTTTATATCTGTATAGGTATATTGATAGAGTGTTTTTGATAGAAGCCACTTGCAATTCCTGCTGGCTTCACTGAGCTCAATAGGAAGACATGACTCACACTCACCAGATCAAAGGACTTCTGGAAGGAGGAGCCCTTGGCATGAGAAATTGTTAATCTCTGACCTTTAATCCAGTTCTCTTCAGATTTCTTGGCTGTTAACCAGGTGTTAAACCTATGGACCCTGATTTGACCTAAGGTCTTCTCTAAGGTTTGTATGCTGCTTTGTGGTTGAACTGCCACACCCAGTGAAGAAGTTAGTCTCTGTTACTATTTCAGAATCCTTAGCTGATTTTTTACAATTCTGACCCATAGCTTCATTCTCCTTTTGCCTCTGTTCCTGAGGTATTGTCCTGAGGCTCCTTCTCCCTGACTCCCTTCCTTTCCCATTCCTCTATGTACCCCAAAGAAAATTCTGTCCAGAAGAGTATTCAGATTCCTTGCCTATCTGATTCTATTCCCATATGTGGCTAGGTAGGACAGGATAATGCCACAGATTTAGAACACTTACCAAAAGGCATGCTTCCTAAAAACATGGGGATTAAGATCTTGGCTTAAAATTGGCTTCTTAGTACAGTTATTTAACTTTTGACCCATCATTCTCCTAATTAAAGCATCATCTGTGTTGGGAAATAACTGTTTTGTGACCCCTATAAAATTAAAAAAAAAAGAAAGAAAGGAAGAAAGCATTTATAAGGTACTTGATCAGAAAGAATGAGTCATAATAACAATAATGCATATTTATACAGCTCTATTTTAATAAAGCACATCATATACATTGTTTCATTTGATCCTCACTTTCTAGAGAGGTTGGTAGTACAAGAATTATTATCCCTATTTTACAGATGAAAAAACTTAAACTCAGTTATATAGCTATTAACTGACAGAGTGAGACGTTCTTCTAGGTACTCTTCCTAAAAACTCTACTGCCCCTACAAGTTAGGTAAAATAACCACTTTCCTTATTATAAATTATCCCCCAAATAGAGAAGAGTTTAGCAGAATCATTTAAGGAGATGAAAAAAATGGTAGGTTTTGCAAAAAGGATCAGTAAATACACGAGGTGTTTACTTACTAGTTATATAACTAATGGATATAAATCCACTTGCCTAAAAGATGAGGTTGTTTTTGCACCTGTTTCTAGTGTGTGCTGGTCAATGTTTATCAATCAGCTGGAGATGAGGAAATGTATTGCATGAAGGCCACACTTTCAAGTTTGATTTGCATTATTAACATTTTCTTCATAACTTTCTTAAGTCTATTCAATCAATATAACAACAAATCAAATGCAGATTTGTAACTTTTGCTAATTTCTGAAGTATAAATGTTTACATTAAAAATTTAACAATCACACTCATGACCAGTGAGGAACTGGCTCCAGCACAGATCTGCCCATTTCCAATATCTGATGAAACAACTGATCCTGATTGATATTCTACTAATTAAAAATCTGGTAATTTATGCTGGTAAAATAACATGTGAGGGAAAGAATTCCAAAACTGACTATATCTTTGTATTATAATCCCATATATTTATATTGACATATTCACAAGTGAAGTAGGCCCTCTTCTCCCAAATGCTTACGTGGATTCTTTGTGGATGAGGGATTAATATTTTTTTAAAGGGCTAATTTAATCTTTCTTTGGGCTCTATTAGAAGTGAATAAAAATTGAAAAATAATTATGACAAGCTATAAAATCATTCACTAAACTTTGTATTTCACATTTTGAACAATTAAGGCTTTTAAGAATTTCAAATTATGTTGGGGCAGCCAGGTGGCACAGTGGATAGAACACTGGCCCTGGAGTCAGGAGGATCTCAGTTCAAATCCGGCCTCAGACACATAATGCTCACTAGCTGAGTGATCCTGGGCAAGTCACTTAACCCCATTGCCTAGCCAAAAAAATAATAATTATGAAATAAGAATTTCAAATTGTGGAGCTTCTGGTTAATAGGGTGGCATGTAAGCTTCCAGGGAAGCTCAGGTTTACTACATGTACTTTAGTAAAGATCAACACCAAACTGGAAAAAAGATCAAGAAATACATACAGGACTATAATAAATGCTGTGATCCAGGCCAGGACTACATAGAAATACATTTGTGGAGCCAGGCATCATTTCGACCACTTTACCCTAGAGTAGCTGAAAGTCTTTAGCCCTCTGACCTAGGAGGCATAAGAGGGCACTGAAACCTGTAGAACTCTGTACTGGGGAGACAGGGAAGTCCTAGGGTAAGGGTGAGAAAACCACAGCACTCTTACTGTTCTGACTGCAGATTGAGCCAGGAGCCTGCAGTTCTCTTTCTGGGATAGGAAGGCTGGAAGACTGCAGAAATGTGACCTGAGACACTCAAAGGCCTTGAAGACCTCAGGGTTTTGAAATCAAACAATACTAGGAAACCTGAAATCTGTCAGCCTTTTGAGCACAGACTCAGGAGAAGTGAATGTAGCAGACGAAACCCAAGTAATTGAGGTCAGGACAAATAAGGCCCAACCATTTCATCTAAGAGTATGGGAAGGGTGGATCCTGGCTTGGCACAAAGTCTCAAATCAGTAACTAAGGCTTGAGATATAATAAACAGAAGACACCAAACACTATGAAGAAATATAATGGACAAAGAGACAAGCAAGAGATAAGACAGAAGTAACTCCATAACTACACACAAAGCCTAAGAATAAAAAAAAAAATGACAGCCTCAAGTGCTATAAGAACACCTGGAAGAAATGAAGGAAGTGATAAAAATGAAATTATAAGTGAAATAAGATCTCTAGAACAAAGGACATTTTAAAAAAATCTAATAATAAAAATTAACAATAAGCTTGAAATTTAAAGACTGCAAAAGAATAAGTAACTAGATTATACCTACAAAGAGTTTCTAAGATATTACATTGAGTTTTAGCGTAAGAATATTGAAAGCTTATTGTCACCTATGATTTCCTGGACTTCATTTTGGTTCATAGCTGGTTTTGCTGCTTTCTCTTTAGAAGAAGAGGATTTTGCCCCTGTTAAGCTATGTGTTGCCATATATTCATTGGTATAAAGTGCTTGCATTATATCATTTATAAATTTCTGAGGCTTGCTCTTGTTGCAAAGGGCAATCTGCCATTTTTCAATCTTGAACTGAAAAACAAAACAATTTGTAGATATTAATATTTAATGAAATTCAACAAAACAATTATTTCCTTTTGACTGAATCTTTATATTTCTTAATTATGGTTTCTTTATTTTTCTCCTTGGGTATAGGGACAAAGACTGAACCTTTGATTTCAGTGGAAGAGAGTCCAAGTGTGGAAAGTACCTCCACCAATGAAGATCAGTGACTATGTAACTGAAAGTCTTGGGGTTGCCAGGGGGAACTGACAAGTTGACTCTTAGCTAAGAAATAACATGGTCATAAAGCCAGTATATGTGAAAGGCAGGATTCCAAGCTCTTCTGGATGCCAAGGCTGTCCATCTCTCCACAATACCTATTGTAGTTATTTGTATTGTATGAAATAACAACATCCCTTTAAAACTATTACATTTGACCAGCTAGGGACTGGGCCTATGATTTTCATTAGTATAGAGAACTCCCAGATGAAGAAACTCCCTCTATACATTCAGATCTGCAGGCACCTCCTTTGCTACTTACAGCCTAAGATAGCTACCTAGTACATTTAGAGGGTACTCAGGGTCATACAGCCAGTACGTGTCATAGGCAAGATTTGAACCCAGGTCTTCACGGCTTCAAAGCTGGCTCTATAGCCAATGTGTCATACTACCTCTGTACTATGTTCAACATATTTGTGAATGTATAAAAACAGGAGAAAGTTGAGGTAGTTATAGAGGCCCATAATATTAATCAAATGGTTAAATGTCAATTTGTCATTTGAGTTGTAAAGTAATACTCTATCCAATAGCCATTCATTAATTTTCATATTTTACTACCCCAGAGATTGACAAGTCATATCACTTAACTAACCTCTTTGTTAATGGTATGCTCTTCCTCCTCCACCTTCGAGGAGAAAGGTGAACTGTAATTATTACCCACTGTAGAATAAGAATCTGGTACAGAATTTCCTGTAGCCTTCCAGATGCCTTCGGAATGAGGGCTGGATGCAGAAGGGGCTCCTCCCCTTTTAAGCAGTGCTTCTGCCATGCCCACCAGCTCTTCAAAGTGGGTAACTGCCTGAGGTAACACTAAAACCAGAAGAGAAACACAGATGGTGTGTAACCTTATTTGGATTCATAACTGTTTCCATTCCCAAGCTCCTTGCATGAGTATGAGATCACATTAGGCCATTTTCAGGTCTACCACACGGTGACCTGTAATCCCTGATAAAAGAAGATGATTTTCCCATGGTCTATTTATGAATTTTTAAATATGGCAAAGAATGAAGGGAATGAGAATTTGTTAACCATATGTTGGGCACTGTACTAAGTACTTCACAAATGTTACCTCATTTGATTTTGTAATAACCACGCTATTATGATCTCAATTTTACAGTTAAGGAAACTGAGGCAGATGGGGTTAAGTGACTTGCTCAGGGTCACACAGCTAGCTAAGTGGTATCTGAAGCCAGATGGGAACTTAGGTCTTCCTGACTGCAAGTCCAGTTCTTTATCCATCATACCACCAAACTTCCTGCTTTTCATAAGGAATTGGTGCTGGAGCTATGGTCTCATTGGTGCAGGAAGCTCAAGGTGAGATAGAGAATACAACACAACTCTTAAACAAACCCACTTTATGCTTTTCTCTTTTATTATGGTAGCAGAAATATCCAGTGTTCTACCTTTTATAGTATTTGCAGTAGCTCAAAATACAGTGGTCCTAAAACAACGTCTAACTCACTTTTTCCTCATGTTAACCCATCAATGAATGTTTCTTAAGCACCAACTAAAAGCCAATTAATCAATAAGCATTTATTAAGTGTGATGCTGGCTGGTGGAGAACCTGTGTTTTCTTGCTGTTAATTCTTAGGCCAAAATTAGTACAAGCAGCAGAGAATCAATCCATATTTTGTTTCATCTCAGCATCAGAGGTTGCATTGAGTGCACAATCATCTACAAACAAAAAAATCATGTGCCAACTCTCCCTCCACTTTAGTCTTAGTTTGTAGCCTTTTCAAATTAAATAATTTACCATTAGTGTGGTAGCTGACTTTGATGACATGTTTCTTGGCAGTGTACTTTCCAGGGATGTACACATAGATGATGAGGTTGATGTAGGCATTGCCAGAGCTAGCTTAGTGTTTAGAAGACTCCAAAGGACAGTGAGGTATTAGACTGCCTACCAAAGTGAAAGTCTACAGAGGCATTGTGCTGATCTCATTGTTGTATGCCTGTGAAACCTGGACACTACCAGCACCATGCTAGAAAACCGAATTGCTTCCACTTGAATGGTGTTGATTTTGTTACGTGGGAGACACTGGCAAAGGACTGCCCAGCATGGCATGCCAACATCCAAGAAGACCCTGTGGTCTATGAGAGAAGCAGAATTGTAGTAGCTCAAAAGAAATTTAAAGACACTTCCACTCCAAATGGTCCATATGGACTATTTGTGCCCTGTAGTAGAGGGTTCCAAGTTCATATTGGTCTGATTAGCCACAGTTGGACATGCTGTACCTTGACTCCAACATAGTGATTTTGGTCCTCTTTGAGAACCAAGGACAATCACCACCATCACCATTAAATGTGAGGTGATAAGGTTCTGCACCTTGAAATACCACCCTCTTTTGGTTCTCCTACCTGTCAGATTATGTACCTACCAGGGACCTACTATGTTCCCCTCCTGGATCACTGCCTTGTTGTGTCAGAGGGGCTTGTGCAGCTCAGTGAAACTATGAGCTATGGTGAGCTTGGACAGACTTCAGGAGAAAGTGGAAGACAGAAAGGCCTATCATGCTATGATCCATGGAGTCATGAAGAGTTGGACACCTCTGAATAATGGCAACAACAAAATGTGCCAGGCAGTGTGTTTAACCTGGGAATAAAAAGGAAAGTTAGAGTCCTTGCTCTCAAGGATCTTAAAGTCTAGTGGAGGAGACAACATGCAAACAAACATGTACAAACTAGATATATACAACAGAAATTGGAGATGATCCTGGAAGTAATAGAAAACCACTGGTGTGGATTGAATAGGGGAGGTATGGTGCCCAAACTTTTCATTTAATGAGATCAATCTTACAGCTGAGGGAGTTAGAGATAGACTGGAATGGGGAGAGACTTGAGGTAGGGACTAAGTATGGGGCTATTGCAGTTATCTAGGTATGAGGTGATGAGGGCCTAAACCAGGATGATGGCAGCCAGAGGAGAGAAGGGAGTATATCTAGGAGAAGTGAAGAAAGAGATAAAGGATTTAGCAACTGATTGGATTTAGGGGATGAAGGAGAGTAAGGTGTGGTGGAAGATTGAAAGGAAAATTCTTTGTTTGGACTTGTGCCCTGATTTACAAGGCAAAACTCAGGACAAAGACAACTAAGAAGAATTTATTATAAGTAAATCAAGGTAGCAATAAGTTGATGGGCTGATCACCAGAGATCACTGATGGCTTCAAGGTGGAGCTAGCTAATGATATAATGATATAAAGACAATTCAAGTAAGTCCACACAGTAAAAGGGGTTGGGCTCTTGTATCTCAATTCTTCCCCCAGGTAGCAAATATTTAACAATTTCCTTGTAGGGGTATGAGGAAGAGCAGGGGACTAGGTGATGTGCCTCTCCCCCCCACTCCATGGACCTCCCTCAACACTGACTGACAAGCAGAGCTTAGAACAATAGGTCACTGACTAAATATAATTTTCAAAAATGCTTAGGTTGTAAACCTGGGTTACTGGGAGGATTATGGGTACCCTTTACAAATAGTAGGGAAGTTAGTAAGAGGGGACGGTTTTAGAGAAAAGGTAATAAGTTCAGTTTTGGACATGTTCAGTTTAAGATGTCTATGAGACATGCAGTTTGAAATATCCAATAGGCAGGTAGAAATTTGAGAATAGAGGCCAGGAGAGTGGTTAGGGCTGGACAAATAAATCTAAGAATCATCTGTATAGAGATGATTATTGAAACCACAGGAGCTGATAAGATTACCAAGTGAAATGATGTAGAGGAAGAAAAAAAAAGACCCAAGACACTGGTATTGTGGACATGAGCTCTGTAATGACTATACTATATATTACAACTTCCCTTCTTCACCGGGGAGCAGGACAATGGAATGCACAACAATCAGCCAATTAGAAGGATTTCTGAGGCTCAAAGCTGCTTGACAACATAGTGATCCTATGTGAAGTGAAGTTAAGATGAACTTGGAGATGGCTGTAGAGACTGGACTAGCCTTGAGCAGCTCAAGGTTAGCCTTGAGCAGTAGCTGCAGACCTAGTACTTTCCAAATACCTTACTCCCTGACTTACTGGGATATCTTCTCCCATAAATCCCCCACCCTTCTGAAAGCCTTTAGAAACTACATTATCTCACCCCCTTTTTCTCTCCTTTGAGCATATGACAACTCTTCCTCTCTGCTCCCTTGTAGGATCTTCTCTCCTGGACAAGCTTTTTTTCAGACAACAAATGCATTTAATTGGTGTATTGGACTCTTTCATTCCAGGTCCCTTTATGGGGTTGGGGAACATTTGTTAACGTATGCTATTAATATAAGATATTACCAAGTGAAATAGTACAGAGGATGAAGAAAAGAGGTTACCCATTGGGGAACACCCATAGTTAAATGGCATAACCTGGATGAAGAGCCAGCAAAGGGGACTAAGAAAGAATGGTCAGATATGTAAGAGGACAAACCAGAGGAGAAAGCAGTGTCATGAAAACCTGGACAGAAGAGAGTATCAAGGAGAAGAAGGTGATAGATAGTACCAAAGGCTGCAGAGAAGTCAAGAAGGATAGGCCAGGCCCAGTGCTAAGTGTTGTAAATAAAAAGACAAATGTGAAACAGTCCTTACCCTCAAGGAGTTTACATTCTAATGTGGAAGACAACATGTACATCAGTAAATATACCCAGAATAAAACTGAAAAACATTTAATACTTTGGGGTGATTAGTAGGAAAGGGTATTTCACTGGGATGTATTTCTTGCAAGATTATTGTTGAGGTCAGATTCAGGAGAGTGGTTTGAGTGTGAAAAATTCATTTAGACATTCTCGGTAGCTAATGGGAGTTTTATTATATGAAGCACAGGGGCCTGTTAGCAAGGCCCTGATATTTGGGAGGACCAGGTTTATATAGACAGAAAACTATACAGCTTGTAGATGTTCAGGATGATGATGTAGTTTTAGGGTTTTTTATGGAGGTTAAAGATTAAGGAAGAATATTATGAGCAGGATGAGGAAGATGGTTGACACAGAATAAGAAAGAAAAAAACAGTTCTTTTGGTCTTACAAGATAAGGAGAAGTTCTATGGTATTGCAAGATAATGGGAAAAGGACTTTAGGATGCCCTCAAGTTACAGGATCTCAAATTACAGGATGAGCTACAGAATAAGCCCCAAATCCCCTCAGGAGGGGGCTTCACAAAGAATTGGAAAGTGACCCTTAATATTCTTCTTAATCCAGTTTGTATCCACATCATTATCAAGCACTTATTTTGAGAATTTCTGTCAAATGTTCCCTGATCTGAGAGCCAGGGTGTGGGGCAACAGGCAACTAAGGTTGAATCCCTGTTCTACCATTTACTGGCTGTGTGAGGTTGTAGAAAATGACTTAACCTTTCTCATTAAGTTTTCTCATCTATAAAATGAAGGGATTGGACTGGATCAATGTTATTAAACTTAAAAAGAAATGGGTACCATTAAACTATACATAAGGATCTCTGTGGGCCACATATAAACTTCAAAATTGTAATCTTAGGGAGCAGCTAGGTGGTGCAGTGGATAGAGCACTGGCCCTGAAGTCAGGAAGACCTGAGTTTAAACCTGGCCTCAGACACTTGACAATTACTAGCTGTGTGACCCTGGGCAAGTGACTTAACCACATTGCCTAGCTAAAAAAAAAGTAAGGTTATATATATATATATGTTGTATTTATTTATTTTGTTAAATTTTCCCAATTATATTTTAATCTGGTTTGGGTTTTACTCAAGAATGTTGTGGGCCTCATGCATACTGATACCCTTGGATTGTATAACCTCTTAAGGTCCTTTAAACTCAGTATCAATTACCCATTGCAATTTAGTATTAGGTAGACAAATATATTTCTATGATCTACTATCCTAAGTGACTTTCCCTTCTTTCTTGGATCTTGTATATAGTTCCCTCTTTAAGGCACTGGTTCCATATTACATTTGTATTCTTGTTATTGGTATGTCCTCTCCCTCCTTTAAGCTTAGTGAAAAAAGGATTCACAAGTCTTATTTAAATTTTGTATGAACTGGAATTGCAGGCAGCTGTGGCAGTTTCCAGATTTCTCAATCCATGAACTCCAAAGACAACTTAGAAGGCCAGTGGGAAAAGTCTGTTTCTGCGGTGAGAGAGAAGTGTGGGGTCCCAGCCCCATTCCCCAAGCTTGGCCCTGGGGTGGCAGCTGCCTCCTAAGCTTCTGGCCCACAGACTGAGGGGGAATCGAGTGGCTGATCAGAGGGGGATTGCAGGCATCTCTCTGCTGGTGCAAGATTCTCTTGCTTTGCTCATGTTGGATCTGGGTCACAGTTCTGGGTGGCTGTCCTGGGGCAACGAGGAGCACGGTGGAGCTTGTAGTGGCTGTGGAGAGGAAATTCCCCTCACAGTTCTAAGACAGAAAAGAGTGTTTGTGGTCCCTCATAGACCAGAGCACAGGCCAGGAAAGGAGTAAACACTTCACCCTTGATCATAGCACCTTGAAAGAACTGAAAATTTACAGATCCCTAGAAGTATCTCTGAAAACAGCTGCACAAAACCCCTGAAGCTTGGGACAGGACATTCTCCACACTGGAAACAGACCCCTACTTTAACCAAGAGTTTATAACTCAAGTAATTGGCTGAGATCATGAGCAATCAGTGCAAAAAGAGTCAGATTATAGAATCTTACTTTGGTAACAAACTTACTTTGGTAACAAAGAAGATCAGAACACACAACCAGAAGAAGACAATGAAGTCAAAGCTCCTACATCCAAAGCCTCCAAGAAAAATATAAAATATGGATTGGTCCCAGGCCATGGAAGAGTTCAAAAAGGATTTTGAGAAGCAAGTAAGAGAAGTATATTGTTTTCTCATTTTTCATTCTTTTGGATTTCAAAAAATAGAAGAGAATGTGAAATATCTTATTGGAAAAACAACTGACCTGGAAAATAGATTCTGGAGAGGGAACTTAAAAATTATTGGACTATCTGAAAGTCATGATTAAAAAAAGAGCCTAGACATCATCTTTCAAGAAATTATCAAGGAAAACTACCCTAATATTTTAGAACCAGAGGGCAAAATAGAAATTGAAAGAATCCATTGATCACCTCCTGAAAGAGACCCCCAAAGGAAAACTCCTAGGAGTATTGTAGCCAAATTCCAGAATTCCCAGGTCAAGGAGAAAATATTGCAGACAGCCAGAAAGAAACAATTCAAGTATTGTGGAAACAATCAGGATAACACAAGATTTAGCAGCTTCTACATTAAGGGTCTGGAGGGCATGGAGTATGATATTCTGGAGGGCAAAGGAGATAGGACTACAACCAAGTATAATCCTTCAGGATAAAAAGTGGTCATTGAATGAAATAGGGGGCTTTCAAGCATTCCTGCGGAAAAGACTAGAACTGAATATAAAATTTGACCTTCAAATACAAGACTCAAGTGAAACATGGAAGAGGTAAACGGGAAAGAGAAATCATAAGAGACTTATTAAGGTTGAACTGTTTACATTCCTGCAGGGAAAGATTATATTTGTAACTCATGGGTCCTTTGTCAGTGTTAGGGTAGTTGGAGGGAAAAAAAATTATATGTATGTATAGATAGATAGATAGATAGATAGATAGATAGATAGATAGAGGGCACAGGGTGAGTTGAAGATGAAGGGGGGATATCTAGAAAATAAAATTAAGGGGTGAGAGAGGATTATACTGGGAGAAAGAGAAAAGGAGAAGTAGAATGGGGTAAATTATCTCACATGAAACAGATAAGAAAAGGCTTTTACAATGCAGGGGAAATGGGGGAGGGTGAGAGGGAATGAGTGAATCTTATTCTCATAGGATTTGTTTTAAGGAGGGAATAACATACACAATGGGGTATGGAAATCTATCTTATCCTTCAGGAAAATAAGGGGGAAAGGGGGACAAGAGAGCAGGGGGTGGATAGAGGGGAGGGCAGATTGGGAGAGAGGATAATCAAAAGCAAACACTTCTGAGGAGGGCCAGGGTCAAAAGAGAGAATAGAATGAATGGGGGATAGGATAGGATGAAGGGAAATATACTTAGTTTTTTCACAACATGATTACTACGGAAGTGTTTTGCATGACTACACATCTATAATCTGTATTGAGATGCTTGCCTTTTCAATGAGGGTGGGTGGGGAGGGAGGAAGGGGGAAAATTTGTAACCCAAAGTTTTAAAAACACATGTTAAAAATAAAAAAATTAAAAAATAAACCTTTGTATGGACTGAGCCCAAACATAGGGTTTTATACACAGTGCAAATTTAATGATTGCTGTGTTGAATTGAATTTAATCAATCAATAAACTTTTATTAAGCACCCACTATGTGCTAGGCTCTGTGCTAAGGGCATACATCTTCCTTAGACATTCAGATTGAGTTTTAGATGACTTTAAATGTCCCCTTCCATTGGTCTGATAATCTGAAGATCTCAAATGTAATTTGGCCTCCTTTTCAAAAGGAAAGAAATTGTAAAATTAACAAAAACACATTCTATTGAGTGTAACAGTCCAGTCTTCCTCCTGTGACTTTGGATGTTAGAATAAGGGAATTAAACAGCTCCCAGCTCCCTTAGCTTTTGACCTTTGGAGTGTCACAGTTTATGTTAATAGCCCTGTAATTGAAATGCAGTTGTTTCTTAGCAACAGGCTCACTGCCTTTTTTTTTCTTTTTGGACTTGTGTCCAGCCACAGAGCTTCTCAGAATTTGCTAAAGGTTTAGAACAAAGCTTTTTAAAACAGAAAAAAATAAACCAAGCAGGTTTCAAAACAAAGATTCTCTCCTCACCTTCTCCACCTCCCCCCCAAAGCCCTTTTCCTCCAAACATCCAGCTCCACCTCCCTCTGAAACTGATTTGAGAGAGGTTTGCCACAGTCAGAGCACGTGGTTCCACAGTTCAGGTGGTGAACAGAGCTACAAGTCCTTACCTGCCCCCACCCTGGGCACCAATATGAAAACAAAACTGCCTCTTACTTGTGAATATAAATTACAGCATCACAGACACTCCAGAATCAGCATAGACCTCAGAAGGCACTTAAAATCCAGAGAAACTATATCTACCTCATTCCCCATTTACCTATTTAATTTAACTCTGCCACAAGGGATGTGATTAATTTGGCACAACTTGTTCTTGATGAAGCCCATACTGGCATTTTGTGGTAACCATTTCTTTTTCTAGACATTCACTAACTATCCCTTTAATAACACAACAAAATCATTGGCTAAAATTACAGGTAGCTAAATTATAGGTAAGTGGCTACAAAAGGAAGTAGCAAAATTAAAGGCATAAATCTAAATGGTAAAATTCAGTAGGAAAAGAAGCATACCAAAAAATAAAGCTATGGTAGAGCTGGAACAAATGAAGTGGGGAATTAATTGCTATTTGGTACTTTGTTGGAAGAATCTTGTGCTAGATCCAATAAACTGGATGCTTTTAAAATTATCTTCTCTATACTGATGTCTCTCAGATCTATCTTGTCCTAACTTCTACTGACCACCAGTCTCAAATCTCCAATTGTCTTTCAGACATTTCAAATGAATGTCCAGGAGACATCATAAACTCAGAATGTTAGAAAGTTATCTTCCCCCTAAAACAGGCCTGCACAACTTTCATCCAGCAGCTGCTTACAGCTGCCTGCAAAAAATGTAGAGGAAAACATCCTTTGTATACTGAGGAAATCCTTTAGCATGCAGCAAGGGGCTGGAGGGCCCTAAGTGGCCAGAGGGCCATGCGTGGCTAGTGGACCACAGGCAGTGCGGGCCTGCCCTAAACCCTCCCACCTGCAAACTTCTTTATTACTTTCATTCTCTCAGTACCCCAGGCTTGCAATCTATGTGTCATCCTTGACTCCTCATTATCTCTTCTTCTCCTCTGCCCCCCAATTTGTTGCCAAGGCCTGTTAATTTTTACCTTTGCAACTTCTCTGGAATAAATCCTCTTCTCTGCTCTGATACTACCACTACTCTGATACAGGCCTTCATTACCTCACACTTAGACTATTGCAGTAGCCTGCTAGTGGGTCTGTCTGTCTCAACTCTCTCCCCACTCCAATCCATTCAACTGTCAAAGTGATTTTCCCCAACCCTCACTCAATAAATTCCAGTAGCTATCACCTCCAGGATCAAATACAAAATGCTCTGTTTGCCATTTGAGGCCCTTCATAAGCTAACCCCCACAAACTCCTCACCTTTCCAGCCTTCTAATACCTTATTCTCCACCACATATTCTTCAATCCAGTGACAGTGACCTCCTTGCTGTTCCATAAAAAAAACACTCTGTCTCTTGGCTCTGGACATTTTCTCTGGCTATCACCCATGCCTGGAATGCTATTCCTTCTCATCTCTGCCTGCTGACTTACCTGGCTTCCTTCAAGTCCCATATTCTACAGGAAGCCCTTGCCACCCCTCTTAATTCTAGTGTTTTCCCTCTGTTAATTATTTTCTATTTCTCCTGTGTATAGCTTGTTTGTACATGCTGGTTTGCTTGTTGTCTCTTCCTTTTAGTTGTGAATTTCTTAAGGGAAGGGACTGTCTTTTGTGTCTTTTTGTATCCTTAGAGTGCATAGCACATAGTAGGAGCTTAATAAATACTTACTGACTAACAAACTCCTTCAACAGAACTTTTTCTTGTTCAAATTCTGTGATCTGTTAGTATTATCTGTCTAAAGGTTTTATTAATGCCTTTTTAAAAAAGTATCATTTCTTGATATCTGCACCCTCAATACTCATTTAAATCTCCCTAAAGAAAGAAGTTATACAAAATAGGTATGCAACATTTATTTCCCAATGAGAATACTCTGTTTCATAAACATTCTTAGCTATTATGATTGCTTATTGAAATTAATCTGAGTTTTGGGGCCTTTTAGTATTGTTTTTGTTTTACATTACTGCTATGGGCTATGCCTGACTCAGGTCAGTTCCCTAATAGTTCAGGTTTGGAACCAAATTTGAACTCATAGGTCATTCAAACCTTAACAAAAGGAGATTTAATTAGCCATAGCAGGAGAAGGTTATTTATCAAGGATAGCTATTGAGAACAAACAACTTGAGATGATTCAGCTGAACAAAATTCCTACTGAGATTCAACAGTGGAATATCTGAGAGCCCTTATAACTTCTTGTGGCTGCTTTGTATTTAGGTGATGAGGAAGTAATGTCAACTGTCTGAGCCCTTAGTCCCCTGAGCTAACCAAGTCTTAAGCTGTTAGCTTAATAAATACAAGTTGACTGACTTCCACCACTCAAATGACTTTATAACTATTACCAGTCAACACTGACCTCTGATATTCAAGAAGCCTGATATACAAACACACAAGGAGGAAGATTAAAAACAAAACCCAAAGAAACATAATGAAAAACAACAACAATATAATAGTTTCCTGAAGGAGTGACTAAATCAGGGAGAGTCCTAGGAAGGACCATGTCTTGGTTTAAATGATCAGGTCCATGTGGTTTAGTAAGGCAAAATCTTTGTAGTTCATAGTTGGTCTCAATATAGAAAGGTAATATAAGTAGAAGAAGCACCAGGAATATCAAAGTTACAGGGAAGATACTTCCTGCCTAGTCATGGATCCTCATCATACACCAGGGAGAATTTCCCTGTACCATCACCCTAGTCTACCAGCCAGGAGCTCCCCTTTGCTGGTCCACAGAGTAGAGGTCAAATATAAAATCTTTGACTTATAAGAGAAACCTTTGAAAGACAAGTCTCGTGTGTGTGTGTGTGTGTGTGTGTGTGTGTGTGTGTGTTGGTTAGACACTTTCACCTCCCCTTTGTTGCCAAGGACAAGCTCCCTCCCAACAATGTCACCCCTTGGTCCTCTAACCCCTTTCTGGGGAGGA
The DNA here is from genome assembly GCF_900497805.2 of Vombatus ursinus. Classification (NCBI taxonomy): domain Eukaryota; kingdom Metazoa; phylum Chordata; class Mammalia; order Diprotodontia; family Vombatidae; genus Vombatus; species Vombatus ursinus. The sequence goes on along the minus strand of NW_020949613.1, from coordinate 6,094,754 downwards.
GTTACACAAGGATTCCTGGGTGTTGTACTGGCAGCAATGTCAAAGTACCAATCAATATTACATTACGGTAAGCAATGGGCTATAGCGCATCTGCCTTTAGCCACTGCAAATACCTGTGCCTACTCTTCTGCCACTGCTGCAGGGAACTGATTCACCATCTATTACCACTGAGGTCCATATCTTTGCCCGTTGACCTTAAGCCAGCACTGCAAGGAGGTGGAGCAGTGGATAGAAGGGTAGCCCTGAAGTAATCAGGATGTGAGCTCAAGTCCAGTTTCAAGTCAGCTATGTGATCCTGGAAAAGTCACAACTTCTATCTTCAGTTTCCTCAACTATAAAATGGGACAATAGTAGCACCTACCTCCTAAAGTTGTTAAGAAGATCAAATGAGATCATATTTGTAAAGTGCTTAGCATAGTGCCTGGTACATATTATGCACTTAATAAATGTTTATTCATTTCTCCCTTCTCTCCCCTCAGCCTGCTGTCTGCTCTCCAATGGTCAACTGCTATTCCCTGTGCCCAGACAGTTCTGGACAGCTGAATACATTGCTGTATCCTTATTCTTAAGCCCCACTGCTGGAGCTTAACTAGGCCCTCTTTTGTTGGGGAAAAGATATAGAGCAACACAATAAGCAACATAGCCAGAGATTCCTTAAGGTGACTGTAAGCAGTAGTCATTTCTGATACAGTTGGGAAATGCTTCTGGAGTCAGAGTTCTGCACTCTTTAGGGACCCTTCATTGGAAGCTCTAGCAAGAGTATTATAATTCAAAGTTTATAGTTCAGAAGTTAAACTGGAAAAGTTCTAAAACTGATGCAGCACTTTGCTTGTCTCCAGCTAATTAAATGTAGTTCAAATTTACCAAATGGCGAATTTTCCATATTCCCAATTTCAGAAGTATCTCTAGTTCCCTGGGAAGAATTTAGCTTTGTGCTTTCAAGTACCTCCTCCAATGGCTTATATCAAAGAATCATTACAAAATCAACATGGCAAAATTGTGGTTGGTCTCTTAAATTCCAAATTTAATACCAAACCAAACCAAAAAAAAGCCCCTCAAAACAGTTTCCAAAATTCTAAAATTCCATAGTTATTACTGTTGAATTCTTTCCCACCATTTTTCAATGGCTTGGCTAGGTCTACATATGATACATAGGACTGAGGACTGATGGTTCAGCTGCACTGGTATTTCCAAAAATGAATTCAAAATGGAACATTTACACAAATGTAAATCTCTTAAAGCTGCAGGGTCTCCTTTTAGAAGGCTTCCTGCAAGCAGTTGGGTAATGATGACATTAGCAATATAAAAACATCTCCTGGCAAGGGCTCAGCACTACTACTAGTTGTTCTGAATTTGTCCTTTTTTAATGAGAAAAAAATCTTTCTCCATGCCCAAAATTTTATCTTCTCTGGGTTGCTTTGAAGGTAAACTGAATTTTGAAGAGATATACTTATTAGAACTTAAATTACCAGGGTGGGAAGGTCCAATAAAGCTGGAGGGCCTAAAACACAGTTTAGCTCAATTATCTTCAAGGTACAATTCTTCAGGACAAAGCATATTTATATTATTTTCTTCTTGATGAATGGCCACAAACAGTTTACTCTCTAATCTGCCAGGATCCTGGGGTACCTCACAATTAGCAAACAGATTTCTAGAGACATCACCAAAGCCACTACCAGATTCATGAAGGCCAATACTGGCTCACTTTTCTCTGTACTGCCCATCCCTCACTTCAATGATTTCATCATGTTCCAATGCTGCAATATCGTGCCAATTGTTCTGGGCAGAGCCTAACTCAGACTAGTCCCCTGGTAGTTTAAGTCTGATATTGAAACAATATCACTCCTAACTGTAGAATGTTACAGTTAACAAAATGAGACTTACTTAGTCATGGCAATAAGATATTTATCAAAAAGATATTTATCTTTAAAAAGTGCTACTGTGGATATTTTGGTATATTTAGAACCTTTCTGTCTTTATAATTGAGGATATCAACTATGGATGCCTAGTAGTGGGACCTCTTGGTCAAAGGCTATGAAGAGTTTAATAAATTTTCTGATAATGCCAAATTGTTTTCTTGAACAGTTATGTGTTTCTGTATTTGTTTTCCCACAACCATTCCAAACATTAACTAATTCTGTCTTATCACATTGGCCAATATGATGGGTGTGAGGTAAAACCTAAGAGTACTATAGTTTTCATTTGCTTTTCTCTTATTATTAGTCAGTCAGTCAATAAACATGTATTAAATGCCTACTATGTGACAGGCACTTAGAGCAATTCTTCATGTTTATTTATAGTTTACATTTCTCCTTTGAAAAATTGTTCTTAACTTTAGCCCATTTATCTATTATTGTGGAATGAATCTTGGTCTCATATATTTGTAGTAATTTCCTAT
>NW_020949613.1:5923749-6092346 GCF_900497805.2 Vombatus ursinus | reverse complement strand
AATGGGAGGAACCACAGAAAGAGGAAACAAAACAAAACAACAACAACAAAAAGAGAGAGAGCAAACAGCATGCTTCAATCTACATTCAGACTCCATAGTTCTTTCTCTGGATGTGGACAGTCTTCAGTTTTTTCACTGGCTGTCCACTATACCTTGGAACTTTTCCCTTCAACTCTGAGAATTCCCAGTTTCTTTCAATAGTTAGGCCAAAAGCCACCCTCTGCAGGTGGCCTTTCCTGGTCCTCTCAATGCTAATGTCTTCCCCTCTAACTTTACTTTTCCTCCATTCCATGTTCTGTATCTTGTTTATGTCTAATTATGTATATGTTGTCTCCTCCATTAGATATCGTACGATCCCTGAAGTCAAGAAGTAGCCTTTTTTTTTTTTAAAGAACTGTTTTTGTTATTTCTTTTCATTCTTGGAGCTTAGCTCGGTGCCTGGCACATATTAGGCACTAAATAAATATTTGTTTACTGATTATTCCAGCTGCATTGGTTTTGTTTATGCAAGAGCTTTTAAATTTCATTTTGTTGAAGTCTTCTATCTTGTCTTTTATGCTCAACTTGTTTCTCCCTTGTTTGGTTAAGGATCTACTCCTTAACCATAGATCACAGTGTGGCAGTAAGCCTCAGTTATATTATAAAAACATTAAGAAATAATATTATGAGCAGTGTACCAGTTTAAAGTTCTTGATCTGACTTGAATAGAAGATCTGATTAATCCATGGACAGAAGAATTAAACAGTTTCTGGGAGGGATATTAATTACCTGAGATGAAGACCATTAGAGAATTTTTCTGGTTTGTGGTGACCAAACTAGGAAAGCAAATGTCTTTTTGTTTAATTCAATTGAGAGGTATCCCTTTGTTCTCATTTGACAAGATTGAAGCAGGGAATCTTTACAAGTAATGGTTAAAGAGGTAATAATTGGATTCAGGAAGAACATTACTATTGTTATGTTTGGGAAAGACCCAAACTCTAAATGAAAACTATCTTTGTTTGATTTTCCTCAAAAATTTTGTCTGGTTTCATTTTTATTATGAAATATAATTTGGAAGTTGTTTGGATCACAAAGAGAATTCAGATTATTAGGCAGTACTCTGCCTGTCTGGACCGCCCACTAAACAGAAGTGCTTGTATGTTAATAAATTGTCTGACAGATTTTGGCTTAAATTGCAGAGTATGGAATTTTTCTTCCATAATTCAAAGGTGTCAGAATTTAGATTCTAATGTATAATAAAAGTCAGCATGACTGAATTACACCTCTTCAAAATATACCCAGGTTAAAAAATATAGGTAAGCAGTCCTTTTGATAATCCTAAGGACAATGCCTGTCCTTGATGAATATCCTTCTATGGCTAAGTAAATCTCCTTTGAAAAAAAATTAGAGTGCCCAATCTTGCTGGCAACTCATATAAATCTGGGAAATCTGTTTTAAAAAAGTCAAATTTTTTCAGTTATACTAAGGGAGTATTTGTGCATATGTTTGTACCCATGTCTATATCTGTGGATGCCTTATGAATTGTACAATATAATTCCTGATCTACAACAGTACAAGTTTTTTTTTCTATAATGTAATGTCAGCTGTCCAGTTTGAGATTAAGGTAATTTTAGGTTAGACATTTTTTGCCACCACAAAAGGGAAAGGCCTGAATGTATTCCAAAAGCAAGGGAGTTTATAACAACCCTATGACCAAGGGACAGGGACTTTAAAAAAATCCTTCTCCTTAACATTGGCTGGAGAATAAGCCCGAGAGTAGAGGTCCCAGTCTCCTAGAACCTCTGGGAATTTGGTGAGCCTTATGTTTCTCTGAACAAGGTTTCACAGTTGGCACACAAGTGACAAATTTGGCCCAACTCCTATATAAGCAGAAAGTCTGATATTTTCCCCACATTGTTGGGGGGTTATGTAGCATGTGGACTTGCTCTGTATTTTGATAGAGGCCAGTTGTATGTGTAAGATTACTTAGATTAGAGATATCAAATGGGGTAGGTGGCCCCTGAAATGTACACTTCAATATATTGGAAGTATAACCCAAGGGGCAAGCTAGGTGGTGCAATGGATAGAGCATTGGCCCTGAAGTCAGGAGGACTTGAGTTCAAATCCGGCCTCAGACACATAACACTTATTAGCTATGTGACACTGGGCAAGTCACTTAACCCTTATTTCCTCACCAAAAAGCAAAAAAAAAAGAAGTATAGCCCAAACTAGATTAGAATGTAATTGGAAAGTATTTAGCAATATAAATAAAATACAATAAAACATAGATAACATTACATTTTAAAAACTAAGCTAACATGCAGTCTACAGGAATCCTTATGTACAGATTAACGACCCCCATTTCTATTTGAGTTTGACTCCTCTGGTTCAAACAAAGATCTGGTAAGGACTGCAAGAAATGCCACAGAGCCACAACAAGAAAAAAAGCTTTAGGAATAACCATGAAATCTATTCATGAGTTAGGCCTAGCCTAGATTCCTGCCAGAAAGTAAAATCTTAATCCAGATTTTCTGAGTTGGTAAGGTTTGAATCAGGCTCATGAGAGTTGGTGAACATTGAGGCCAGATGCCCCATTATTTAGGAGAAGTCAGAATGGAACGTCTGATGAAAAAAATTGAAGAAACCTTAAGGATGGGAAAACAGAGTGTTTAAGGATAAGAATGACTGTCCCAGAAAAGGCCAGTATTTTATTTTTTTTAAAATTCTGCACTTAAATATCAACTTCAAAGAGTCCTTCCATATATAGCAAAATAGTAAGGTTGTACATGAAACTGTCATTTCTGTTATTAAGCTATTAAACATTATTGTTGGACTAATTATTATTATCTTGAATATTAAACTGTATATCTCTATTAAAAAAAGAAAACTTTGCTTTTCCTTTTAAAGATCAGTATGTAACTTTCAAAACTGGCCTGTTTGTCTGTGATTTTGTATATTCTATTTCACATGTTATAGAAATAGGATTTCTAAGAGTTTAAACAAATGGAATTGACACATTACAGATGATCACGTTAAAAAGTTTCAAAAGAAAGATACTTTGATCCAACTGTGCACTCAAAAATATTTTAAAAAATTGATTAAATGAGTGATTACCAGCAAAGAAGTCTTATTTATGTATTTAATGAAACTGGTCTGGTAAAAAAGATGTTTAGTCCCTGACAGAATTGAAAACAGTATGTGTGTATATGTGTGTTTGTATGTGTGACAGCAAAAGAAAAAGAATACTATAACTAAACAGTTTAACAAAGTATTCTTACAGTAAGATTCTGCCCTGTAAGTCTTTTTTTGCCTTTGATGTAGAGCAGGAATTTATCTTTTTAGAGATAGGAAGTGGTTTTGTTATTTAAGTATATTTAATATAAAGGATTTCCAGCTGGTGAAACTCCCCCTACTGGTCACCTCCTCAGTAATTTATAGTCTTGGAGAATTGTTCAGAGCACTAGGATGTCCTGTGACTTGCCTCTAAATTTCCGTCAGAGGAGGAAATTGAACTCATCAACTCCTTGACTCTTATACATATTCTGAAGGAAATAAAATGCCTCAGGAAAAAAAAAAAGTAAGACAAACAGTTTTGGAGAAAAGGCAATACTTCTTTTCCCATTAGGCAGTTTGATTTCTCAGTGGGCCTAACTGGGCAAATCTGGATGATTTGAAAGAATTTAATTGTCTAGTACATTGAAAGCAAAGTCACCTAAAAGAAATTAGAGAGAAAAAATTAGAGCAGACCATACAATTGCAGGTTCTTAACTAAATTAGAACATGAAGTAACCTAAGTGCCTCAAGGATACAGAGAACTGTCTAATAGGATTGGAAGTTCAGGGACTTAGAATGGACCATCTGGGAGTGCAATGGCAAAACCAAACTCCTTGATTCTGAATGAGTTGGAATAGCTGTGCTTGAGATTAGTTTCCATTTCTGGAGGTAACAGTGGTGGCATCTAACAGGGTTGTGGCATCCACAGGTAGTAATTTTTTATTTTGGAAAGCAGCAAGTGCCGAGGCAAAATGTTGTGCTATTATGGTGGTTGGAGAGAGAACAAGCCCCAGCAAGCATTTTGTAATAAGATCAGACTAGAATCTGAATATGTCGGGCTTGGCTCCAGGAGACAGCCTTTTGCTCTTTAGAACAAAGAGTTCTAATGGAAGTGGCAAAAACAGATTGACATTGATGGCAATGATAGATGCTTGGGATCAATGAGAAGCCAGTAAAAGTTTAACTCCCTTCTCCGATGTCTGGTGTGGGCAGGCACTTTGCACATGATTTTTTTCTATTCCATGATTTTTGTCTCTTATAAATTATAACCAATCATAAGTGATCTGTGATTCATGTATATTAATTAATTGCATGATGGTAGTGGTGGTGGTGGTGCTTAGGAGGAAGTAGTGCAATGGAGAACTCCAAGGTCTTGTTATGTTGGGGTTTGTCCTTTGTTCTGGAAGAGGACCATGACATCAGGGAGATGATGACATGACTTGCAACTGAATTTGATTTGAATGAGAGAGGGCTGTGCAAAGTCACTGGCCTCACTTTCTCCTCCAGAACCATCTGCATCCAGTGGCCAGATATCGATCAGGATGACTGGAGATGGCCCAGGATGCAGTGGGAGACCTTGGCCTTTTTAAGCTAAGGTTTTTTCAAGTTCTCACTTTGAGCTATTATTCAGTTAATAGACCAAAAAACTAACTAGATCAGAGGTTTAGGCCTCTATACAGAATACTGAGGTTTTCTTTCCCTAAATGGTAGTTGAGTCAATTGAGATAAGAATCTTAGGGTTTTAATTTTCATAATTCCTATAAATTCATAAATAGCAGAGGTAAATGAACCACATGTCAAGAGATCATGTACCACTCCATCTCCTCCCAGGAAAATGGAGTCATTGGTAAGCCAGAATCAGTTGTCTTAGACTGGTCTTAGGGGGCTTTTGATCTCTGGAGTGAGGGCTGGAGTAAAAGTGTAAACCTAGGGAAGGTCATGCCTCTTGGGCTACTTAGGAGAAAGGTATGGTTTGGAAAGAATTTTTCCTGTTCACATTCTTAAGATGGAGGTGTGGACTAGAAAACTGAGTAGTCTTTATTTTGCTGTTGTCAGTCAGTCAAGAAATAAGCATTTATTAAGAGCCTGCTATATACTGTTCTCAGTGCTTTTTCTTTCCACCCTAAGCCTTCAAACTTTTTTTTGTGTATAGTTTTAATTTTTCTCAATGAATAGAAATCTATATTCTCTTCTTACCTCTCCGCCCCTCCCCCTTCCCACTACAGAAAGCAGTGGGGTAGGGGGAACAAACCCTTCTACATGTATGCATAGTCACACAAAACTAATTCCTATATTGGCCATGTAAAAAAAAAATCCACCCCACTTTGTACTCCAAGTCCATCAGCTATCTCTCTGTGAGGAGTTAGGTAGCATGTTTCATCAGGAGTCCTGTGGAATTGTGCTAAATTTCCAAACATTGCCAAACAAAGACACCAGCTGCTTACAGGGATTTACATGGCAATATGAAAAACTGATTGTAAACTTAGACATTTCACTTCTCACTCAGTAGCAGAGTTATATAATGAATTTCAGATATTTTGTTCAACCCTTCCTCTGGGACTACCTCCCCAACTTGCACTAGAACTTGAAGATTGGATCCCCACTCCTCTAGGGTTCACTTTTAACATGTAGCTCTTTGAGCCCTTCTCAGTGTGCTTCTGCTTAACAATTAATCATTAGTCTCATTTAGCTCTTATCAAAGGCTAAGACAGCATAGTAACAACAGTTATTACAGTTATTACAAAACATTCTCCCCAAAACCTAGGGTACTTCCACAAATAAACACAGCATCCATGAGAAGAATGGACTCAGACTTAAAGGGCAATGGAAGAGAGACACATGCAGGGAACATGTGTGGCAAAGGGAAAAATCAGTACTCTTAGTTCAGGAAGGCCTTTCCCAGTTCATAGCCAGCATTCTTCTCTGGTACAAGAAGTCATACTCCCTGAAGTTGCTTCCTTCCTTGACTTCCCTCACTCTTAGCTAGATACATTATCTCTCATTTGTCCAGTGTCTCTGGTGATATGGTCAGTGGTGAGGTGGGGGGGAGTGAAGAGTATAACAACCCTTTCTATGTTTGCTTCTCTCCACCTCTTCTGCTCTCGGGTAGAGGCACAAGGATCTGCCTTCACAAAATATTTTCAACCTTGAATCTTCCCTCAATGGATTGCTTTATTCCAAGGCTGGCTTGGTGTTTTTCTACATAGACCCTAGAGTTGTGACTGATCCTCTCAGCCAATCACATTGCTTTCTTTCTTTACCCAATCGGAGAGAAGTTTGCCTTTGATTCAGTGAGCAGCATTTAATCCTATCTTGTTTACTCATTAAAACGTGATCATATGTGATTACACTGTTGTAGATTTATAGGAAAATCCCTTAATACCTATCTACTTTTTAGGTTTATTGATTGATTGATTCTATGATCCAGTCAAAGAGGCTTTGGCACCTAATTAAGGTATCAGTGCTTAGGCACATCTTATTTATAGATTTGTTATGGAAGCAATATCCTAACCTCTGTCTCCACTTAAGTTGGGCTTATTTTTTTTTCCTTCCTTAAAATGTATTGAAACAATCCTTAGACTTGGTTCAGAAGACTTTAAGTCCAGTCTGTTGACATCACCTCCCTGTCACCTTAGTATCCACCAGCCACTAGGAGCTCTAAGAATTCTCTGATGCTTGGTTGGCAACCTTCAAAACTGAACCTTTTAAAGTTTAGATTTATATTAGATATATGACTTAGGGGTAAGTAGTCTATGCATGGCATAGTTGCTCTGTATTCTGGGTAGTAATTGATAGACAATGGCATCATGTCTTTGTATCTGTTAGATTAAAAGTGAAAATCACTTTATCTTTTTCTCTCAAAACAACCAGCATGAATGCCAAAATTGAGGGGGTGAGGGGAGGTAATATGATTAGTAGCACGAGATTCTGTCTTTCTGAACCTTGATCCAAGTAGAAATACATATATGCTAATGTGTTGTTTTTGATAGATTTTAGCTAAAATGTACTACAGAATTTTTTTCTATTTTTGGAAGGCACCTTTTCATATTCTCCTTTAAGTCTTTTTATTATGTGAACTTTCATGTAGATGTTGTTTATCCATTTGAAGTTTATTGTGGTATGTTGTATAAGATATTGGCCTAAACCTATTTTCTGTCAAATTATTTTTCTTTCTTATATAATCAGTTCTACTGATCTTTTTTTCTTCCTTCAATTTTTTTTTTGCCTTTTAACCAGTATCAAATAGTTTTGATGATTACTTCTTTATAATTTCCTTTGAAATCTCATTTTGCCAGACCTCCTTTATTCCTATTTTTAAAATATTATTTTTCTTGAATTATTGATTTTTTGTTCCTCTAAAAGAATTTTGTTATTATTGTGACTAGTTGTATAAAGTAACTCCTTGGCAGTTTGTCATAACACATGATCTGAGAATTAATTCAAGTCATGTTGTCATTTTTATTATTTTGGCCAAAGCCCAACCATAAATAATGAATGTTTATTGAATTATTTTTCTTCTTTTGTTTCTATAAAAAGTCTTTTGTTCTGAAACTCAGAGGTACTCTATTTGAGTCTGGCCTCTGACACATATTGACTGTATAACCCTGGGTAAGTCACTTAACTTCTCAGTACTGGAGACGACTCAAAAACATTAAAATACATATAGTTGCTGATCTTCATTGGTAGAGGGGGCTTTCTCACCAGGATTTTTGACATCAAAGAAATCACAGAATCATATATGACTTATTTATATAAATCCTCAGTATTTTTTGGTAGGTTAATATCCAAATATTTTACACATTTGGTAGTCATCCTGAAGGAAATTTCTCTTTCAATTATTTTCTCTTGATTTTTTATAGCATCACATAGAAATGCTGAAGATTTTTGTAGATTTATTTTTTTATCTTGTTATATTTACTGCTTATATGATTTCGTTGAATTATTCATAATATCAAATGTTTTCATTATTCCTAACATACTCTTTACATTATTTTTCATTCATATTAGGATTTCCCACTCATCCAAAATGTCAAGTTCTCTCAGATTTTACCTTGAAGTGTGACCAGTGACTGCCGAAGGCGGCAGTTTTCTGTCATGGTGTCAGAGAGTTTCTGTTTCAGATTTTTTATTACGGCACACAATTCCTCTTTTGATAACTGGATTAAAGACTCTTCATCATCACTGATGCTTTCAGTGGGCAAAAAGGCAGTTCCAGAAGAAAATTCTCTCTTTCAAAAAAAAAAAGGAAGGAAAGGAAAGAGTATTAAAGAAACATATGACTTATTTTTAGGTTTTATCAAAATATGCCAATGCTTCATGTCCCTAGTCCCATTATCTGTGAAATTGCCTTTCACCCATCTCTTACTCACTGTGTGACCATGGGTAAATCTCTTAACTTCTCTAAGCCCTATTGGTAAAATGGGGATAAGACTTACAGTACTTACCTCATAGGACAATTGTGAGGATCAAATAGAACATATAAAATGCTTTCCAAACTTTAAAACAAGATATAAGACTTAGTTATGGGTTTTTATATCAGAAATAGACCAATGGTATAACTTTTTGCACAACTCAACCTTTTGTTTTTAGTGTAATGTAAGTGTACATGTAACTGACAAACCCATACCAATTTTTTAAATTCCAAAGAAGTGGTGCTTCCTATAATTCTTTAGTGTTGCATGTCCTATTGCTGTGGATACTCCCTCTACCAACACATGTAGCAACCGCACTAAAGCTTTTGATAGATAGTATTCAAGAACTGGCCAGTGATTAACTGGTAATGAGTCTTTTCCAACTTACCTAGGCTGTTTCTTGTATGACAGACATATACACCATTCCCTGACCCATTTTATGTTAAGAGGGAAAAATATTAAATATAAACATAAGCATAATCCCCTTAGTCTCTGTTTCCTATAAAGACTAGCAAGCAGGTTCTGAAGAAATGAGTCACTCTTACTAACCATTTTTGTGTATGAATCTCACTAAAAGTATATGTGGCCTATGCTTTCTGGAAATCTTTCATTCAGCTCCAAAAACATTAATAACAGTACTTGAGTTTATATTTCCGAGGCTGAGAAAAGGAATTCAGAAAGGATGAAGGAATTAGAAAAGGGAAAGTATAGAGGAATTATAAATGTAATGGGTACTATAGTTGTGCATGTCTGTTTAGCTTTACAAATGGATTAAAAAAATAACAACTAAAGTTATCCCTTCTGCATTGTGGAGGTTAGAGGAGCAGTACCCTTGTGATCTGGAAAATCCATGTAAAATTTTTTGGCCTCCCATCATACCAGAGAAGAAGTCTTCCAGCCTCATAGATTTCCTTCTCTTTTTTTCTTGAAAATATGCAATACTATATCTATACTTTATGCATTTCTAAGTTTCTAAAACTTTTTCTGTGTCAGCTGGGGTCTTTGTGCATCATCTGCAGCTTCTGCAAAACTCCCCCAAAGTTCCCATTTAATTTCTTATGCTGACCTCCAATATATTGAAACCACAATGGGGAAAGTTGTTACATAGAAGAGTTAACTGTACTTTCAATCACTTCATGTAGATGAAGGTTGGAAGTGTTGGATGAGTCAGAGAATTTGATAAGACTCTGGTAAAAATGCATGATTGGTTATTAGGAAAAATATAATGCAAAGCGGGAGGAATGAGTAGAAAGAAGAAATAAATAAAAGGGAAAAGACTGGTTACTTTCCTTTTAAATTAATTTATTTGCTCCTTCCATTAGCAATTAGAAAAGAATGTGCTTCTCCTATTTATTAGTATATAATTGCATGGGCATGCTTATTTGAATTTTTTTCCCTCCCTACCAGTGATTTTACTGATGTAGAGAAAGATGTAGTGTGAGAAAACTCTCTTCTGTTACAGTTCAGCAGCTGTTCTGTAATTTATAATGTTAGAAAGTTACTACTCAGAATCATATAGTCAGTGTGTCAGAGGCTGGATTTGAACTCAGTTCTTCATGATTTCAAGGTCAGCTTCCTATCTAAGCTTCCTCTCACGTCTATAGATTTAAAATATTTTTAAATTTTTTTTCAAATAACAAGCATTTCTTTTCTGTCCTTTCTGCACACCCCCAACTGAAAAGAGAAAAGAAAAAGAAAAACATTATAACACATATTGCATCTATATTTTAAAACAATACATAAGGTATGGATTGGTTAGCTGTGATATTGCCAGAAAGTGTCTCTAAAGAAATAGTAAATAGTGTGCAGGTTGTTGGGCATTTGGGCAAGCTGATAGGTTTTTCAAATCTTTCTGTAAGGGTCACACAAGTAGTCATCAAATAATGAGGATGGTGACAATGAAGGTGATATAATTACTTCTTCTCTTTATCTAGCATAATACTGATGCACATCTGTTAGACTGTTAACTCCTATAGGCCTGGGACTGTGTATTACTCATCTTCATCTTGAATGAATGAATGAATGAAGAGATGTATAGGTCTACTGAACAGTCACCATGAAAGCTCTGAAACTATTAATGACTATGTAATTATTGAATATTATTGAATTCATAAATACAAATCTTTAAAATATTCACATATTTGTAAACCATGAATCCTTCCAGTACACCTCTAGGTGGGTTCCTGATGCTCTATGCTCAGGACAATAGCTTCTGATTTTTCACTTTTATTGCTGAAGACTGTTGAAGATGAAGGCTTTACCAGTGTGTCCATCAAAGGTGTTTCCAGTTGATTCAGTATGTTAGCAGGAGAAGAATCCTGTAGGGACTTTTTTCTTTTTGTACTCTTTGTTATCTGTTCCTGAAAGATGTATTTTTACAGTGTTTATTACATTTAATTTCATAGTTCAATGATGTCTAGAAACAAGGGGGAAAATGTTTAAATTTCATTAAATTACTTTGAAAAACTAAAAAGTAAAAAGGAACTAAATTCCAATTTATGTCATCATCTATAGTCCTTATTTAATTTCTTGTAAATGTATCTCCAGCACCTACTATGTGCTTGCAACATAGTAGGCAACTTAAAACATGCTTGTTGATTGCTCACTTGTCTGAATCTAGCTTTCATTATGTGGTAACACATATGCAGTGCCACGTTAAAAAAAAAAGTGAATGCAGAGTATTGGCTTGGCTACTTTGTAGCTGTATGGTAATGGGTCATTTGTTTAATATGTCTGTTTCTTTCTCTGAAATGGATAAAAATACCCGCTCTATGTCACAGGGATAGTAAGAAGAAAGCAGTTGGTAAGCCATAAAGTATTATTTACATTTGAGTTTCTCTTAGGGAGAGTTCTTATTTTAAGAAGGACTCAGGCTCAGTATTTTCATATATCAATGCTTAAATGTCCTGTGGTACTAATGGCCAAGTGGATAGAGTGCTGGTCCTGCAGTCAGGACGATCTAACTTCATATCTAGTCTCAGATACTTACTAGTTGTGTGACTCTGTGCCCCAAATGCAGATAATAATAACACTTAGCTCACAGGGTTACTGTCAGGATCAAATGAGGTAATATCTATAAAAAGCACTTGGCACAATGCCTGGTACATAAGTCGGTGCTATGTAAATGCTTGTTCTCTCCTTACCCCTCTCCTCTGCCTATAGAAAATAAATGAGTTTCTTTATCAATCAATGAATAAGCATTTGTTAAACACCTGCTATATTCCAGGTATGGGGCTAGGTGCAGAGATAATAATAGCTAACATTTATATAAATAATGATAATAGCTAACATTTATATAGCACTTACTATGTAGGGACATTGTGTTAAGTGCTTTGCAATTATTCTCTCATTTGATCCTCACAACAACCTTGGAAGGTAGGTGCTATTATTATCCTCATTTTACAGTTGAGGAAACTGAGGCAAAAAGAGGTTAAGTGACTTGCCCAGAGTCACACAGCTAGTAAGTATCTGAGTATGGATTTGAACTCTTCCTGACTCCAGGCCCAGCACTATCCACTGCTGATTTCCAAACACAAAAGTGAATAAGTAAGTCTTTGCCATCAAAGACCTTACATCCTATTAGGGGAATGTATGTTCTCAGGTAAGGAAATACAGCATACATGCAGAAAGAAATACATACTGATTTAGTGGGGATGGGGGACACTAACATCTGGGGGAATCAGGATAAACCTCTTGAAGGAGATGATTCTAAAGCAAACCTCAAAGGTAACTAGGATTTTTAAGGAGGCAGGTGAAGAGGAAGATCATTCAAGGCATCAGGGATAGCCTGTAGAAAGGCATGGAGTCAAGAGGTGGCACGTTATGTTTGAAGAAAGCAACAAGAAGTTCAATTTGGGTGTGAAGAGTGTATCAACCTGAAAGATAGGTTCGAGTAGTTCTGGAAATAGTTTTGAAAGCCAAAGAGAAGAGTTTGTATTTTAACTTTAAGACAATGGAGAGCTATTGAAGTTTATTGAGACAAGGAGTGACATAATCAGACCTGAACTTTAGAAAAATCACTTTGTTGGAATGTGGTTTGGAGTGAGGGGGGGCCTAGCTATAGGAGGCCAATTAGGAAGCTATTATAATAGTCCAGGTGAAAGGTAGACTAGGATGGTTGTGGTAGTCAGTCAGCATTACTTAATTACTACAGCACCCTATTAAGCCCCAGAAATATAAAGAAAGGCAAAAGAAAATTTCTGCTCTTTAGGAGTCTGCAGTCTAATTGGGGAGATAAAAAGCAAAGAACTATGTACAATTTATACCCATGATAAACTGGAGATGATCAAGAGAGGGATTTGTTGTTGTTCGGTTTTTTTTAGTTGCATCTGACTCTTTGTGGCCCCACTTGGGGTTTTCTTGGTAAAGCTACTGGAGTGGTTTGCCATTGCTCATTTTACAGATGAGAAACTGAGGCAAATAGAGTTAAGTGATTTGCCCAGGGTCTCACTGCTAGTAAGTGTCTGAGTCTGGATTCAAACTCAGGTCTTCCTGATTCCAGGCTCAGTGCTCTATCCACTATGTCACTTAGCTGCCCCAGTGGAGGGAAGGCACTAGGATTAAAGGAGATCAGGTAAAGCTTCTTGTTGAAGGTGGTATATTAGCTGAAATTTGAAGGAATCCAGGGAAATGAGGAGGGAAAGAAGTCCAGGAATGGGGAACAGCCAGTGAAAATGTTTGTTCAGGAGGTGGAGTGTTTTGTTTTATGAGCAGCAAGGGGGTCAGTGTGACTGGATTGTAGAGACTTGAGGGGAATGGAAGATATGAAGTGTAAGAGAACTGGAAAGGTAGGGAGGGGATAGGTTTTAAAGGGCTTTGAATGCCAAACAGATGATTTTATATTTGATCTTGGAGGTGACAGAAAGCCACTGGACTTTAATGAATGGGTAACATGGTCAGACCTGCACTTAAGGAAGATCACTTTGGTAGCTGAATGGAGAATGGACTGGAGTGGTGAAAGATGGGAATGGCTGGGAGACCAATCAGCAGGTATTTCAGTAATCTAGTCTTGAGGTGATAAGGGCTGCCGTCAGAATGGTGGCAACATCAGAAAAGAGAAGAAAAGGTATATGAGATATTATGAAGGTAAAATTGACAGGTCTTGGCAGTAGACAGGATATGAGGGTGAGGGGTAGGGTGAGAGATAGTGAAGAGTTGATGATGACACCTAGTTGTGAGCCTGGTGATGAGAGTATGGTAGTAACCTTAACAGTAACAGGAAAGTTAGGAAAAGGGGAAAATTAATAAGAAATAAGTTACGGGGAAAGTTAATAAGTTCAGTTTTGGATATGTTGAGTTTAAGATGTCTACAAGATATCTAGTTCAGTAAGTGTACAAGATGTTTAGTTAAAGATGTCCGATAAGTAGTTAAAGATGCAAAATATGGAGGTCAGCAGAGAAGTTAGGGCTGGATAAAAAGATTTGAGAATCATCAGCATAGAGGTGATAATAGAATCAATGGGAGTTGATGAGATCATGAAGTGAAATAGTATAGAGGGAGAAGAGAAAGGGACCATGAAAGAGCACTTTGGGACATCTATGGTTACTAGGCATGAACTAGATGAAGCTTGAGCAAAAGAGATGAGGAAGAATGGTCAAACAAATAATCTGATAATTTCAGACAAATCAGACAATGGTCAGAGAAGAACCAGGAGAGAACAATGTCATAAAAGCCAGAGAGAAGAGAGCAGCAAGAAGGTAATTAACAGATTAGAGAGGTCAAGATGGCCGTTAGATTTGGTAATTTAGCACTTAGTGCAGTGCCAGGTAGGTACTTAATAAATATTTATTGACAGATTGATATAGAGAAAAGGAAGGAGAAAAGGAGGGAAGGAGGGAAGGGAGGAAGAAAAGGAGGAAGGAAGGAAGAAAGGAAGGAAGGAAGGAAAGGAAGAAGAAAGGAAGAAAGGAAAGAAGGAAGGAAGGAAGGAAGGAAGGAAGAAAGGAAGAAAGGAGCTGCATTGCCTAATTGGAATTAGTTGGTTGGGTCCCCAGTAGGGCAGCTACTAATACTCACAGATTGTTGATTGTTGTTCGTTCTAGAAGAGGACCACAGACATTGGGAAGGTGATGTCATGACTTGCAAGTGAATTGGATTTAAGTGAGGCAGAGCTGTGCAAAACCACCAGCCTCATTCTCTCCTCTGGAGCCATCTGGGTCCAGTGGCAAGATATAGATCAGGATAACTGGAGATGACCCTGGATGCAGTAAGAGACCTTGGCCTTTTTAAGCTAAGGTCTTTCCCAGGTCTCAGTTTGTTTAAGGCAATGCCCATTCAGTGATTAAGGCTAGGTGAGAAATGAGGCAAAGAATGGTCTCTTTTACCTAGTGAAAAAAAAAATTAAGCTGGGAGGGGAAGACCCTCAGGATTTCTGACCAAAACAGAAACAAATGTCATTTACACTCAATCTGTCATACCACCTCCTTCTGCCCTGCATCCCCAAATTCTGTTCACCATTCACAAGTTATCTTCACCATGACCTCTAATTCCTCAACCTCTTAGTTCTTTTCAGTTTATCTCCCTCCCTTCCCTATATTGACTGCTTAGTGAACCAGTTGAACTCTATGCGATCCTCTTCTCTTGAACTCCTTCATCCTTTATCCTATTTTCCATCCTTGCCCTGCCAAATCTGCTACTTTTGCTCCCACTCACATGCTATTGAATGAAGATGGGAAAAAAAATCTTATTCCACTACAAATTATGATACATAATTTCAACTGGACCCTCATTACTGCATGGCAATCTTTCTATACCTCACTAATTGCCTCACTATCCACTTACCACAGCAGCTCTTCTAAACCTTTTCATCCTTCCTCAAACCTTCCATATCTTTTCCCCTCCCTACCCTCTCAGCTGAGAAACTTGCCTCATATTTACAGAGAAAAATAGAGACCATTTGCTATGAAGCCCTCTTTCTCCCCTCTCCTTCAGCTCATATCAATCAGATGCCTTCTGCCACTATCTCCTTCATCCCATGTCACACAAAGAGTGGCCCTACTTCTTACCAAGGCAAACACCTCTTCATGCACCAACAATCCCATTCTATCCCTTCTTCTCCAGTAAACTGTCCTCCTTATTACCTCTTTACTTTTTTTTCTTCAATCTCTCCCTGTCAGTTTCTTTCCTGACTGCCTACAAACATGCCCTCAAAAATCATCACTTGATTCATCCATCCTCACCACTTATCATTCCGTGTCTCTTCACCCTTTTGTAGCTAAACTCCTTGAGAAGGCCACCTATCCTAGGGGGCTCTACTTCCTTTTCTCTCACTGTCTTCTTACTCCTCTACAATCTGATCATTCAATCAAAACTGCTGTCTCCAAAGTTACTAACAAATTCTTAATTTATTTGATCTGTCAATTGTTGTTGTTGTTTGTTTGTTGCTGTTTGTCCTTTGTTCTTGAAGAGGACCATGACATGGGGAAAGTGATGTCATGACTTGCAAGTGAATTTCATAGCTCATAAACATAAAAGTGGAGCATACATGGGTGATGACAAGATCAAGGGTATGGCCATCTCTGTGAGTGACTGAAGTGAGGTAGAGGAATAGTTCATGGGAAATGAGCAAGTTGAATAACTGAAAGATAAGAATGTTTGGGGAAGTATCAATATGTATGTTGAAGTTCCCTAGTATGAAGGCAGAAGTTAAGGAGAAAGGAAAAGATGGTGAGGCAGTCACTTAACTCACTGAGGAAAGAAGGGTAATGTCATGGAGGTTGCTACACAACAGCTACCAGAATTTGGACTGGGTAATAGATCTGGATTGAATGAACTTCAAAGACAGAGACATTTCTGAATGATGGTGGTAGAGAGAGAACCTGGAAGTGGCGATGGAGAACAAGGAATATTCTAAATTCCCCTTCTAGATCAGTGGGTCAGGGAAAATAAATGAAAGTACAACCAGTGTTGGAAAGGGTGGTCAGGGAGGCTGCTTCACCAGAAAAGAGTCAGGTCTCAGTGAGGAGAAAGAAGGCTATATATGCTAGAGAGTTTGATGAAATGGAATTGATATAACTGGGCTCTAATTTGTGAATTTGCTGACAACTCTTCTTCCCTATTGTCAGTTCATTATTAGTAGTAGCCAAAGGGTTAGCTCGTCCCTAAAATGCCTTTTTGGTACCTAGGGTAAGAAAATAGCTCTTTGAAATTAATGCCTCTACCATATTCATACACTACCCACTGTGAAGTTACTTAGGCAGGATAAGTTCATTAATAAACTGCTGCAGAATTTAAATTTTATCAAATTAACATAAACCAACCTGTTCTTGATCAATTTCCCTCTCTTCATTCTTGGAGCTTAGTGTTTCAATTTGTTTTCTTTTTCCTTTTTGAAGCCCTTGTATTTCTGTCTTATCATTTGCTTCTAAGATCTTCTGAATAATCTGAACCAGCTCTTGAGGATCATCTGAAATGAGATTGTGGAGAAAGGGAAATGGGGAGTGCAGATGATGCTATCTGCAGGTAGTCAAAGCCACCAAAATGTTTGTGGGAAGGAAAAAGTGAAACAATACTTTATAATGTCACTCACCACTCATGGAAATTACTTTTGCTAACTGTTTCTCTGTCTTTTTCTCTTCCGCTGGCCAATTTACTAACACATTTTCATTTGCTGTTAGTAGACTTGCAACTTCTTTGTCATCACTGGGAAGGTCCTGTATCCATGAAGTCTCTCCTACACGTAGGGAGTTGTCATTTGTGAAATCAAAGAGTGTAAACTTTTTCATCTTTGTAAATTTCTTTTGTCAGAGAGTTGTGCATACATCTAAAAAAAGAAAGAAAGAAAGAAACAGTATACATCTATGCATTCCTAGTGACTTGGGAGATAATTTCTCAGCCTTCAGGAAAATATAAAATGAATCATAACAGATCTGGCTAAGAGCAAGATTTGCAATATGAAGTACCAATCAATAATAACTGTTCTGAGGTTTATTGCTTAGCAACACTGAAGAGTTGGGTTTAAGGAATTTTCCTAGGAGGAGGGGAAAAACAAAACAAAACAATGAATCATTCTGGAGGAAACTAAGGAAGAAACTGTTTAAGACAAGAGTCTATTTCATGACATTCTTAAGGAATTCCCAAACTTTTTTTTTGTTGTTGTTCATTTGTTTCAGTTGTGTTTGACTCTTCATGACCCCATTTGGGGTTTTCTTGGCAAAGCTACTGAAGTGGTTAGTCATTTCCTTCTCCAGCTCATTTTACAGATGAGGAAATTGAGGCAAATAAGGTTAAATGACTTGCCCAGGATCACACAGTTAAGTGTCTGAGACAAGCTTTAGAGACTGATAAAATGGTAACTGCAGACAGGAATTACTCTTTTTCCTGGAGAGAGGGAGGGTATAAATTCATTTCACACCCATGCTTGTTGTTCATGTATATTAAGAACTCAGATCAAAAAGGTTAAAAGTAGAATCACAGAACAATAGAGATAGAAGAGACATTGAGAGATTTGTGGAAATGGTTAAGGGAACTGGAGGGAAGAGTTAATGATTTTGTGAAGCTAGTGCCCTATATAGCATTGCTCAGAAGGAACAGATTTTTTCACTATAAAGTCCTTTTAAGAGATTTGAGTTCCACATAAATTTTTAGAAGGTAATTGTGTGTGTGTGTGTGTGTGCGTGTGTGTGTGTGTGTGTTTGTATTACATACATAAATGTTTTAGGGATGTTCTTGCCAAAATTGCTTATTGTCAGTCTTTCTTAAAAATAGCCTTTAGGTTTTCATATATAGATATAAATGGTCAGCTAGGTGGCACAGTGGTTAGAGCACTGGGCTTAGAACCAGAGCTCATCTTCATGGGTTCAAATCTGGCCTTGGATACTTACTAGTTGTGTAATCCTGGGCAAGTCACTTAACCCTGTTTGCCTTAGTTCCTCAATCTGTAAATTGAAGTAGAGAAGGAAATTGCAAACCACTTCAATATTCTTGCCAAGAAGACCCCAAAATGGGAGCACAAAGACTTGGACACAACTGAAATGACTCAACAACAACAATATATAATAATACCTCAGAGAATGTAATGTTTGGGCCATTACTAAAAATAGAGCTGGCAAGGACAACCTCCAATGTCCTAGAGGAATATTGCTTATGTCTGCTGAATTTGTATTCCAAAGCTCTTTACAAAAAGGCACTTATTAAAGAATCCAGTAATGAAGTCCTAGTAGGATCATAGATTTAGAACGAGAATTGTGGAGTCATCTCACTATACAGATGTTGAAACAAAGGCCACTGAGGGATGAATTCACTACCCCAAATTCAACCTTGGCAGAGGTGGGATTCAAAAGCACTCACAGACCTCAGTTCAAATTCTCCCTTTGACTTCTATGCAGCCATGGGAAAGTCAATCATTTTCATATCTCTAAAATGGAAATAAGAATGCCTTTAATATCTGACCGTGTCACCCCTCCCCCTATTCAATAAACTACAGTGGTTCTCTATTGCTTCCAGGAACAAATATAAAATCCTCTGTTTGATGTTCAAAGCTCTTCACAACCTGACCCCCTCCTATCTTTCTAGTCTTTTTATACCCTACATACTATGAGATCTAATGGCACTAACCTCCTTGGCTATTCCTCACAAAAAACACTCTTTCTCCTGACTCCTGGCATTTTCACTGACTTTCCTTCAGGGCTGAAATGTTATGCTGAACCCCAATTTGTTGTAGTCTAAGAAAGAGACAAATGAAATCACGGCGCATGTGTTCACGGTTTAATTTCTCTCAAGTTGGCTTGACATGTATTACATAGGAGTCCAGTCCAAAATGGGGCCACCTCTAAAGGGGCCAGTTCAAAACTGGCTCAATTTGGGATTTGGGGGTACAGGGTTATATGACCTTTGAAGAGTAGGTGTTCCCAAGGGATGCCAATCAACTCTGATTTGTCACAACACTGGGATGTGGATTATATTAAAACGAGGTGTTGGTGATTTAGGTCACTTAATCCTGACTTGTTCTATCAGACCACCCCCAGTCTTCAGCTATCTAGGCAGAAGAATCTGTCTCTACTCAAGCCTGAGTAGGATAAAATCAATTCAGGCCTGGGCTGGAGTTTGACCAGGATGAGAAGATTCAATGCAATCACATTATCAATAATGTCCTTCTGAAGAACTCTGGAGCAGAAGGTGGGCTGGGAGCTTTGAGTCTCCAAGAGACAACCACAGCTCTCTGTCCTCATCTTTGCCTCCTGGCTTCCCAGGCTTCCTCCAAGTCCCATCTTCTATAGGAAACCTTTCCCATTCCCTCTTATAGCTTGTTTGTATATATTTGCTTGTTGTCTTCCCCATTAGGTTGTGAGCTCCTTGAGCTGTCTTTTGCCTCTTTTTATATCCCCAGAGCTTAGCACAATGCCTGGAATATAAATAGAGGCACTTAATAAATGTTTATTGACTGACTGCCCCAGGGTGGTGGCAGTATCAGAGGAGAGAAGAGGCATATTTAAGTGATATTGCAAAGGTGAAATTTATTAACCTTGGCCACAGACCAGATATGGAGGGTGAAAGACAGTGAGGAGTTAAGGATGACTAGGTTTGAACCTGGGGGACTGGGAAGATGATGCCCTCGACAATATTGGGCAAGTTTAGAGGGATAGAGGATTTTGGGGAAAGTTAATGAATTCAGTTTTGTACATGTCAGTTTAACATGTCTAAAAGGCTACACAAAACATAAAGCTAGAGGTGAGCAAAGAGATTAGGGCAATATAGGTAGATTTAGAGAACCATCAGCATAGAGATGAAAATGAAATTCATGGGAGCTAATGAGATCACCAAGTGAAATTGTATAAAGGGAAAAGTAAAGAGGGCCCAAGGACAGAGCTCTGTGGGGTACCTATGGTTAGAGGGCATAACCTGGATGAGGATCCGGCAAAAGAAAGTGATGAGTGGTCTGATAGTAGGAGAACCAGGAGAGAGTAGTGTCTTGAAAACCTAGAGAGAAAAGAGTATTAAGGAGAAGAGAGTGATTAACAGTTTCAGTGCAGAAAGGTCTAGGAGAATGAGGATTGAGCATAGGCCATTGGATCTGGCAATTAGGAGATCATTGTGTTGAGGTTTAGAGGTTTAGGGGTGCTGGGACCCCAAAAATCACATGTGAATTCGACCCATGCCTTCTTTCAGCCAAAGACAAGGTTTATTAAAGATCTGCCATGTTGGCCAGACTCTTAAGGAATCTGAACATTTGTGAGCTGTTGGCTAGATTATAAAAATCTGAGCTCTTGGCTAAATTCTTAAGGAATCTGAGCACCTTAAAAGAGACAAGATAAATCTATATACAGAAAGACTTTGGGAGGGATCTAGGAGTGACCAAGTAGTCTAGGATGACTGGAGGAGGAGGCTAAGGAGGATTTGGAAGAGAGTGGCCAGTAAGCTAAGGCGAACAGAACAGCAGGGACCTGGACCTTGTGGCTAAGGGAGAATGGAGTCTAGATAGGATTAAAGGTGAGAAGTGGCCAGGGGCAATGGGGAGGTAACAGAGAAGAATTGGGAGATTGGGTGTAGTCACAGTGAAAGGCCAGTGGAGTGGATTACAGCCTCAGGTAAACACCAGAGATTTGGGAAAAGTCCAGGGATTTTCTTTTTTTGGGGTTTAGATCCCAAAGGCATGGTCTTTTCCTTTTAGGGGTTTAGACCTCATACCCAATTGGTAACTTTGGAGAGAGCATTTTTGGTGGAATGATGAAATCAGAAGCCTGATTTTAGGGGTTTAAGAAGAGACTAAGGGGAGAGAAAATGGAGGCACCTATTGTAGATAGTCTTTTCAAGGAGTTTATTTGCAAAGGAGAGAAGAGTTATAGGACAGTAGTTAGCAGGAATGGAAGGGTCCAATGAAGAGGATGAGAATGAAGAAGACAAGGGCATGGTTGTAGGTAGTAAGGAAGGAACCAGTAAATGGAGAAATTGAATACTGAAGTGAGAAAGTAGGGATGACAGAAGCAGCTATCTGTTGGAGGAGATGGAACGGAAAACAGTGACTTCATTACAATATGATAGTTAGTTAGTGATGTCAATCTGAAATAAAGAATACTATCAAAGTAGCAAAAACTAGGATCTTTGATGGAGATAAGGGGATGGAGATCCAGGGCTACCATGCAGCAGCAGCACTAGAGTACAGGAAGTGCCCAAGAGGAATATAGGGGAGACTGGGGTAGATGTATTTCTCAAGGGAAAATCCTTAGAGAGAGCTGGAGGAGGCTTAGGAGTGGCAGCACAGGGAGGGTCAAGTGAAGTTTGTTTTACAAAATCGTGTGGAGGATATCCCTTTCTTTCTTCAGTTGGTTTCCATAGTCCTCCTTTTAACTGGTTTTGACTGCCCTTCAGCAATTCACTGCTCAGAGATCTGCCCAGATCAGTTCTTAGTTACATGCAACCATGACCTTTGTGTAACATCAGACCTTTCAGATTGTTGATTGGAATGAGTTGGTGTCCAACTCACAAAAATCACCATTATAATTTGCAATCTTATGAGCAGTTTTGATGAGGTCTAGAGGTTAGGAGTCTTGGAATCCCAAAATCATGACACACGGGGCCTGCCTGAAAGATTTCAACCCAAGCCTCCTTTCAGCCAAAAACACAGTTTATTGAAGATTCACCATATAAGCCAGACTCTTAAGGAATCTGAGCATCTATGGGCTGTTGGATAGATTGTGAAAATCTGTGCATCTTAATGGAGACAAGATGGACCTTATATACAGAAAAACTGTGGGAGGGATATAGGAGTAGCCAAGTAGTCTATGAGGTAATAGAATTCCAGAGAAATGGAGCCTAGATAGGACTAAAGGTGGGAAGTAGCCTGGGGCCAAAGGGAGGCAAGGTAATAGAGGGCCAGGCTAGGTCAAGGATAACAGAATTGGGGGATTAGGTGTCTGAAAGAATGGGAACCATGGCCTCAGGGGAACGCCAAAGATCCACTTGATCAAGTGGGAGAATTCAAGGACAGTCCAAAGGTTGTCTAGGGCCCATAGACAAATGGAGCCCAAACTGGGACAAAGGTCTCACTTTGGGCCCATACTCCATCAGTTTGATTGGAGAAATTAAAATCTTGATCCAGCTGAATGATCAATCAATAAATCAGCAAGTGTTTATCAAGCACTCTCAATGTGCCAGGGACTTTGATAAGCACTAGGAATTGGAAAAGATGGAACTGGACTTGTGATTTCATTAGTACAGAGAATTCCTGATGAAATTCTCTAAAACTGTAAGGTGTGCATTGACACCACTTCTGCCGCTAGGTGGGCAGTGTTGTGGGGACAGCTAGGTGGCGCACTGGATACAGAGCAGGTTTAGAGTCAGGAAAACCTGAGTTCAAATCTGGCCTTAGATACTAGCTGTGGCAACCCTAGGTAAATGACTTAACCTCTGTTTGTCTGTTTCCTTATATGTAAAATGAGGATAAGAATAGCACCTACCTCCCAGTAATGAGCATCAAAAGAGATAACAATTAATTGTAAAGTGCTTAGAACAGTGCCTGGCACCATTGTAAGCAGCTGTTGTTAACCTTCAGAGTTCAGTCTAAGAAAGTCAACAGGATTAGTTTGTATCCATGTTTATTTCTCTCAAAGCAGGCACCATGCACATGCCCATACATTCAAGTCAATTTGGAACTGAGCTCCCTTTGGGGTTAAGGTGCACTGTTTATATATAGATAGATAGATCTATAGATAGATACACAAACACACACACACACACAGACACACACACACATATACCTTTTCAACAGGGGCTGATATTACTCCATCATAATTTCACCCCTGGACAGAGGAAATACTTTGCTATCATTAAAACAACCCTCCCCACCCCCGCACCAAATCTGGGCTATCTAGACAAAAGAATCTGTTTCCACCCAAGCTTGGCTCCCGTTCCTTAAATTAAATTACTTGCAAGCTTGGGTGGGGGTTGACCAGGATAAGAAGAGTCAATGCATTCTCATTATCAGTAATGTCCTTCTTGTGAAGAAAAACTTAAAGTCAGGGCTTTGGAAGAAGGGGGCTAGGGGAAGCTCTGAATCTCCAAGATATTGGTTATTAATAATCATTTTTCACATTCCCCTATCTGATTCTAATGAGAGGCATAGCCTTCTCAATAAATCACTAACTGATATGGCCAATACTTCATCAAAGGTTTTGGGACTTATGATGGGTAACAACAATGTGAGAGGGAAAAAAAAAAAAGAGGGGCACAAATTGGTTGAAGCATTGACAAAACCAAAGGGGGCAGTCTCCTTTAGAAAGTAGACCTTACAGATAAAAGACACAAAGGGAAAAAGTGAACAGTTAATAAAATCATCCATTTAAAGTTTAGAAGTCTCATCTCATACAGCTGTCTGGTTCTTGGGACATCATCTGATAAAGCTCTATGGTCTGAGCGTGGTGTAAGCAGTTTCCAGATGACTTGTCTTCTTAGACTCAGGTCACTTATAGAGATCTTCTTTCTTTGTTAAAAATCTCCTACAAAATTGGTTTTAACACAATTTTAAGTTACTTTGCCAATATCCAGGTCAAATAATGAAAGTTTTAACTCAACCCTTATGTCTCTATTATTATAATAATCAAATTTGGAACCTTTTAGACCAGAGAACTCACATTTTTCGGTTGGCCAATTGTCATATTGATATATCTAAGAAACTCAAATAAAAACAGAAAAGTTAGAACCCAGTTTTTATACTTTACATTATTCATTTCTCCATTAGGAGAATTAGATTTCACTAGGGAATTAATAACAGAACACTTTTTTGTAAGAATATGGACTCTAATACATAAATGAATTAATTTAAAAGCTGCCAGATTAACTACAATTGTAACAAAAAGTTCAGGGATGGTATATATAAATATATTGAGTAATCTATTTTAAAACAGTGCATATCAAGTAAGTTATTCATAATAAAACATTTCCAACTTCTAGCCACGTTCAAATAAATAACTCCTAATTAAAGTGGTTATTTCTTTTAAGGCATTTACAAGATAGACCACAAGCCCTTCTTCTTCTAAGAGAACTAATTGTAACAGAACTGAGACACTTATAACATTAACTAAATATCAGAATCATATCCAGATTTCACAAGTCTTTGACCTAATCATCCCTACACCAACCTTATACAGGAATATATAGCTAGTAACAGATGTCAAGGTTAAATACTTTATAAGTTAGTTGGAATGTGGAAACGACTAAAATTCTAGACCAAATAGCTCAAATGTTATACTTGCATCTTATAATAATAACTTAGATGTTCCAGTATCAATCTATTATTTAGTAGATTTAACATTGTGCTTATAAAACTTTTTGATTATAGAAATTTGCTATAAAAGAACAGGGGCATAACTATATAGTAAGGGAATAATGCTTCTTTAACTTCATGTCAATTCCAGGCAAAAGTTATGTAGATGGCCAATTGCACTGGGTCAGGCCTGAAGTCAACCAGGTGGGATATTTTCCATTCCATGTGTCATTTTGGGGAAATTGAGTTAGGAAAATCCTACCTCAGCTCATGCAAATAGTCTTTCTCCCAGTCTTTCCCATGAGAACATCCTCCAGCTGTTCATAGTTGTAAAACCCCATAGGGTTGCTGGCATTATGGATCATTGGCTCAATAGCATTCCTTGATGATCATACCTGAGTCAGACTCAGAATAATATCAGTTAACAGTCCCATAAAGTTTTGAATAGCAAGTTCCAATAATCAGAGTTTCAGATGGGTTCAGCTCTCAAGAATCACATACCTTAGATAGTAAGTATTGTAAGTATTATAAATAAGTGAGTACTACAATCCCTCATAGGTAACAGTAAGAGATTCATCGAGGAAAAATACTACTGCTCTCAGAATCCCTTTAAAACATCTTTGAGGTGAATCTTAAGTAGTTTGCATTCATTTCTACACATGTTATAATTCCAGATTAAATAACAAACATAAGTAAAATCAGATTTTCCATTAAGATAATATAAGTTACTACTCTTCACTAACATAACTGTCTGTACTAAAATCCTATTCCTTAAAACAACAAAAGAGATTCCTGACTTTAACCTCTCAACGTAATAGATTTATATCTTTGTTTCACAGATTGTTACCCTTCTCTAATTCTATCAATCTGAAAGAATGAGATGCTTCAGGAATTGAATATTACACATATGACAAGTTCAAACATTAATTTTAATTCTTGCTTAGGCCATGGAATGACTATAAATTCAGATCAATACAGCAAGATCTTTTCTATTTACACCTCATTACAGTAATTTAGATACTTTAGTATTAATTATTAGCCTTAGATGTCTGATGTTGCTTCCATTGAGCTGCTTACTCTGACTCTGTTTCTCTGAAAGCACTCATTTAAGGCCAGTCCAAGGACACAATAAACCAATGAAATGTGGAAATTCACAGTAGGTTTGAACATAATTGCTATAACTATCAAATTCTTATTTCAATAAATTTGTTTGCAAATGAAAAATTAGTAGGCCTTCTAAAAATCATACAAAAGATTTTTATATAACATTTCTTTGTACAGAATATTTTTCTTTCTTAAAAACAGCTTACAGGAGGACCCGAGTTCAAATCTGACCTCAGATACATAACACTCACTAGCTGTGTGACCGTGGGCAAGTCACTTACCCCGTTGCCTAAACCAAAAAAAAAAAAAGAAAAGAAAACAGCTTAAAATTTATCCTGATGTTGAATAATCACTAATTGGAAACCTCTAAAATGATGGATATCTCTTATTCAACCTTAAAGAAAAAATAAATCTTTAAAGTTGGAATTTATCAAAACTAAGTTGATGTAAAGTATCATAAATACATTCCAAAGCACTGTAACAAACTAAATTCCTAATTAGCACAAAATTTCTAGTTACCTAAATTCTCTAGTCAAAAAAGTGTTTGTAATGGGGAAGAGATTCAGTTTTTATAAGCCAAGATGAACATACCAAATTAAATTAGCCCTATTACAATAATAAAATTTACCAAGCCTTTAAAAATTTACTCAAAATATCATTAGAAATTAAAAAGTAATTACATTCTGGAATCTCACATGGATAGTGAATGTGGTAGTTCATAAACCTCCAAATTAACACACACACACACACACACACACACACACATACATATATATCCTTAGATAAAGCAGACTTGAAAATCATGCCCTTATTTTGTGCAAGGATTCCCATTTACTTAGTTGGAATTCCACAACACAGAGAACTCTTGCATAGGGTTGATAAGAATTACAAAGGAGATTTTACAAAGTCATTTCTTTGTATAATTGTCAATTTTCCTTTAAAAAAATACCTTTGTAAATACTTGATTAAAAAAATTCCAAATAGCTTAGTTAACAATCTCATAATTTTCAGAAGTGATAGCCAAATAATTTTAACTGAGACTCCCCTTTAAATATAGATAAAACTTCAAACTTTATGATTTTTTAAATTACAGTACTTCAGAATATTACAACACATGGTCAGCAGGACTGATGTTTTATTTTTTTTCTGACAGTATAATTCTTAATCTAAAATCTAGATTGCAAGAGAAATTGCCTTTTTTTTTTTAATATGAGGTAATCGGGGTTAAGTGACATGCCCAGAGTCACACAGGTAGTGAGTGTTACGTGTCAGAGGCTGGATTTGAACTCAGGTCCTCCTGACTCTAGGGCTGGTGCTTTATCCACTGTGCCACCTAGCTGCCCCAGAAATTGCTTTTCTAGCAACATAGGTGATACAACTGTTCACCAAATTACACAATAAGAAAATTTAGAAATATAATAATACTATATCATGTATTTAAAACTTGAAACAAAACAAATTACCAATCAGGTGACCTTAATTTAGTTGGATGTGCTTCCAAATTACCTTACACAGAAAATCATTCATCTCATTACTACTAGCATTGTATATTGATCACATCTAAAAAACCCATATAAAGTTATCAAGTATGAAGCAATTGCATCTAATTAAAGATATAATAAATGGTTAACATTCAGATGATAGGCTGATGCCAATCACTTTACAATCATGTGATCCTCTCAACAACCCTGGGAGGTGGGTTCTGATATTATCCCCTTATAGAATAGTAAACTGAGGTAAATAGGACTTTCTTGGGGCCATACAGCTAAAAAATTTCTTAATGCCAAATAACAAATATCTTTTCCTGTTAGGTTAAAGGAGAGCATTCTCAGACCCAGTTCTTATTTCCTTTAGGACAGATTTTGACTTGAATTAAATAAAATCTTAATTTATAGTCACTAATGGTAACATTTTAATTTTTAAGACCTAATACTCTTAACACTTTATTGTTTTTTTTTGTTGTTGTTGTTTTCTTTGTAAGGCAATTGGGGTTAAGTGACTTGCCTCAGGTCACACAGCTAGTAAGTGTCAAGTATTTGATCTGAGGTGGGATTTGAACTCAGGTCCTCCTGACTTCAGGGCCCATGCTCTATCCACTGCGCCACCTAGCTGCCCCTGTACTCTTAGCACTTTAAAAGAAAGGAGATTCTTTTTTTTTTTTTTAAAGACATGTGGTGATAATTCCCAGCTTAGAAAAATTTTTTCCTCTACTTCCTTAAAGAGCTGGAGTCCCCTATCTCCACATAAAAAGCTGCCCTAAGCATTCCAAATTTCCATTCCCATCCTCCTGGGAATTTTAAGGTGCATGTGGTAGGAAATGAATATAAAATTTTACAAACAGTTTGAAATCACACCTGTTATCATCAGGTTAGCTTAAAATGTGCTGAGCTAAAATATCCCAAGACTCTAAATTGTATTGCTGCTTTTGGCTCAGTCAAGACCTAAGGAATTTGATTTAATGCTGACAGGGTATGGCTAGTTTCCCCAGGGAGAAACCTCCAGAGCTTTCAGAGTTACTAAAATAATAATTAAATAATTGAACAGTAAAAGGAAATATTTAAGATTTTACATAATAATCACAAATCACAATAACCAATCTCTCTACCATAGCCAATATATATATATATATATATATAGGTAGTATTAGATTTAATAAGGTCTTCCTACAGATTTCTCTTGAAAGGCCATGGACAGGATTAACCAGATGATTATCTAACCTTACTCTTAGGCTATAGCTGGTTACAGATCGATTTCTAAAAATCTTTTCCTTTACAATTTCTAGTTCTGAACTGAAGTCAAATCACTGCACTTTAACTACCTACTATGGGACTAGATCCTGAAATCTTAAAATACTGATGCCTAACTCAGTTACTAATCTGCTACTGGTTATTATTTTCTTTATATCAGTCTTTTAACAATTAAATCCATAACCCAAAAGAATTAAAGAAGAATTTACATTTTTTTTTTTGTGAGGGCAATTGGGGTTAAATGACTTGCCCAGAGTCACATGGCTAGTGAGTGTTATATGTCTGGGGTTAGATTCAAACTCAGGTCCTTCTGACTCCAGGGCTGGTGCTCTATCCATTGTGCCACCTAGCTGTCCCAAGAGTTTACATTTCTAACAATCTTTTGCCAACCTCCAGAATCTGCTAAGATATTTTTGGTAGTTCTACAACCTTGGTTATCTAACTCAGGCCTGCACAACATACGGCCTGTGGGCTGCTTGTGGCCAGCCAAAAGATTTCAGGCAGCCTGTAAAAATATAGAGGATGTAAAAGAAAGTAAAGATGTAATGAGTGCTTCATCCAGGCCCCACTTAACCCACCTTCCACCAGTCACTATTGTGCCTGTCATGTAACTTTGGAGGGGGGGGTAGGGGAGTTAGCCACTGCGTACTCGATCCTGTTTGTCATGTGACCTGCAGCAACCAACCATCATCGATCTGTCTCTGGTCTGAGAGAAGCATGAGTTGTATCTTTTCACCGTGTTTTCAGTCATTACTGGAATTCAACAGGGACAAAGTGAGTGCAGCCATGCACCAACATAACTGAGGCCTGCTATGTGATGACCGCAGCAACGTGAGGCCTTCTTCCCCTCCCTCGCTAAACAGCTGCTCTCCAAGTTAAATGTGAGTGTCTGGTGCTTTCTCTAAAGTCAGACACTCAGTTCAGTATTTCTTCATATGTGAATAGTTGTGGAAATTTTTAGGTTCGAACATTAAAGTTTTTGGGGTGACTTTGTAAAATGGGTGATAGAAATGGAAGATTGAATCAGAACATAGAGTGTTTAGTCTAGAGTGGACAAATAGATACTTGTTTACTTACAGGAGAGACAAAATACTGTGCTTTGTTTGCCAATTAGTAATAGCTGTTCTGAAGGAACACAATCTTCATTGCCATTTTGAATCAAAACATCCTGACTTCAGCAAATTGGACACCAATGAAAAACAAATTAAAGCATCCAAAAGAAAATGAGGCAACTAATAAGGTTAGTTTTCAGATTTCTAAAGAAATTACTGCTGTTGGGAAGTCTTTTATTGAAGATGACTTTGTAAAGAAGTATTTATTGATTGCAGTTTCTGGATTATGTCCCAATAAAAAAAGTGTTTTTGACAAATAGTTTAATCATTAATTATGCCTTTACTTGGAAAGTGAGCCACTAAAAACCCATCTGGGCCCAAAGAAGTTTAGCCTGTTTTAATTTTTTTGTTTGTTTTTTTTTTAAGCACTCGGGTTAAGTGACTTGCCCAGGGTCACACAGCTAATAAGTGTCAAGTGTTTGGTCTGAGGCTGGATTTGAACTCAGGTCCTCCTGACTTCAGGGCCAGTCTCTATCCACTGCATCACCTAGCTGTCTCCTGTTATAATTTTGGCCTCTACCTACTGTCAAGTTGTGCAGGTCTGATCTAACTTTATTTTTGTAGCCCCAACATGGCCAGTGCTGGGACCTGCCAAAAAGTCTTATTGGCTTTTCCTCTTATGTTATAACCTAATCTCCTGCTGAAAGTCTAAGGTGGAAGTTAGTAAAGTTAATAAATCTTTCCAGTGTTCTCTCTAACTATGGAGGGAAGTTTTTCTGGCTGGCTACATTTTAAATCTTTTAGCACAAACATGACACAGCCATTTTACAAACAGAGAGAAACAGACAAAATGAAAAGACAACAAAGTGCACAAATTTAATTTTCTTGTTGGCTTTTTAGGCTTAATTAGTTAAACCAATTTAGACCAATCAAAATTCAGAGCTATTTTTAGTTAAATGACCCATGACTGCCAATTACCTTCACATGAGTGCTGGCAATATTTGTGGTCATTAGAATGATTCGCATTGACCTAATTGCAGAGGATATCTATTTACCTTTCAGAAGACCTATACAAGTGGTCTTTGACCCCACAGCCAGCTCAAAGAGAAAAATTCGGACTGCACCAAACAGGCAGGAGTATGATGATAGGAGCAGGAGAGTGAGAAGGGACTTACCTACTCCCATCAGGGTTGGAACTTTCAGGAGAATAAGTCCTAGGTACCTAGTCCCAGTGCTGTAGGGGGAAGGGTCCAATCTCTAGTACTTTGTCCTAATCTAAGTCACAAGGCACAAAAATGTCAATTATTTTCAAAATTTGGTCTAAGAAAGATAAACAGGATTAGGTTATATCCATGTTTATTCTTCTCAAAGCAGGCAGCATGCCTGTGTCCAGGAGCCAATTTGGAACTGAGCTCCCTTTGTGGTTAGGGTGCATGGTTTATATGCCCTTTCAACAGGGGCTGATAATACTTTATCATCATTTCACCCATGCTTGGGTGGGGGCTGACCAGGATAAGGAGAGTCAGTCCTATCTCATTATCAGTAATGTTTTTCTTCTCAAGAAAAACTGAACTTAAAGTCGGGACTTTGGAAGAAGGGGGCTAGGGGAAGCTCTGAATCTCCAAGATATTGGCTATTAATAATCATTTTTCACACACTACATAAATATTATCTTATTGACAAACACAGTTAACTAAGAACTGAAGCTGATTTGATCTCCATTTTCCGGCCAATGAATTGCCTGACCAGAGATGGTCACTTTCGGCCTCCGATTATTTTGTAAATCTCCCAAATTTTCCCCTCCAGAGATTCCCAAGCTTTCTTGGAGGACTTTTACTTGTTATGCAAAACAACTTACCTTGTGAAACTGTAAGATGCCTAACCCTTCCCACACACAGGCCAGTCATTTTCCCTACCTTAGTACGCCATAAAAACCCTGTTCCCTGCTTCCTCCTAGGGTAGCCCAGTATGTGCTGGGTGGTACGCCAAACTACAACTCACATGCCCTGATTAAAGATCTAATTTTGCTATATTGGCTATTTTCTTTTAAATTCAAGTAGGTATTATTATTATTATTATTCTGCAACTTATAGTCTTCAAGTGTTTCTTGTGGGCATTGAGCAGTTAAGGAACTTGACTAGAGTCACACAGCTAGCACATGTCAAATATAATACCTGAACCCAATTTTCCTGCCTTCAAGGCTACCTTTCATTCACTATATCATGTAACAATACAAGACCAAAAATGAAACACTGTCTGCCTTATATCTAGGGAGATGCTGGTAAATATTTAACAACCAGTTCTCTTTGGGGGAAAATGTTCGCATTACACTTTTAAGTTTAATCTGAATTATTAACATTATCTCCATTACTCTCTGAAGTCTAGACAATCAACAAAACAACAAATCAAGCCCTGATTTGTAGCATCCACCAATTTCTGAATTGTCAATGCTTACAGAAGTTTTAGCAATCTACTTTGGTTCTAGCTGGTTCCAGGATATACCAGCTATGCTTATGTTCTGTGAAGAACTGTCTTTTCATCCAGTCACTTCAGTATTGCAATAAAGTCAGAGGAGTGCTGGGACTCAGTAGGTGCCTAACAAGTACTTGTTTACTATCTGCTTGCCAGCCTGCCTGATTTCCATTGCAACTGCTCTATCTGTTCTTGAGTTGTAAAGAAAAAAAAATCAGGAGTTTAGCCAATTATATAGTTTTCTAACTTCTTTTCAAATGGCATAAAGCTTATCTTCAATTTCTAAATGGTTTCAGCAATAACATGATTAAAAGAGGATCATAATATTTCAAAATGTTCTGTTGATATTGCCAGACTGTATTCATTACTTAGATTAGAATGTGGGACTATGAATCAGCCTAAGAGATGTAAATCAGTATGGGGGGTAATGAGGGCTTGGGAAAATGCTTATAAGAAGAAGAATCTGCTATATAAGAAATCTTTTCAAATTTTATACATGGGGTAAGCAAAAAAACCCAAAATGCTATAATCTGGTTAAAGTTTGCAATTATACTTGCCTTCAAGCTAATCCAACAATTCAGTAGTAATACACAGCCTTGCAACTTGCAGAAATCAGAGTTTAGGAAAGGATTTTACCCATTCATTCCTACCACTGGTACAACTCCCCATATGGCCTCTTAGTCCTTTCCCATCCCATTACTCTTCACCTAAGCATTTAATCTATAGTACTTTATGCTGCTCCCTGTTCTTAGGGCAGAAACTCTGGTGTCATTCAATAAATTTACTAAGCATTTACTAAGTGTGCATTATATCTGAAGTAGTAGGAATAAAAAGATAAAAGTAAAACAGTGCCTGCTCTCAAGGAGCTTTCATTCTAATGTGAGATACAGCATGTTCATATATAAATTTATGGAGCCAATATACAAAAGGAATACAAAGTAATTTTGGAAGGGAGGGCACTAATAACTGGGGGAAGGTGAGTTAGGAAAAGCTTCACTTAGAAAGTGGTGTTTGAGATAAGATTTTAAGAAAATCAGGGGTTCCAAAAGGGAGAGCGGAACAGGAAAAACACTTCAGGTATGAAAAGCAGCTATTGAAATATATTGAAGTGGCAAAAAAGCTGATGTGAGACATGGTCAGGCATGTACTTTAGGAAAATGGATTAGGGAGAAATGAGGCATGGAAACCAAATTCAAGACTTGTAATAGTCTAAGCTACAGATGATAGAAACCTGAATTTAAACTGGTGCTATATATGTTGAGACAAAGGTTCATATGTGAAGGTAGTAAGGAGATAAAAATAATAAGATATGATAACTGATTTGACATGTGAGATGATGGAGAGAGTGTTGAGGATGACACTAAGGTTGTGAACCTGGGTGACTGGAATGATGGTGGTGGGTCTGATGGTAACAGGGAAAGTTGAAAGAGAAGTGTGTTTATCAGGGAAAGATAGTAAGTTCTCTTTTGGCCATGTTCAGTTTAAGGTGTTATCCAGTTCAAAATATCTAAGAAGCAGTTGGTGAAATGGGACTGAAAACTCTTGAGTGAGGTGAGGGTTGGTGAGAGCAGATCAAGATTAACATGCTGGTAGGTGGAGAGAAAGAGGAGGGAAGTCAAGACTGAGGTCACTGAGACATACAGAATAGGGGATTTAAGTACAGTTATGAAGCATTTTTTATGTAAAAGTGTGCAAGGTGTTAGCGATACAAAAATGAAAAATTATACAGTCCTTGCCTTTGAAGATCTTATAATATACATGCAGCCCAAGTAAGCATAATATGAGGCACTATGTGATGAGGTAAAAGGGAGCTCCAGACCACATATTCTGGGAAAACTTTAAAAGGGAACATTACATTCACCTGGGGGATGAAGGAAAGTGGTACCTGATTTGGGTCTCAGAGGAAGAGAAGTGGGAAGGGAATAAACATTTCTTAAGCACCTACCATGTGTCAGGATCTGTGCTAAGTGCTGGGGATGAAAATATGAAAAAAGAAAGATCATTTTTGCCCTCAAGCAGTTTACAATCTGATGGGGAAGATAAAACGCACAATGTGTAAAATGTGTTAGGGGGCAGAAAGAAGGTACCCAACCCAGGGGCATGGTGAAGAAATTAGTCAATGAAGATCCAAGGTAGTAAAGCCAGATGAGAAATGAAATGTCTGAGCTGAGCTCTTTCCTGAAATGGAGGTTTGGAGTTCTTTGACCCACTCTCCAATTAGAAAGGCAGATGGTGGTTTTGAGGTGGAGTCTGAAGGTACATAAGATCTTGGGATGGTGGGAGTATGCCAATAATGAGCTTTCTGGAGCTTGGTGAAGTGAATGAGAGCAGTTCCAAGGTAGTGCAGTCAAGTGAGAAATGAGGGATTTAACTTAAACTTAACTTAGTTAAAGTCTAGGATTTGTGTTTAGATGAATCTAGGATTTCATCAGTACAGGTTCTTTCTTTCTGGTATAGGTCATATCCTGTCATTCCCTCCTATCCTTTCTAATCCTTAGTAAGGGATTCAGGTAATATCCTAGAGGTCTTCTGTTGGATCTTTTACTATTTCAAGGGTATTTTTAAAGGTAGTACTCTAGCTGTTCATGTATCACCTCTCATTCTTGATATACTTACAGGTCCCCTCCTTTTCTAGTTATTCATATTCTTAATGATCTCTCTCATGCTAGCTAATAAGCTACAACCAGTACAACCATCAAGCATCTTTTGATTGCTCTTTGGGTTACCTGACATGTCAAATTTTTCTAGATTGTGCTATTTCATTATTCATAGCCCTATATTACCAAGAAGAGAATATTATATGCATATATACATACATAATATTCTCTATTCTATAATATTTTCTATTATATATATGCACATACCCATATCATATTCTCTAGCTATCTATGCTTATAAAAGATAGAATTTTGAGGTAGCAAGCACATTGGGATCACTGAAAATGCTATGTACTTTCCCAAATTCTGTTTGGTTCAATCATACTCTTTGTTTCAACTTTGGGCTGAGTTCATTTTCCACCTACAAAAATTTTAGGATAAAAAGTAATGGAAAAGGGCAAGAGAAAGTAGTATTTGTGTGTCTGTTATGAAAAATTTTCAGAGACGTGATTATGGGTAAACTTAAAGTATGAAACTTTACATTTACCTACAAGGGTGAACTAGGAAAAAAGCTTCAACTATGTCAGAATCCAATAATTTTGAAGAGCTAATTTACATTTCTTTGGTCATTTTTTTTTTGCTAGATCTCAGATATAATATGCTAGATCATAGAACTTTGGTTATTGGGATCTCCTGGGTGAAGATCAATTCTAAATAACCAGGGTTTCTAGAGAGGTTAGATCTTACCCCTTTAGCCTCATGATCATCATTAGGAAAGTTAATTTTTATACTCTGTTGTTATCAAATAATGCTTTCAAGGCCTATTGGCACATTTGTTGATATGAGACATGGCTCAAGACATCTGTGCTTCTTAAATTCTTGTGTCTGTTTTTTATAGTTCTTCTGCCTCCTCCCTGTCAGGTTACCAGTTATCATGTCTTTGAGGGAAAACCTGCAGAGCTCTTCTGTAAATAAGAAGCCTGAGTTTCAGTGCATGAACTATGTGGCATCCATTTAGTGGCTCAGAGGCTTTTTTCTTTGCTTCTTATATCTCTGTTTTGTTCTGGATAGACAATGTTGCTGGATAACTAAACCTGAGAGGAGGTTAGTATATTAGAAAGAGCTCTGAATGTAGAGTTCAAGAGAGATCTCAATGTAACTACGGCTCTACTACTTATGAGCTGTATGACTTTGGTCATGTCACTTAATCTCTCTGGAATAAACCTCTTCCACAGTAAAATGGGGAAAATAATATGTATACTTCCTGCCTCAAAGGATTGTTGAGAGGAAGAAACCTTAAAGTGCTGTATAAATGGGAGTTGTTATAATTACCCTAATCAGCTTATGCAGTCAAGTATATTTTTTGAAGTATTGTAATCTAAATATAATCATAGTTTTGAAAGCACCTTGGTGACTTTTTACCAATTACTCTGCCTTCAAAATGAAAATGTGATCTCCGTGAAAATATGTTAATTCAAATTTGTGCTTTTTCTTGGCCACTGAAACCAGAGTTCCTATGAGGAAAGAAAAAAGGAAGTAACCAGTTATATGGTGAACAGAAGAAATAAAAATAAATTAATTATTCTTCAGATTAGTTAACTAGATAGGTACTAGATAGGCAACAAATACACATATAAGCCCAAATGACATTAACTTATTACAAGTTACATTTCAGAAAAAATTAAATTCTTGTTAAAAAAAAATAACTTCCTTATGGGTAGCCACTGATAAATAAAATTCCATTTAGATTGAAAGCCAAAAATACGTGAATAGCTAAAAGAAATGAAACAAGAGATTAAAAAAAATGAAATAAAAGCTCTGTAGAAAAGAATTGGAAAGAGAATAAATAACTTAGAAGAGAAATGGCAAACTTTACCAAGTAAAAGATTACATGAAAATTAGAATAGATTAAACAGAAATTAATAACTCCATAAGATAACAAGAAATACACAAAATAAAAAGATTGAAAAAAAAACAAAAAAATACAAGTTATTTGATGTAAAAAAAAAAACTCACCTGGTAAAAAGGACAAGGAGAAAGAATTTAAGAATCATTATACTGCCTGAAAACTATGATTAAAAAATTTTGTGGGGGGGCAGCTAGGTGGAGCAGTGGATAGAGCACCAGCCCTGAAGTCAGGAAGACCTGAGTTCAAATCTGGCCTCAGACCACAAACACTTGACACTTACTAGCTGTGTGACCCTGGGCAAGTCACTTAACCCCAATTGCCTAAAAACTAAAAAAAAAAAAATTGTGGATACTATATTTCAAGAAATCATAAAGGAAAATTGCTCAGATCTATTTGGACCAGAAACAAAGTAAAGACAGAATCTATTGATCACCTACTGAAAGAAACTCCCAAAAGGTAAGTCACAGGAATGTTATAGCCAAAATTCGGAGCTCCCATATCAAAGAAAAAATACGGTAAGTATCTAGAAAAAGTACCAAGGAACCACAGTCAGAATTACACCAGATATGGCAGCTTCTACCATATATAAAAGGAGATCTTGGAAGACAGTATTTTAAAAGGCAAAAGATATAGCATTACAACCAAGAGGGTTGAGGGGCTGGAGAATGATGAACAGGATGAAGAACAGTGGAGAAACACATTAGGAAGAATTGGATTAGTGCAAGTAAGCACAGCATATATCCAAATGATCTATGTGAATAGGCAAGAAAAAAAATCAAGGGACTATATAATGGGAAAGAAGGGGGCCATCTATTAAGAACAAGGGATAAGAGATGTAGAGCTTGAATGTTTCATTCATACTCACACAACATAAAAACCCCTGTAGAGAGTCCTCCAACCTATTGGAAGGCTCATTGGAAGACTTATGGGAGAACATAGCCAAGGATTACACAAGAAGAGAAGGCATGGGTGAGTGTTATCTGCACTGGTGGAGGAATCAAAAGCCCACTCAAGTATTGACAATATCTCAAAAATGCTCAGCAATAAATTTAAGACATTCAAATATGATTGACTGTCTACACAACTATAGAATCACACAAATGGAAAGAACTGAAGAGTTTATCTTGTCTGCTTTGGGTAGTACAATGCCAGGGGTTGGGTAGTAATTGGACAAAGGAGAAGACCATGACCAACAGTCAAGTTCAAGTAGGAACGTCTGATCATTGTCTGGTTCCCAACTTTCCAATCTCATTTAGAGATAAAAGAGAGCATTACTGGAATTCATGAACTCACTATTAAAAGGGAGCTGTGCAGCTCAAAAGTTCATTACTTCTTTACTTTATTCTCATATATTGCTCCTCCAGTATTCTATTTAAATCAAAATACAAAGAGAGGCAGTATAATATAATGGATAAAGAGACAGCTGGAAGATTAATATTTATTTCAAATCCTACCTTCTGCAAAAGAAAGAGGCTATGGCTGTGTGGACAAGCCCTTTAACTTCATGGTACTCCAGGCAACTCTCCAAGACTGAGTTGCAGTGCTTATATGGATTTTATATTGTTATAAGCACTTATATAGTGCTTTTATATAGCTTATATCTACATTGGTATAAGAAGTTTCCTACAACAAAGAAATCATAGGTCTGTTAAAATTTATTTTTTCCAAAAATGCTTTTTCCTCATTCTTGAGCTTGCCTCAGTCCTATTTCGGACTTCCAACTTGATCTTTGACAAAGCTTTGGCATCTTGAAATTTCCTTTCTTGGCTTAGATTCTTTTAATCCAGCCTTGGGATCAGATTCTTAAAATCTAGCCAATAGCTCACTAACATTCAGACTCCTTAAGAGCCTGCACAATATGACGGATGTTCTAATAAACCTTGTCTTTGGCTGAAAGAAGGCTTGGGTCAAAGTCTTTTAGGCAGGTCCCACGTATTCTGATTTTGGGCTCCCAGCTCCCCTGAACCCCTAAACCTCATCATTTTGGTGGCCTGTATGGGGAAACTGCCTAACCCCAAATTCTTCTCCAGCCAAGACTGGAAGGTATGTAAGCTTCCCCCTCCCCTTCTTCCTTGCTCTGCATTTGGGGTCGCTCTTCAAGCACCAAGGCTTGGAGGTGCTTTTTGGGCAGACAGTTATGAGGCTGTCTTGCACTCAGCCTGATACTCTCAGGCTCTTGGTCCACTGGGTCAGTTCAAGGCCATGGACCTGGGTACACCTTCTGCAGCATAGATGATAAGGACAGATGCCCTATTGGGAAGTGTATGCCTAATTCTGTCAGTTCTCTCAGCGCTAGAGAATTGGGGAAAACTGCAGTTGTTTTTTGGTTCCCCAAGGCTTACTTACTCCCTTCCCTCTACACCCCTGAATTCTCCTTCATGGGCGTTACAGGGGAAAGTTAGAACAGATAAAAATATCTTGGCAGATTCTGGAGGTTTTGTGATTAATCATTAAGGAGTTTTGAAACTCTTCCTTACAACCCTGGTCACTACCTTGCCTTGAGTCAAGAGGGTATCATTAACCCCTCTCATAGGAGAAGAGAGTTTCACCCTTTACCCCTCACTTTTGATTTCACCCTCCCCCACATGGGGAACGGAAGGAGCAGGGAGAGGCAGCAGCTATAGCATGGGCCCCTCTGGCAATGGTCTTGGGTCCTGTGGCAACCTTTGCCTGGAAGCCTCACCCAGGTTCAGCACATCCTGCTGAAGGTAAAGAAACTGGCCTCTGAACTTGGGTAAGCATGCTCTTTTAAATTTGTAGTTTTAATTGTTAATGACGAGATGTTGATTCTCTGTGTAAAGTAATTTGGAAATAAATTTAACAAAATTGAAGTCACCTGATTGGTAATGGGTTTGTTTCAAATTGGTGAGCTTTTTGTATCAGTTATGTCAAGCAACTTTTCATAATTTGGTTACAGCTAAAATAATTTGGCTATCGTTGGTTATTGTTTTAATATGTAAACTAGCCAAAAAGCTTGTTCGGGTTATGTATGGCTTGCTGAGAATTTACAAGTGTATAGAAATCTTTAATGATTGCCTTTTTACACCAGGACAAATTTAAGTTTGAGATGTAAATCCTGGAAAATTTTTTCTAAGCTGTGATTAATAAAACTTGCTGTGTGAGGTAAAAGCTCTTAGGATTTTATTTTGAGTTGTCTGGTGGGTCATAATTCATCGATAATCAATAATCCATCATCTGAGAGAAATGCCACAAGCTACTCAGAGAATGTGATACTGGTGGGAAGTCAGCATTGGGAAAAGCTGAGAGAATAATTTTAGCCTCAGTCTAAGATGGGATTCTCCTGGCTCGGTTTCCCCATTATGTTCCTTTGAAAAGGAACATTACCTACCTGTCTATTCCTGAGTCTGGCTGTGAGGTAGATTTGATACTGCATGGTTGGAAAACTGAATTATCTGAATCTAAACAGAGTTAACAATGTTTTAACCTGTCATATCTAGGCCCTACATTCTTTTCTGTCAGATTTGTGTCTTCCAGACTACAGGCCATTCACCTATAGTAGATAGCAAATAGCGGGTTCCAGCCGATGTCTCCCCATTGTTCCCTGGATGCAGCCTATGATCAGCTGCAGTCAACCTCCTCTCTGGGACTCCCTCGAGGCAGGGACAGCTCTATGCCCCTTGCCAGCAGGAAGCAGTTTCAGAAGCTGAGACCTTCGCCCCTTACACCAAAAGAATTTGGGTCCCATTTGTTGAGGAGGGAATGATGAGGATGGGATCTAGACCCCAAAAAGGAAAAACCCTGGACTTTCCCACAAGGCTAAATCTCTGGCATTCACCTGAGGCTATAATCCCATCAACTGGCCTTTCATTGTGGCTACACCCAATCTGTTACCCTTAACCTAGCCTGGCTCTCCATTGTTTTACCTCCCTATGGCCCCCAGCCATTTTCGACCCTTAATCCTAACTAGGCTCCATTTACCTTTAGTCACATGGTTCAGGTCCCAGGAGTTCTGTTCACCCCAGTTTACTGGCCATTCCCATCCAGATCTCCTTAGACCCCTCCTCCAGTCACCCCAAACTACTAGGCCACTCCTAGACCCCTCCCACAGTCTTTCTATATATAAGGTATATGAGGTCCATCTTGTCTCCATTAAGGTGCTTAGAGTTTTATAATCTAGCCATTGCTCAGATTCTTAAAATCTAGCCAATAGCTCACTAACATTCAGACTCCTTAAGAGTCTGCACATTATGACAGATGTTCCAATAAACCTTGTCTTTGGCTGAAAAAAAAAAGACCCAAATAATAAAGACAAAAGAAATCAAAGAAAACACTTCCTTTCTTAATGCTCCTTCAACTTAGCAGTAAAAAAGAGTCACATTTAAAAACAAGTATTGTTTATTTGGCTTTTGTTAAAAATAAGGAAATGATTTAGGGGCACTAGCTGGGTGGCACAGTGGACAGAGCACCAGTCCTAGAGTCGGGAGGACCTGAGTTCAAATGTGGCCAAAACACTTAGTAGCTATTTGACCCTGAGCAAGTCACTTAATCTTACTGACTCAAAAAAAAAATTAAAAGAGGAAATGATTTAAAAACACAAACATTATTCAGTCATCACAATTCACATTTAGGATCACACAAGAGGAATGGCACTTGGTTGCCTCCTTCAGGTTGAGAGGCAAAGTTCACCTGCTGGGGAATATTAGTATCAACTTCATTTCAGTTGTAAAAAGCTTTTGTTGAAGTGAGAAAAAGGAAAATGACAATTGTTGGAAGGGTAGTATTAGGATAGGCACACTAATGAACTCACTGTTAGTATGGCTATGAATTAGTATAGCTATTCTGGAAAGCAATTTGGAACTACACTCAAAACGTCATTAAATTGTACATATCCTTTGACCCAGTGATATCACTTCTAGGCCTATACCACAAAGAGATCAAAGAAAGAGGAATAGGACTTGTATGTATGTGTGTGTGTGTGTGTGTGTGTGTGTGTGTGTGTGTGTGTGTGTATTTTTAAGGACTCCTTTTGTTGTAGCAAAGATCTGGAAACAAAGAGGGTGCCTATCATCTGCGGAATGGCTGAAAAAATTATGGTATATGAATGTAATGGAATATTATTGCACTGTAAAAAATAATAAAAGGAACAGTTTCAGAGAAACCTTGGAAGATTTATCTGAATTGATGAAGAGTGAAGTGAGCAAAATCAGAACAATTTTTGTAATAACAACATTGTTGTGAAAACAATTTTGAAAGACTTAAGAAATCTGATTATTTCAATGACCAATCATACCTCCAGGGGATCAATGATGAAATAAATATGTTTGTCACCTCCTGACAGAAAAGTGAGGAACTTGAGATAAAGAATGAGACACACGTTTTTGGAAATGGCTAATGTGTGGATTTTCTTTTGCTTGATTATGATTATTTGCTACAAAAGTTTTGTTTTCCTTTATTTCAATGGTGCAGCGGGAGGGATTTGGGTAGGAGAGAGGGACTAGTGATAATGTTGCTAGAAAAAAGAAGATAGAACAGAGGGTCATTGAAGCTTTTAAAACAAAATACACAAAAAGGAACATTAAGAAGATCAGAAAGAAATAAAGACAAGCAGGACAGTTTTGAAAGTAATATGTTGAATTTATTGTATTTTTTTTTTAAAAAAGCAAGCTGTATGTAATAGAGATTCATGGTTTATTGTAAAATTATCTATTTTTTGTTTTATTGTATGTAGAAAATTTGGGGGGTATTTGTTAAGTGCACAATTAAAATTTAATTTAATTTTAAAAAATCTTTTGTGAACGCATCCAGATCTTTGCATTTTAAGTCTCATTCCCTTGCTGACTGTCTCTGTCTGCAGCTTTGAGAAATAGTTCCGCCTCTATCAATCCTTGATTGCTGTTTTGGACTGTTTACTTACTGCCACCTAGTGGTGAGATATGTAAAATACTGCAGATCAAGGTAAGGAGCCACTTGGAATTCAAGGAACTGAAAGAAATACGATGTCTAGGGACAGCACTTCAGTTTGGATAAAGTTGGCT
Source organism: Vombatus ursinus (assembly GCF_900497805.2). NCBI lineage: Eukaryota > Metazoa > Chordata > Mammalia > Diprotodontia > Vombatidae > Vombatus > Vombatus ursinus. The sequence continues at coordinate 6,049,826 of NW_020949613.1, read as the reverse complement.
AGATTCAAGGTGAAGAAAATTAGTGACTTTACAGAAACATAGACTAGTACCGTCAGCCCACAGAGACAAGTAGATTCTAGGAAGAGGAAGGTCAAAAAAGGCAGAGAACACCAGGCAATTCAAGAAGTTCAGGGAGAGGAATCTGTACTGTGATTTTTGATTTTAAACAAAGGCTCTTTTGCCTTGTACTCCGATTTACATTCCCTGCTCTATTTGTCAAGCTAGGAGTCTCAGAAGTGTGTTTGCTTCCAGGGAGTGTCAAAGCCCTACAGCTATGATCACAATGTAGGTTATAATGCAGGTCTGGTGAAAGGTTTGATTTTTGCAAGGCTATTAACTTACAGCATTGATCCCCATGATGGGTGGTCCATATATCTGATGATTCATTAGTTGTGGAGGTACTTTTCCAATCTTCTGACATGAATGATTTAATGGACCTGATTTGTTAGTCCTGACCCTGAACTATAACTTAAAGATGAGTGGGACTTGTCAGGTCAGTTTGGTGATTATTTGATCACCCAACTGAGTGACTACCTGGGGATTCTTGTTCATACACAGCTTAGATTAGATGACCTCTGAAGTTCCTTTCAGCTCTGAAATTCTGTGATTCTGTGTTCACACCTGATTGCAGCAGGAACCAATGAGGGACTTGGAATGATGGAATGAGAACAGGAGTAAAAGCCAGGAAGTGTATAAGAATTGCAATGCTGCCAGGAGGCATTAGGGCCGCTGTCATGGGAGAAATCTTTGAGAATTAATAGAATGAGTGAGTTGTCCTATTGGTACTCCAGGTAATACCTAAGGCATTTTCTCAGGTTCCTCCTTTCCCCTGTGTTGAATAGTGGGAATCTGAAGAGACTTGAAATTTGAATTCTGCTTCATACACAAACTAGGTGGGTGACCATGAGACACTCTCAGCCTCAGTTTACTATCTGTAAAATCAATCAATCAAAACACATTTGTAAAGTACCTACTACTGTGCACTGTGTTAGGTGCTAGGAATACTTGTAATACCTCATAGTATTGTGAGGATTAAATGAGATAATGTATATAAATTGCTGAATGAACCTTAAGTTGCTGTATAAATGCCTTCTCTTCTTTTTATTAATTATCTTTTGATCAGTATATTCTGGGAAAAGTTAAATGTAGATTTCTGATAGCTTGATGAGGATACTGCAGAGAATGTGAGGGAATGGTGGTGTGTGTGAGCTAAAGACTTTTTCAATATATAGATAACTGTGTAAATTGAAAACTATGTTCCAAGATGACCTGTGTTTTGTGAAATGCAAGATAGGGAGGCAGCTAGGTGGCTCAGTGGATAAAGCTCTGGGCCTGGAATCAGGAAGACTGGAGTTCAAATCAAACACTTACTAGCTGTGTGATTCTAATAGCAAATCTCTCTAACTAAGGCCAGATAAGTTGTAATTTTTTATGATGAATCTTTTACTGTTACCAATGTGAGATTATATTCAAAACTTCTTTATGACTTAATCTACCTAAAGCTGTGATTACTGGAACTTGCTATTTAAGATCTTATGGAACTCTAAGTAATATTATTCTGAGTGAACTATAACTAATATTATTCTGAGTTTGATTTCAGGTATGATCATCAAGGAATGCTATTAAGCCAATAATCCATGATTCCAGCAACCATATGGAGTTAACATCCATGAACTGCAAATGGTGTTCTCATAGGAAAGGGTGGGAGAAGAATTCTCAGCATGGACTAAGGTAGGATTCTCTTGATTCAGTCTATCAATTTCCCCTTCAATGGAAAATATCCCAGCATTTAAACCTGGCTCAATTGGCTATATACATAAAACCCTAGCCTGGAATTGACATCAAGATAGGGGAATATCTCCCTTGCCATATAGCTATGTGTCTCTTCTTTTATGGCAAATTTCAACAATTATGTTACGTGATCAGTATAAACACAGTATTAGATCTTTTAGGCTCATATTGGAGCACATCTCAGTCACCAAGTAAGATGCAGGTATAAGAATTGAGCTATTTTGCCTAGAATTTTGGTCCTTTCTATATTCTGAACAACCAAGTAAATGGGTATTTAGCCTTGTCATCTGCTTTTTACTAGTTATACATTCCTGTGTATGATAAAGTCCTTTAATTTCTCACAATAGTATAGGGATAATTTGCAATGATGTAAAGACTTATGGAAACCAGGTTGTAGTTCTGTTATTTATTGAGATTAATATTGTAACTGTCTCAGTTCTGTGTTAATGAAAAGAATATCAGCACAATTAGTTACCTCAAAAGAACACTGGCTTATGGTCTGTCTTTTAAATGCCTTAAAGAGATATCCACCTAAAGAGATATCTATTTTTACTGGGGATTATTCATTTGAACATGGCCAGAAATTTAAAATGTTTTATTATAAACAACTTATTAAAACACTGTTTTTAAATTATGTATTTATACATTCTATCCCAACACCTTTTGTTACAATTACAGTTAATATGGCAACCACTAAGAGAATTCATTTTTTCATTAGAGTTCATCTTCTTATAAAGAGTGTTCTGTTATTGACTCCTTAGCAGAATCTCATCCTCATAATGCGGGAATGAAAAATGCCAGGTATAAAAATTGGGTTCAGAGTTTTCCAATTTTTCAGTTTATATTTTGAGTTCCTTGGATATATCAACATGACAACTGGCTAACCTAAAAATGCAAATTCTCTGGTCTAAAAGATTCCCCAATTTGATTTTCTTATTATTAGAGACATAAGGTTTGCACTAACTCTCACTAATTGACAAAGTAAATTTAAAATTAAGACCAATTTTGTAAGAGATTTTTTAGCACAGAAGGGGATCTCTACAAGTGACCTGAACCAGAGAAGCCAGTCAGCTGAAGACTGTTCTGAGACTCCACCCTGACCAGAGGGCTGCATCAGGAGATGCTTCCAGAGAACCAGATGACTGTATGAGATGAGATGTCTGAGCCTTAAGATTTGATGGACCTATGAAATGGACAATTTATTTATTTATTTATTTTTTAACTATTTACTTTTTCCTTATGCACCTTTTTTTCTGTAAGGTCTGCTTACAGGGGACTGGCCCCAATGGGTCATGGCAATACATCAGTCAGTCTCTCCTTTTTCTCCTCATATTGTTTCCTATCATAAGCCCCATAGTTAAAAACTCTTGAAGAAGTGTTTGTCATATCAGTTAGTGACTCATTGAAGAAACTGTGTCTCTCAAGAATCAGATGGGGGAATGAGAGAAATGACTATTTCTCTCATATTAATAACCAATTATTAAGTTAAGATTAAAGTTTTTACCTTCCTATTTCCTCATTCAGAAACCAGCCCCTGTAGGTTACTCGGTCAGTCTCTGAAGGACATTGCTGATAGATGAGATTGCCCAAATCCTCAGGGTATGTGCTTTTTGATCTTGGGTGGGAATTGACCCAACTAGAAGACCTTAGAAACAGAATCCATTCTAGGTAAGATCTTGCCCTTAGGAAATATGCCCCTATCATTAGAACCTTCCATTAGAATTTAGGGTGACCCAGCTTATGAAGATGGAAACCAGTCAAAGTAGTCTGGATAGAGATTCTTTTGTCCAGATTGCTGGAGGTAGCTGAGTCTCATGATTAGGTCACGTTCTTAGCAAGAGGAGCTGAACACTTTTTGTCCACCCCCTCATTAATATATTCACCCCCTCATTGATTGTTAACCAATCAAAGTAGATTTCCACCTTGGCTATACCACCTTTTCCAAAGGATCATTAAGCATTCAATGTTCTCCAGGTGGGGGGGGGGTCTTTGTTTTATAAGAGAAAGCCACTGACCTCAATCTATTATTTGCTATCCATAATTAATAACCCAGGAATTATGTCTCTCAGATTTTCATTTGTCACAGTACACAACATTTTGTGACACACTTTCTCACAAGAACATATACAGTTTAGGATAAAACACCTCAAGTTAGAAAGAATATGTAGCAAACATGGTAACCTACAGTTCTTGGTTGTTGAAAGTCCTTTTTTCCCATTGGAGGGTGCTCAATCAGTTCCTCTCAAGCATGGTGTAGTTTTTTTTTTTTTTGCTGCAGTCTGTGTGGGACAGTGAATCTATGTCCAGTCTGTTTTTAGTTTTCAGTGCAGACACTGCCTGATGGCAATGAAGTGGGATGGCAGTGAACTGATGGCTGAATTGAGTTACCCTTAGGAAACCAACAGGAAGGTGGGAACCTTTCCATCCAAGGAAGAAACTGAAGCTTCCCCTTACTATCTCTACCCTAGATGATTCTTTCTCGGGAGGTTTAGTTAGAATGGCCTGCTCACTCCAGTGTCTGGAATGACTCTCTTTTCAACTTATTTGATAAGTTGTAGATGATCCCTGGGGTGTGGAAAGGTTTCTTCTGCCTAATCAAACATGATTCTTGTGTAACAATACTCTACTTAGAAGGATTTTTTGAACTTTGTCCAAAGCCTATGACTGATTGGTTGATTGAGGCATGTTCTCATCTGGTTAAGGTTTTGAAGTTAAAATGAGATGGGAGTGGTTACAGTTCTACCCTTACACTTATATGTGTACATATTATTTCCTTGGATAAAATGTAACCTCCTTGACAGTGGGAACTATTTCATTTTTATGTTTCTATTTCCAGTACCTAGAGTGCCTGGAACATAACAGGCAATAAAAAATTGCATATTGATTGCCTGATTGTCTTCTGAGGGTTCTAGAGCATGATTCCCTGATACCATTGATGTGGGCTGGATTATCTGGCCACCGAGGTCCCTTCTAGCCTTCAAATTCTATGATTCTGTGATTATCTCCATCCCTTTTCCTGCTTGGGCTTCATTGTTCCATCTTCTCACGTGGAAAAGTATGCAGATGTCTAATGTTTTCCTTCTCTTCTTCTATCTCTGACATAAGCATAACATTCTTCTATAATTTTCCTATTTCTGATATGTAGGGGGACCAGCCAAGTGTTTAAAATAACAAGTGGAAAAGTAGTTATAAAACTGCAGTCCTAAAATCCTGTCCTAGTAGTGGCAGCCATGGTGTGGTAGCTAGAGAACAAGTTTAAGGTCAAGGTCAAGAAAAATCAAGAAAACTTGCATTAAAGTCCTACTTTTTTATATACTGACTGTGTGACCCTGTGTTATCAATTTTCTAAGGCTGTCAGATACAGAGAAGGCATCAGATTTATATTACTAGAGGAAGGCCCTCATTATAAATTAAACTACAATTCTAGTAAAAAAAAAATAGATACCTATACCTATATATCTGTCTCTATGCTGACCTTCAATGAAACAGAATGGAGCTAGGGCTGGTTTCTCTCTCTCTCTCTCTCTCTCTCTGGTGCTTTCTTCTTTTTTGACTCATCTTTTATAAGTACCTGTTGTCTGCACTTGAACCTTTAAGAGATCTCAAGCAGCACTAATAGGGTCCAAACAATTTGCTAGGCCAAGGAGTACTGGCAGTCAACTGGCTATATTAAAAGTGGTGCCCCATCTTAGTGCCAATCATTGTCAAAGTAAAGCATTTGAAGGCAGCCACACACCACACACCTGTTGAATATGCCACTCACCCACCTGCATAGTGCAATCACTATAATAACTAGTGAGAAAGAATTTTCCTTGGCTATTATATCCAGATGTCCAGAGCCCAGTGCTCCCCACAGTTGGCTGGATTGTTTCCACTGCACACAATGTATGGGTACTGATCCTTAGATTGCTGCTGGAAGAGAAGGAAGGACATTATTAAAGAATTTGTGGATCAAGCCAGAGTTTGTTTGGTGTTCTACCCTTTACTATTCTCTCCTGTAAGTCTGTTTGACTTGACAGGGGTTAGAAGCTTTGATCACTAGCTCAGAACAGAGTTGTCTTTTTATGTTTTGGTTACTTGGTGCTAGTTTTTGTGTGTTACTAGCTTGCAGGAATTGTATATTAGCAGGAGCTAACTGTTGTCCACACAATGATAAGAGGTTGGATGGCTCACTTTTACAGTCAGTCCATTGGTATATATATGGAAATAGGGGTATGCATGTATACATTTACATATACATGTAAAGCACTTTGTAAACCTTAAAGAATATATAAATGTGATTATTTTTTATTATTCATAGCTATTATAGTATAGACTATTATCACTATTATATTTCATGACTTATATTTACAATTAAGAAAGTTCAGTTTTTTAAAACCCATCTACAAGTATTGATTAAGTGCCAGCTATGTGCCAGGCATTGTCCTAGACACTGAGGATAAAAGTAAAAAAAAAAAAGAGAGAGAGAAAGAAAGAAAGGAAAAATGCCTATTTGTTTATACTGTATTCTAATGGGGATGACAAGTAGACAAATAACTATATATAGGATAAATATATAGAAAATAAATACAAATAAATAAAGAGTAGTTAAATACAAGATAGTTTGAGAATGAGAGCACTAACAGTTGAGGGGATTGGGAAAGGCTTGGTTTCATAACATCAGGTCTTAACCTGCGTTCCATGAATTTGTATTTTTAAAAAATATTATCATAACTGTATTTGGGCAAAATTGATTTCCTTTATAATCCTATGCACTTTCTCTCATGTATTTGAAAAAATCATTCTGGAAGGGGTCTGTAGGCTTCACTAGACTGCCAAAGGAATCAATAACACAACAAAAATTAAGAGCCTCTGATGAAAAACATGTGGGGCTGGAGCTGTATCTTGAAGGAAGAGGAATTCTATGAGGCACAGGTAAGAGGGAGGAGTATTCCAGGCATGGGGGGATGGCCAGTGCAAAGGTGCAGAGATAAGAGATAGAATGTGGTATGTCAGAAAGAGAGGGAAAACCAGTTTGGCTGGATTGAAGAATGTGGGAGGAGGACCACAAGGATGCTGGAAAGAAAGGGTAGGACAAGATTTTAAAGTCTTTAAAAATGAAACAGTTTATGTTCTATCTCAGAATCAACAGGAGCCACTGGAATTTCTTTAGTAGGGGAATAACAGTCAAATCTGCACTTAAGAAAAACTACTTTGGCAACCATGGGGAGCAAAGATGTGAAATTCAGGCTGAAGGCTGCAGGTAGTTCACAAAATACCTGAGTTCCTCCAAACCAGGCAAAAATGCAATTAGGAAATGTTTAACAAATAAATTAAAAATTAAAATGAATAAAGCAATGTTAATTTGTGGTTTCCTAAGTCAGTATATGGCCAACAGGGTTGTTGTCTAGTTGTTTCAGTTGTGTCTGACTCTTCATGACCCCATTGGAAGGTTTCTTTTTTTTTCTTTTCTTTTTTCTTTTTTTTTTTGGTGAGACAATTGGGGGTAAGTGACTTACCCAGAGTCACACAGCTAGTGTTATGTATCTGAGGCCAAATTTGAACTCAGGTCCTCCTGACTCCAGGACTGGTGCTCTATCCACTGCACCACTTAGCTGCCCCAATCTGGGGGGTTTCTTGACAGAGATACTGGAGTAGTTTGCTTTTTCCTTCCCCAACTCATTTTATAGATGAGGAAACTGAGGCAAACCAGGGTAAGTGACTTGCCCAGGGTAAGAGCTAATATGTATCTGAGGCCAGATTTGAAACTCAGGAAGATGAATCTTCCCTGACTCTAGGCCTAGCATTCCATCCACTGTACCACCTCGCTATCCTTCCACTTTTATTTAAGGGATATTAACAAGTTGGGCATTTGCAAACTTAATATTATCTGTACTAGGTGACATTTACATATATAAAAAAAACTTGCTTGCTATGTGACCTTGGGTAAGTCACTTTTGGTTTTTCTGGCTGAATCCAGGTGAACTGTGACATCTATCTAGTATTTTCTTTGAGATGTAAATAAATGTTACTTGGATTTTTGTGAATTAAGTGATCTGACATCTAATACCTAACTCTCCCCTCCTTGGGACCATTAATTGGGAATTGTGGAATGGGCAGGAGTCTTTCTTCTGCTTCCTGATCAAAGAAAGTGGGGAAATTTAGGAAGAACAATCCTGGGAATAAAAGGAAGGGACGGAGAGTCAGGTAGGCCAAAATATAAGGACCCTATGAAAGATTTAAGAACTGTGATCAATGTCATGATCAACCATAATTTCAGAGACCATGAAACATCCTACCTATCTCCTTCACTGGGATGTGATGAGTCAATATGCAATAAGACACACCTTTTTGGACATTGCCAATATGGAAATTTGTTGTGCCTGATTATACACATTTATTAGGAGTTTTGTTTTTCTTTTATTTTTCTGGAGAGAACAGGGAGAAGTGGGTTTGATTATTGAAAAAAATAAAAGTTAATTTAAAAAATAAAAATAAGGTTCTTAGCTACTCTTTTAAGTAAAGTGGAATCCCAGATTAGCTCTGTCTGGGGCAGTCTGTGAGCCAAGCTTGCTCACTGACCACAGACTAGTGTTAGATCATCAGTGTGGATACTCTCTCCATTGAGATAGTTCATAATCCTTCATTATCCAGTTTCTCTGAGAGAAGCCTTGCTTTTGGAAAATTTTTTTTTCTTTTTGCTTATACTTGTTTTCTAGAAATTGTTTAATAATTTGTGTACAAAAACAGAATTTCCTCTTGAATTTACATACTTTTCCCATTATGCTTTTCTCATTCTTAGTTTAATTTAAAAAATGAGCTTATTTTCTTATTACCATAGGATATTTATTAAATGGTATCCTAGAAAACATAGTAAAAGTCATTTAAACATCCTGGTACAGCTGAAAGATCTCTGTTTTGGGAATCAGAGGACCTGAGTTAACACTCTGCCTTTCCAATGTACTGCCTATATAACCTTAGGCAAGTCATTTAACTTCCTGGGCCCCAGTTTCCTCATCTGTAAAATGGGGGAGTTGGATTCAATGGCCTCTGAGGTCTCTTAGCTGAAAAATATTCTATCCTATAATCCATCATGCATTCTTACCCTTTAAGATGTTTTTCATGTCTTCCCATAAGTCCTTCACAGAAGGTCCACCCAGCTTTTTGGAGCTTCTAATTTCCTTGATACTATGTATAAAACAGGGGAGCACAGAGGCAGTTTACCTTCTGGGCAGTCACACACTTTTTTTTTTTGTATCCCTAGTGCTTACCACAATGGTGGACATGCAGGAAGTACTTAATAAATGTTCAATGATTGACATACCTCTATTCCATCCTTTGCTCAGGGTTTTCTTACCCGGTTCTTCACTGGTCATGTATTGTATCTTACTTAAAACCTCCAAACTTCTCTCCATTGTCTTTTGGGTGACTTGCAACTTTGATTCTTCAGATTATACAACTTATCCACAAAGCAACTCTGAAAGAATGTTATCCTTTAAAAAAGAAGGACCTTTGTTTCATGGAGAAGCTTTGGGTAATTATAAGTACTACTGGAGTAGTTTTCCATTTCCTTCTCCAACTCATTCTATAGATGAGGAAACCAAGGCAAACAGGGTTAAGTGACTTGCCCAGGGTCACACAGCTAGCAAGGGTCTGAGGCCATATTCAAATTCATCCACTGCATCCACCTAGATGCCCAGAGGACAGTATGAAACAGTAAAGTTAATCTAGGGATTTTTTCTGAATTCTTTACATGAAGTCAAATTTGCGTAATGTGAATTTCTGTAGAGCAAGAACTGTCTGTGTACACACACACACGTATATGTATAAATATAATGTCATTTGAACCTCACAAGTGATGTGTCTATAATTACATATCTAGGAATTGTCATTGTGAGTTTTGAGATTATAGATCTAGACTTGGAAGGCATTTTAGAGGCTATCTGTTCAAATTCCTTCATTTTTTACATGTGAAGAATCTGAAGCCTAGGGAGATGCGGCATGCCCAGTGTTAAGCAGCAGTGTAAGAGGTAGGATTTGAAACCACGTACTTACTTTGATTCCAGAGCCAGCGTTTTTTCTACTATATTATGACACATTGGATCTTCAGATGTAACTGTTTTGTGTAATATCTTTGTAACCATCAACTGCCATAGTTCTGTGATTTCTGGCACCTAAGAAATTTCATTGCAGTGAAAAAATCTGATTTTTTTGTGTTCTTGAATTCCACATGATCATAAGAACTAAAGCCTGAAGGGCCATCTGAGGATATTTAGTCCAATCTCTTCATTTTATGGATAATGAAACTGCGGTTCAAGAAAGTTAAGCGATTTGCTTATTTTCTTCACTAGTTCTTGCCTAATCTGTATTGTACATTAAGTTCATCATCTTAATTCTTTTAGGTTAAAAAGTTTAATGCCTAAGTCCCTAATTTGAGTGGCTAGGTAGCACAGTGGACTTGGAGTCAGAAAGACCTGAGTTCAATGCACAGTGATCTCTATGCAACCTAGGGAACAATGATTACACTATAATGAAAAGAACACTAAAACGAAGCTGAAATTTTTATAATGATTCATTTGGCCCCAGAGAAACCATGAAAAAGCACCCCCTTCCTTTGGTTGGTAGATTGAAAACTACAGGTATAAAATGTTATATATAGTGTCAAACACAGTCACAGTCTAAGTTGGTTTTCCTAAACTGCTTTTCTCTGTTACAAGGGAAGGCTCATTTAGTGGGAATAAAGGGCATATTTGGAATTGACTAGGTTATAAAAAACAAAAAGCATCAATAAAACTTTTTTAAAAAATTAATAGCAATAGAGGATTTTCTGAAGGGAAAAAAAATCCATCAGCAGCAAAGGCAGGATTAAAACCAAGGTATTCTGACTTCCAGACCAGTGCTCCTTTAGTTTTCATTGAAATTCTTCTCTCTTGAGTAAAATGCTGAAAACCTTTATGGGTAATGTCAAGGAGGACACCATGCCACCCCACCTATATTCATATATTCAGGAGAATGTAAGAATGGAAGTTTCTTGAAGGCAGAGATTATTTCTTTTGTTTGTTTGCCCGGTTTCTTGTTGTTGTTCTCATATCCTAGTATAATGTTTAGCTCGTGGTAGGTGCTTAATACATTCTTGGTGAATTAAACTAAACTGAGTTGAATCCACAAATCTATAAAGTGTCAAAATACTAGTCCAAGTTGAAACACTTCTTTGGTCATGATAGAAGTAATTGAAGGGAAGCAATGATCTCTCTCTGTATATAATATGGATATTTGTCTGAATTTAGTAGATTCAAGGAGCATCCAATCAACAAGGAGTACTTGAACATCACATTTGTATCTTGTTTCGTTTTGTAGTTGCTAACTTTTTATATAGTCTAATGAATTCTTTAAGATCTTGTTATTTCACTTTTGTAATTGTTGAATTGTTTCAGTTGTGTCCTGTTTTTTTGTGACCTCATTTGGGGTTTTCTTGGTGGTGATGGTGGAGTGGTTTGCCATTTCCTTCTCCAACTCATTTAACAGATGAGGGGGCTGAGGCAAGTGGGGTTGGCTGGCTTGCCCAGGATCACAAGGCTGGTGGGTGTCTGGGGCCAGATTTGAGCTCAGGAAGATGAGTCTTTCTGACTCTAGAATCGGCACCCTGGCTACTGTGCCACCTAGATGCCCTATTATTTCACTACTATTAATAAATAATACATAGGAGAAAAAAAAAGACCTGAGTTCAAACCCTGCTTCAGCCATCAAATAACTGTGACCCTGCACAAACCACCTCACCTCACTCTACTTTAGTTTCCTCATCTGTAAAATGAGGATAATAACACCAATCCCAATAACACCAGACTAAGACTGTTAATAAGGATCAAAGCAGATGATGAATGTAAAGTGATTTGAAAACCTCAAAGTGCTATATAAATGTTAGCTCTTAATTACTTGGGATTAGTTTGATAGGGAGAAGTTGTCTTGCAAAGTAGATTTCTTTCTAAGCCTTCTACAATATCATTCATGGCTATGAATCAAAATGCATTGATATCATATTAATCAGACTACCATAAATCTCTCTGAAAACTTGTTCCTTCTCCACTGAAGAATGGAGAGATTTTTTTTATTTGAACTGAGTCCCATCTCTAAAGCTTAATTTCCCATTCTTAGAAATGGAAAAGTCATTTTACAATATCTGGATGAGAAGGAGAAAAACCAAACGGTAACTTACAGTTCTAAAGGTTCTGGCTACTCCTCATATTTTCTGTTGGCAGCTACTTCAACTCTGAGTAAATTTCCTGGACCAATGACTCAGTATTTTGTTATATGACTAACCTCACATTAAATTCAAACCTTGTATCCATCAATTCTATTTGTTTATGATTATTAAATGATTACTTTCTAAAACTGTCTTTCAAGCATTGTGTGATGATACAATATGAATACCATGGAACAAGATTTTATGGACAAAGCAACAATAACAAAAAAACTCTTTTAAAGCAAGGCAGATTGCTTTTGATGTCTGTGAAACTCATGAGAGATTGATTAATTTCTCAGCAATGCCATTAACTCAAGGTCTGGTAACTCAAAGGAGAATCATAAGCTTCTAAACATGCTAAAATATAAAATGGAATAAACTGGCATTTAGCTATCAGTGATAACTATTTTTCTTTGGCTGTAGTTATTCCTATAGTCAAAAGAATAAATAAATTCCTTTTAAAGTCTTTATTAAAACAACAGTTAATCTCCAATAAGGTCCAGCTTTAATGTTTCATTGTCATATGGCATTAATCTTAGGTTCTCAAAGATTTTATCTATACTAGCAGAGCACAAACTTTGCCAGGTCCTAGAAAATGGGAAAGATTATGAGTGAATGGCAGCAAACTGACCATATATTTGTTGTCTGTGGGCTAGTTTAGCTAAGTTCAGAGAGGATCATCACTAAAATGCTGGATATTGAGCTCTGAATTTTTGTTTCCTCTGCAGTCACTAATAAAGACAGTCTTTAACCCTAACATAGAGTTGTTAGTTCCCTCTCCCCCAAATCACTTTGTATTTATTTATTTATTCTATACCCTGTTGTAACATGTATGCTCTGGTCTCACTTAGGGTCAATCTTATTATCTCTTCCTTCCCCCCTTCAGGGTTCTTGGGGATACTTTTGAGAGGGTTAAAGCATTCCTCTTCTCCAGTGCCATTAGCCTGTGCCTCCACTGACTATGTCCCCCCTCTTTAGAGTCCAATATTAGCACCTTCATTTCCTTTTAACCATTTAACATTGGATTAACTTTTTTGGGGGGGGCTAGGCAATGGGGTTAAGTGACTTGCCCAGGTTCACACAGCTAGTGAGTGCCAAGTGTATGAGGCCGAATTTGAACTCAGGTCTTCCTGAATCCAGGGCCAGTGCTCTATCCACTGCACCATCTAGCTGCCCTTGGATTAACTTTTACAAAGGGATATTTACTTCACAAATATAGAACAAATGAACAAACTTTTCCTTCAAAATCCTGGGGTCAAAATCCATCTTATGCCACCTGGGGCATATCACTGAAGGTTGGAGTGGGAGGTGATTAGGTTAAAAATTTAGCTTACATGTGTAATTGGGAAAAAATGAAATGCTATAAAAAAACAAAACTTATCTCACTTCCTACATAGCATTGATACTACCAAGTTCATGTCCTGATTTACCATGACTGCTAGGTAAGCCTTTGTCTCACCGAAGGTCATTCCCCAAAATTACTCCTCACCTGTCAGGCCGTCAGTGCTATGCTACCAGCAAAACCTGGGCTCTGGAATCACAGAGGAAGTCTCTACTTTTTTCATACCTTGAGACACTGATGTGTATTGACTGAAAAACCAAACTCTGGAAGTATGGGATTCTTCTGAGGATCCCTCTGGACATTTTGAATTTGGGCTCCACTCCTTTCACTAAGGGCTGAGCTCCTCCAGGAGCACTGAGGCTAAGATACACCCGAAGCTGACAGGTCTTTTTCAAATGCTTTTGTAGCTAATCAAAGAGCCTTTTCTTCATCAGGTGACTAGCTGACTTGAGATAGTTACAGAATTCCAATGCATGCTTCCTAGTCTACATCTCCAAGGTATTTCTTGTTCACATTATCACAATTCTCCTGGAAGCAGTTCCCTGGTGACCTAAGGTAGATGCTACTGTAGCAAGCTGATAGGGCCTTCACACATACCAGACCCCAATTACACTGTATTTGCTTGTGATCTTGTTGTCTTACCCTAATAGAATGTAAGCTCCTGGAGGGCAGGAACTCAATTTTGAATTTGTATCTCTAGAACCTATAATATTCTACTTTTTTGGTCTAAACCTTTGATTTCATCAGCATAGGGAGCACCCTAGTCAAGAAGCTGTCTCTACAAATGCAGAACAATTGTTCTACAAGTTATCTAGTCTTAGAGAGTCTTCTAAGGTCACTTAAGGGTTAAGTGACTTATCCAGGATCTCACAGCCAGAGTGTATTTGGAAATGGGGGACTTTGATACAGGTCTTCCTGACTGTGAGACTACCTTTCTATCCATGATATTATACTTCTTCTGTAGCACATAGTAGGTGTTTAATAAATGCTTGTTGCTTTATTTATTGATAGTAGGCTTGCAATCTAATGGTGAAAGGAATACCTATATTGATGAATATGGATAATAGGATTGTAGATTTAGTAATAGAAAGGACCTGAGAACTTATATAATCCAACTCCCACATTTTACAGGTGACAAAGCCAAGGCCATACCAGGTTATACAACTTATCACAATCACACAAGTGGCAAATAGCAGATACAGTATAATAGAAGAGCTGGAAATTCATTTTCCAGGAAAAATTGTCAAGAAAATTTATTTGTATTGCTCATAACTTCAATATTTGGCATTACTGCTTTTTTTTTTTTTTAAAGAACTCAAAGCAAGGGGCAGCTAGGTGGTGCAGTGGATAAAGCACCGGCCCTGAAGTCAGGAGGACCTGAGTTCAAATCCGGCCTCAGACCAAACACTTGACACTTACTAGCTGTGTGACTTTGCGCAAGTCACTTAACCCCAACTGCCTAAGCCAAAAAACAAAACAAAACAAAAAAAGAACTCAAAGCAGCAAAAATGATGGAAGAAATATATTCCTCAAATAACATCACTAATTCAAAGGGTTGGCCATCATCATCATATTTGCATTGCATTAGAAAAATATCTGAATCAGGATCACATTGATGAGTATGTGGGATCCTTAATAAAGATGCTCTTTTTGGCTTTCTACATCAATGCACTCATAGGTTCCTGGCACTCAGCCTAGTCTCAAACTAACACAACAAACAGTCTGGCAATAAATAGGCCATGGAACATATATTATCCTAGATTTATCTCAATTCCTTTTGAAGTCAGTCATTTTGGAGAATGCTTTCAAAGTAACAGGTTCTCAATAAGTTTGCTGAATGAATAAAGGAATTGGCAAAGTTCACCCAGAAACAAGAGCCCAATAGCCTGTCTAAGCAGATAAGCAGTCAAAGTACTCTACCAGTACACATCAGCAGCTGTTTCAAAATTTATGGTATCAGAAAATTGCCTGTGACAGTGAAAGGTTAAGGTACATGCCCAAGGTGCCACAGCAAGTATTTGTCAGAAGAGAAACTGGAACCCAGTTTCAGACTGCAACCAGCTTCATAGAGCCACTGCATTTTCCTATCTCACCACAAGGTGGATTTTAACTCTGTATGTTCAACCAGCAATCTGAGTAGTCTATATGGGAGAATGTTACATGGATTATAGGATCATAGATCTGATAACCTGAAAGGACCTGAAAGAGGCCTCAGAGTCCATTTGACCTAGCAGAAGGATGGGGAACTTATGGCCTCAAGGCCACATGAGGCCCTCTAGGTCCTCAAGTGCAGCCCTTTAACTGAATCCAAACTTCACAGAACAAATCCCCTTAATAAAAGGATTTGTTCTGTAAAACTTGGACTCAGTCAAA
This sequence comes from Vombatus ursinus, assembly GCF_900497805.2. Lineage (NCBI taxonomy): Eukaryota > Metazoa > Chordata > Mammalia > Diprotodontia > Vombatidae > Vombatus > Vombatus ursinus. Next base: position 6,034,101 of record NW_020949613.1, on the reverse strand, counting down.
AGGCCCCAGGTTCCCCACCCCTGGTCTAGCCCATTTACTTAAGAGATGAGACTGAGGCCCAGGAAGTTAAATGATTTGTCCAAGGTAACACAGATTACCTAAATGTCAGAGGCAGGAAAATAAATAAAACACTGGACCACCAAATCAGTATGTCTGGGGACATAATAAAGTCAAGCCAGAATTTACTCCTTGTTGGAGAAAAAATAAACTTTCTCAAATTCCCGCTAATGCTCCATCTTTTGGGGGTAATACGTTATGAGCAAAAGGTAAGTCTGGAATAGAAATGCAGTTATTATTTGTTGTCTAGCGAGAAAAATTATTATTTCTTTCATATAAATAACCAATTAATCTGGGTGGGGGAAATCCAATTCTTTTTCCCTATTATTTCCTCATTCAGAAATTAGATCCCTGTAGGTTATTCAGCCAGTCTTTGTGAAAGACATTGCTGATAGATGAGATTGCCCAAATCCTCTGGGTACATGCTTCTTACCCCACCCGACTAGAATACCTCACAGGGAAAATCTAATCTAGGTGGAATTCTTATCCTATCATCTTTCATTGTTTACTGACTGGGTAGAGGATAGACCCTGGAAGGGTGCCCCTGATGGCAGTGATATATTTTTTTTTTAATTAGGCAGTTTGGGTTAAGTGAGTTGTCCAGGGTCACACAGCTAGTAAGTGGCAAGTGTTTGGTCTGAGGCCGGATTTGAACTCAGGTCCTCCTGATTTCAGGGCCAGCGCTCTATCCACTGCTACCTAGCTGCTCCGAGGACATGATATTTTCCAGATTGCTCCAAGGAAAGATGTGTCAGGGGCCAGACAACTGCACAGGGCCTTTGAGATCCTGGATGAAATGTGTTGATTGAATGGATATTGGAAAGGAGTTCTACATTGCAGGGAAACTTAATGTTTGTTAATATTGTTGTCCATTGTTGTACACCTTTGGCTTTCATTTTCTGTATCTGTACACTATATTCTCTCCATTATCTTGATGTTGTTTGGTTTTCCCCTTTGAATTAGTCCCTAATTTTGGTCATTCTTACTATGGCTTGTACTGTGCTTGGTTGATGGTTCTGATCTCACTTTGTAATTGGAGTTGTTCCTGGTAGTATCCACAGTCCTGTTTAACCCAGTGTGCTCTATGTGGTCATCAGTGTATTCAGGGATCGACTTTGACCAATAAGGAGAAAGGTAAGGACTGTTAAGGGGTCCCTTGAACTTGTCTTTTTGAGTTGCTGTATTATCCAGAAACACTGGACCCAGAGTATGCAAAAGGCCCTGAATGTGTCAAAGACTAAGCTGTTCCCTCCCTCTGCCCCGTCCCAGATGACATAATTTGTTGTTTGCATCCCAAATTAGATTCCTTGTGTGTCTTTGGGAGTCAAGACAGGTGCCAGTCAGTTTGCACTAAAGTGGGAAACTGCTTGTGCAGCTGAGACCCTTGTAGATAAGCAGACCATCCTATCTAAAGCACAGGGGTGGGAAACCTGTAGCCTTAAGGCCACAAGTGGCCTTCTAGGTCTTTAAGTGTGGCCTTTTGACGAAATCCAAATTTTACAGAACAAATCCTTTTATTTTTATTAATATATTTTTGTTCATCTTTTATATTTTTATTTTATTTTTTAAATGACCATATTTAAAATATCAAAGAATAAAATAAATTTCAATGAAATAATCCTCCCAGATTGACTAGCACAATTAGAACATTAGTAAGCCATAAGAACTAAATTGAAGGCTGCTATGTTCATTATTTAGCTCTAACTTCCCCCACCTATCTGGCGCCACTACTGCGTGAAGTTGGTTGGTAAGAGTTTATGAGGATTGAGTACCCTAGTCTGTTATCAGCTTTTGACAATGGTGTGCTGTGTTTCTGTTCGAAATAGAATTTGTGAATAGTTGCTCAGCTCAACAGTATTTTTTAATTCTGTCTAACAGCTCATCATGTCAAAGAAGACTATGAGAACTCTGAAAGAAGAAAACAGATTTTTTAATGAGGATTGGGATTTTTTTTGCTAAAGATGATTAGCATGTTTGTGATATTGCAATATCAACATTAAAGAAATTCAATGCTCATCAGCATTATAATACTTATAAGGACCACAAATATTTTAAATTAGAGGGAGAGGGATAAAAGGTTATGTTGCAGAAATTAAAAGATGAAAAGCAAAAGCAAAGATAATTCTTTCAAGCAGCAATAAGACCTGGAAATAATGCCACTGAAGCAACTTGTAAGATAGCTTATATACTCAGGAAAAACAAGAAGCCATTCAATGATGTAGAAATTGTGAAAGAATGCATTGTTGAAGTCGTAGGATGCTTAGACCTCAATAACGTTTCAAAGTACAAACTGCGGCCTCTTTCAAGGAGAACCATAAGATTTTTACAGGAATGTTGCACTTCTATGTGATATGTCAAATCAAAACCACTTGAATATTTCTTTGCAAGGTAAAACTAAGTCTGTATATATATGTGGCAAAAAATCCAAGCATTTCAAAAAAAGCTATCTTTTTTTGGGGGGGGTGAGGCAGTTGGGGTAAAGTGACTTGCCCCAGGGTCACATAGCTAGTAAGTGTCAAGTGTCTTGTCTGAAACCTAATTTGAACTCAGGTCCTTCTGACTCCAGGCCTAGAGCTCTATCCACTGAGTCACCTACCTGCCCCAAAGCTATCTTTTTTCAAAACACTTCTTCAAAAGGAAATTTCAGATGAACATTTTCCCCAGTTAGCAAAGGTCACTGAGGAGCAGGATGATACATGCAAGTGATGTGAAGAATAGGCAACTATTATAGACTTATTAATTGAAGAATACAATGAAAAGTTCACTGACTTTGAGAATCATGACATCACACTCAAATGAGCATTCCAGCCTCACCTAGCTGATATCACCAAGGCACCTTAAGAACCACATGCCCTAAAAATGCTTTCTTGCCTTTCAACCACTTATTGCTATGAATCCACATTCTCCTACCTAACCCAAATCAAGATGCCCTTAAGGTCACAAATGACTGATACCCATCTAGAGGATCAACTGAAACCGTGGACATCCATGCTGCAATCAAATATTCAAATGCTTTCCAACAAAAAGCAGACACAATAAAGTCATTAAAAGGTTAGTTAATTTTAAAATTAACAAATAGTTTTCATTTTTTGAAATTTTTGAAGTACACAGTAGATTTTTATAAAAGAATGTACATTCTTAAGTATATCTAAGTGAAGTTTCTTGAATGAAGCCTTATTTGATTATAGCTAAATATTAATTCAACCTTCCAACATGAAAAGGTTCCCCAGCCCTGGTTTAGCAGTTTCCGAGGGAAAAGAACGCAACTTTTGCCATGCCATTGCAATCCCTTTCAGGAAGGGTTCTGTGCTTTTCCCACCTTTACTGCACCTGTTTTTTCCCATGCCACACCCCTTCAGGTAGTGATTTCTGGTATCTCCTTTTTCCTTTGTCCTGCTGTTATAAAAATGCAAACTTCTATATGGATTGTGAACTCTTTGGGTTCCATATGTATGTTCATTTCTTTTGTAATAAACCTAGTTTTCATGTAAGTTTCATGAAATTGTGATTGCCTGTTGACAATACTTTTCTATAGATTGCTCCCGACAGTAGTCTGGCTTGAAATGAGTCTCTTTTTGTCCAGAAGTGATGTGATCAGAGTCATGTACCCAGCCCCTCATTAGAACAGGCCCACCTCTCATTATAATGTTCATTCTCATTAATTGTTAACCAATCAGAGTTGATTCCTACCTGTCGGAAACACCCACTCTTCCAAGGACACATAAGCATTGAGAGGCCTCCATGAGTCATCTTTGGTTTACAAGAGAAAGCAAATGAAAGTCCTTTTATTAATTATTCTTTAGCCATAATTAATAAAGTGATTAATTACCCAGAAATTATGTCTTTCAGACTTTTCATATGTCACACCAGTAAGAGGCAATGGTGCATAGTGAGTAGAGATCTGGCCTTGGAATTAGGAAGACTAGAGTTCAAGTATTAAGGAGAAAAGGTGATCTACAGTGTCAAAGGCTACAAGGACATTAAGGAGAATGAGGATCAAAAAAAGGCCATCGGTTTTGGCGACTAAGTGATGATTAGTCACTTTGGAAAGAGCAGTTTTGGTAGGAGGATGAGGTCAGAAGCTTTATCGTAAATTAAGAAGTGAGTGAGAGGAGAGAATGTGGAGGCACCGAGTAAGCAGATGTTTAACCAAAATAGCCAGAAGAGATATAGGATGATAGTTAATGGGGATGGAAGGACCAAGTGAAGGTTTTTTCAGGATGATGAAGGCATGGATAGTTAGTAGGTAGTAGAGAACGAGCCAGTAGACAAGGAGAGATTGAAAATAAGTAATAGTAGGGATGACAGAGGGGGCAATTTATTGGAGAAGATGGAATATAATAGGATTGTTTGAGCAAGTAGAGAGGTTAGCCTTGGTAAGAAGTAAGGCCACCTTATCCTGTAAGACAGGAGTGAAGGAGATGGTAGCTGATAGTGAAGGAGACAAGAGACAGTGGCAGCTACGCGAGTGATATGAGATGAGAAAGGGAGAAGAGGGAATTCATGGTGGATGGCCTTGATTTTTTTTTTCCTGTAAAATGTGAGGCAATGTTTTTAGTTGAGAGTATGGGGTAAGAGGGATCTATCAGGGGTTTGAGGAGGGCTGAAAAGGGTTGGAAGAGCAACCATGGAAAGTGAGATAGTGAGTTGATGAGGGAGGTAGCTTAGGTTTGCCTAGTAGGAGTGAAGGCCTAATTGAGATTGGTAATTTAAATCTTATTCCTGACTCTCTTGAGGAAGTCAGCTAAAATCCCATTTTCTGCAAGAAGTCTTTTCTGATCCTCCTTAATGTTAGTGCCCTCCCTCTAAGATTTAGCTCAAATTTATCCCAAATATATCTTGTGTATGCATTGTTTGCATGTTGTCTCCCTTATAAGGTTGTGAGCTCCTTGAGAATAAGAATTATTTTGTCTTTATATTTTAGGCACAGTCAATAGTCAATAAACATTTATTAAGTGCCTACTATGTAACAGGTACAGTGCTGAAAACAGTAGGTGCTTAATAAATGCTTGTTGACTTGATTATTCAATGAACTCCAATGTCACTCCATTACATTGAGGATCAAAAAAAACTCTATTTGGCAATTAAAGCTCTTTACAAAGTGTGCATTCCTAACTTTCCAATTGTTGTTGTTGTTTTTTAAACACATTGCTTGTGAAAATAAGTTCAATATGAATGTATATATACCACCCATATCAGATAGCATGCTGTCTTGGGGTGGAGGGGGGAGAGATGTGGAGAAAATTTGGAACTCAAAATCTCATGGAAGACAAGGTTGAAAACTAAAAACAAACAAATAAATAAAGAAACCACATTACTCTTCTGTATAAACTCTGTGGTCCAAACATATGGGAGTACTTGCTATTCCTCACATAGGATGCTCTATCTCTCTTGTCCCACCTCCAGGCTTTTGCAATGGCAGTCCCCCATTTCTAGAATGCTCTGCCTACTAACTTCTGACTGAGAATTCTTGGCTTTCTTTAAGATAATCTAATTTTGTCTTCTCCCTTAGGCTATCTTACAGGAAGTTAAGGGGCACAATGGATGGAGTGGCAGGCCTGGAATCAGGAAGACTCATCTTTGTGAGTTCAAATCTGACCTCAGATACTTAAGAACTGTGTGACCCTGGGCAAGTCACTTAACCCTTCACTGCTTCAGTTCCTCATCAGTAAAATGAGGTGGAGAAGAAAATGGCAAACCACTCCAGTATCATTGCCAAAAAAACCCCAATAAAAAAACGCAAATGGAGTCATGAAGAAAAGGCCATCTTTGATCTCATCTATATGTTGTCTTTCCCATTAGAATGTAAATCCCCTGAGGAAAGTGCTTGTTTGTTTATTTTGTATACCTAGTGCTCAGCACAAAGTCTGGCACATATAATTAAGTTCCCAACAAGAGTTTGTAGATTGATAAACCTTTAACACCAATACACTCCCTATGGTACCTTATGAGAATGAAAGGACATTATTATCTCTGAAGAACTAAAGAATAAAAAGTAATGCAAAGACTAGGTAGGTATAAGTAAGCTTTGTCTTTTGGTAGTAGTGATTCCCATAAAAGAAATGATGAAAAGACATTTTAAAGGATATTTATGACTAGAAACAGGTAAGCTGGTCATATAGAGTGAGAAACAATAGATAGCATCATTGGTACATTTGTACCCTAAAAACTGCAGACAGCTCCTCATCTTTCTTTTCTTCCCCTTTCACCAGAATATAGGAATTTCTCCCCTAGTATGCTGGATGCTGATAGATGTGCTTTCCTCTTAATCTTGTCCAGAACTAAGATCTTCTTCTTGCAAACAGAAGATAGAATACTTCCTCTGAAAAAATATTTTAAAATGTTCCAAGATAGAGAACTAGATGTCATGATTAGTTTTCTATGTCCTGCTAACTGGGCTAAACTGTAGTTTCATTTTTTTGGTGGGGGCAGGATAGAGGTACTTGGGTAGATCAGTAATTTCTTCATTTTTTGGTTCTCCCACCAGTGATGTATATTAAAACCCTTCCATGCCTCATCCTATACAATTGCTGCTCATGTTTCTTACAAACTGTGTACAGAATCAATTCAACATCCAAGTTAAATATCAGCCCTCTTTAAAAAAGGAAATCTTAGAGTACAAATGCATAGTAGACAAGTGAAACTAATTCTCACATTATCTATGTCTGAAAATCTATGTCTCTGCACCTTGAGGTACATAAAATGCTTCATCATCCATACCCTGGAATTGTGATTATATAGAATGCCTATATCCATTCAAACACATCCCCTCCTCCCAACTAGCCTATTTCTGTTTAGGGTATGGCAGCCTTCCTAGCCACCCATACTCAAAATCTGAGTCATTCTTACTTCTTCCTCTCCTTTACCCCCAAACCCCATCCAATCAGTTGTCAAGTTTTGTAGTTTTGTTTGCACAATCCCATTAGATTGTGGAGGGACAGACTTTCTATGTATCCCTAGCCCCTAACTCAGTGCCTGGCACATAGCAGACACTTAATAAATGCTTATTGACTGCCTATTAACCTATTACCTCTAGAATAAAACACAGATTACTCACCTTAGCATTTAAAGCCCTCCACAACTGTGCTCCTATATACCTTTTTTGAAATAGTATTTTATTTTTTCCCAATTACATGTAAAGACAATTTTTAACATTCTTTTCTTTTTTCTTTTTCTTTTTTTTGGTGAGGCAATGTGGTTAAGCGACTTGCCCAAGGTCACACAGCTAGTAAGTGTCAAGTGTCTGAAGTCAGATTTGAACTCAGGTCCTCCTGACTTCAAGGTCAGGGCTTTATCCACTGTTCCACCGAGCTGCCCCTAACATTCATTTTTTAAAAAATATTTGCTTCCAAATTAATCTTTCCCTTTCTTTCCTCCTTCCTCCCTAAAAATGGTAATCAATTTAATATACTGTATTTCACCACATAATTGTCACCATTGCATAATCATCCTACTCTGGTTTTTTTTTCCAGTCCAAAAATTGGTTTATAACCTTTCATCACATAGTAGTCCCACAGTATAATTCTGTTCATCAGGCCACTTAAAAGGTAAATAGAGCAGCAATGTATTCACCAGTGGCATATGTATACACATTTATCACTCATATACTGTGGGCTGCTAGCTTAGAATTCTCAGCCCATGTGCATTGTCAGTGTTCTATTTTATGTATATTCACAAGTATTCCATGCATTCTAATCTTGCACCAAAGACAGTTTAGTAACAAATTATTTTTAAGTAATACTGGCACATTTTAAAGCTTTACATAATGGTCACACCCCACTTTTTGGGTAAAAATTTGCATAAAGTATGAGACAATTATGTGGTGAGATATGATAGTTTATATCCCATATACCTTTCTAGATACTTCATATCACTCCTCTTCACAACCATGTTCCAAACTGGTCTACAAGAGATTTCCAGAACTCACTTTACCATCTAACATCTCTGCCTTAGGTTGTTTCCTTGTGCCTAGAACGCAAACTCTCTTTACCTTTACCTCTTAGAATTTCTATTTTCATTTTAGAGCTCAACTTAGGTTCCATCTCCAATTGGAAATCTTTCCTGTACCCCCTATTGTTAGTGCTGCCTCCCTCCTGATATTTCTTTGTATTTACTTAAAAAAAAAAACAAAAAAAAACCTTATCTCTCTAGTAGAATGTAACTCCTGGAGAACAGGGCTTTTTTGCTTATTCTTTGTGTCCAGAGGGCAGTGTATTGCACGTGGTAGACTTAATGAATTCAACTCTTGTTGAATCAAAATGGATTGTTTTTAGACAGTAAATCTACAAAGATTTTCTAATACTAAGCAACAGAATTTAATTTTACATCTTTTTTTTAAAATGTATGTTACTGCTCTTTTTATGGTGGCAAAGAATTGGAAACTGAGAGGATGCTTATCAGTTGAGGAATGGCTAAACAAGTTAGGACACATGTATGTGATGAAATGCTATTGTGCTATAATAAATGATGAAGAGGATGGTTTCAGAAAAACCTGGGAAGACTTTTATGAACTGATGCAAAGTGAAGTAAGAAGAATCAGGAGAACAATCTATACATTAACAGCAAAATTGGAAAGATAATCAATTTTTAAAGATGTACTAACTCTGATCAACACAATGGCCAATCACAATTCCTTTTGGTTGGGATTTCTTTTTTCTTTTTGATGAGGCAATCAGGGTTAAGTCACTTGCCCAGGGTCACACAGCTAGTAAGTGTCAAGTGTCTGAGGTCAGATTTGAACTCAGGTCCTCCTAACTCCAAGGCCCGAGCTCTATCCACTGAGCCACCTAGCTGCCCCACCAATCACAATTCCTGGAAATTCATGATGAAACATATTATTCACATCCAGATAGGGAACTGATGAATTCAAAGTGTAGAATGAAGCACATCTTCTGTTTCTTTCTTTTTTGGGACATGACTAATGTGGAAATTTCTTTTGCATGATTCTCTCTCCATATATATATATACACACACACACACATATATATATGTGATGGATGTTGCTTTTCTTGCCTTCTCAATGGGTGAAGGAGGAGGAAGAATGTAGACAATTCAAAACTGAAAATAAAATAAAATTGAATTAAAGATGAAGTCCATAATAAAAACTAAATAAAATAAAATGTATGTGCTATAAACAGAATTTGGGGGGGTGGTAATTTTATTGTAAAATATTTAATGACAGAGGTCAAGGGTATTTCCAACCTAGGGAACTAATGATGGGCCATTATTTTAATTAAGTTTGGATTCAATCAGTAAATTAACATAGCTCTCAAATTATAATATAACATTCCAGAAATTCTTGGTATAGTAGATTTCTTGCCATTTTCTCACTAATCTGTAAATTTGCCACAATATTTTAAAATCTTTGCCTTTTCTTATATCCAACGTTATGAAATAGAGCAATTGTAGAAGCTAAATTAACTCTAAAAGGATTAATTGGCTAAAATAATTTTTATGGAATGTCCACAAGTGGGCTAGGAATTATATAGAAATAGAAACACACTTAAAAGAAACAATAACAATATGCTATTATTTGAAGGAAGAAATTAGAGATTAGCCTCAAAAACTAGTAGGAAAATGCCAATAGAAATGTAGATTTTTCACTTAATGCAATATACCTTCAGTGATTTAGTTTGCCTATTCTTGGTGCATCAGTTGGTGATAACCAATGTAAGAGGGAAATTAAATTAATTTTCTGAGAAGTATGCATAATCCTCTTTGAGTGCCAGCCAGCTCTGTATTTGCTAATACAGGGAGATAAATGCTGCTCTCTTATGCACCTGAAACAAATAAAGGGATGCAGTAAAATTTATGGAACCGATAAATGGCTTTAAAGATATCAAATTATAGTGAATTTTTTTTTTTGCTAAAAATTTAGAGTTTGGGAACAAATTAGTTTTATATTGCATTCACAAAATTTCATAACTTTTTGTCCAAGGATGCATATTTTATCACAAATCTGCTTTAAGTGAAAAAAATCAATATTAAGTTTCCTCAAATCTATCAGAAGAATTCATCTTCACACACAATATGTATTAAGTTTTCTTTAAAAGTTTCCTGTTACTGCAACATAACATTGTGATAAGCTGAATCAGTAAATGATTTTGTCGCAGAGTATTTTACAGTGTTTGGCCATATGTTGCAAACTAACAGGATGCTTTTAAATAATCTCCATTATTGCATTAATATTATTCTGCCTTACTGCAGTCTACTGCGGTATCAGGAAACCTTCAGGAGTACCAGATCATATGCTACAGTTCTACTTGATAGCATCAGTCAGTTGCTAGATATACTGGTAATGCCTGTGATACTATAAAATTCTACTTTTCTTATTACATAGCCTTTCCCGGTGTTCATTCACAGCAGACACAGGACATCTTCAATTCTAAAACAATAAAATGAAGCACCAATGCAGATCAGTACTCTGTATATAACTTGGAGTCCTAGAGTCAACATACATTTAGAGAATTCTCTGGGGACTCTGAAATGTTAGGTGACTTACCCATAATCAACTCAGCTTATGGGCTGAAGTAGGACTTTACCGTCAAATCTTGCCGTCAAATCTCATTCTCTATCCACTAAGCTATGTGGCTGCTCTTCATTTGCCTCTACTGTAGAGTTATTTACTAAAACCCGTTTATTGCCAGTGTGAACTCAAACAAGTCACTTAACCTCTTCTTGACTTCAATTTCCTCTTCTGTCAATTGAGAAGGTTGGCTTAGATGACCTCCAAAGTCCCTTCCAGCTCTAAATCTACGCTCTATGAACAATATATTAAAGTCATTTCTACAATTCAATGCTTTTGGCTGTGTAAGTATACCCAAAAAAGTATTAACCATACTTTTTTGGGGGGGGGGCATTGCCGAATTGCTGTATCACAAAAGTTAAACAAATTTTCAAAGTGTCTTGGTATTTTATTTGATTCTAAATTTAAATCATGTGCAAACTTGCTTTCGGGAATGTTACTTTCCAAAAGAAACAATTTCCTATAAAAAAATCTGTGAAATATTCTCAATTTAATACTTGTGCAACCTAGGGCAAGTTATTTAAACCCCCATGGGTCTGTATTTCCTTATCAAAGAGATATTTGAACTAGAATGATCTCTAAGGTCCCTTCCACCTCTAAATCAAAGATTCCATATGGCAGCAAGTGTGGTTAAAAAAAAATTGTTATGCCTGTCATTAGCATTGCCCTTACGGATAAAATATTTAAACTAGAATTGTCTAGCAGCTTTCTAGTTACTAAATTCTGAGCTATCCTTTTGGGATGACAGCTCATGAGGAGGTTCACTCATGCGGTAGTTATTGCTGCAGCAAGCGGTAGTTTACTGCAGGAGAGTAATGTATCTCCTTGCTGTGGATACAATGCAACAAACAGCCCCTGAGCTTTGCTAATGCCTAAAGAGCCTTAGATGTCATAATGTAATAAATCATAGCTTCCATAGTTTATTCACCAAGCGTTTCACAACTGCAACAACATAAAAATCCATCTACTATAAAGTGTCATAGCATTCGTGGTGACGTGTGGGTCTACATTGGAGCAATCTACAATGGCTTCCTAGTCTTCCCCAGGTCTTTATAAAAAGGAGAATCAACCCTCACCCTTCCAATCTCCCCCAGTAAGTTAAAAAAAAAAATCAATTTTCCAAGTTAATCCCTAAATCCCTTGAGGCATCAGGTCAAAGAGTCTGAAATAGCTGTTTCCATCAGATTCACTAAATGAGACGTAATTTAGTACCCATAACACTAGACTAACCACTCTTCTTTTTTTTTCTGCACCCACCCTCCCCCATTCCCCCCAGCCCGAAGAATTCACGCTGAATTCGAGGGAAGAGGGGATGATGCAGTTCACACCTCCTGTCCATCAACAGAAGCTTAGCCAGTCAGAGAGGGCGCTGTAGATTAAGGGGTTGCAGAGGGGATAGTTTCCTCCCCTACCCCCACCCAACCCAGCTTTGGAAGCCCCAGGACTTTCTCGGTTTTCCACGCATGTGACCACTTGTTTCTCCTTCCCTACCTCTATCTCATCCCTAACTTCAGTAGCTCCAGGTGCAGTGTTCTAGGACCTACTGGAAACTAGGCAAATTCTTCATCGTCTTACTTGTCTCCCACGCCCCCTCCTTCCCCTCTCCCCTACGCCTAGCTCCCCCGCAGCTTTGGACAGTCAGACGAGCTGGGGAGCCACAGACTATCCAAACCCAGAGGAAAATCATCAGTGTGGATAGTCAGCTTTCCCTCCACCCCCCCACTCCTTACCCCCTCCCTGCCACTGCCTCATCCGCTTCACCAGGGCCGGATCCTTCCTGCCCGAGGGGCTTGCAGCAAAGCCCAAGCCCTCCGGCCGCTGGCAGCCCCAGCGGGGCTCCCGAAAGCCTTTCGCAGTCTTCCGCTGTTCAGGACTCAGTGTACCTCACTTGAAGCAGCCATGTTCGCTCTCCCCCTATGCAGCATCCCCAACCTGTGATGTCATCAGCCAGCAAGCCAAGTCAAAACCACCCCCCTCTTTTTCCTCCTCCTCTCCTCCCCCTCCCGGGGAGCCGCCGGTAGCAGTCAACTTGGGGATGCGCTCGCGCGCCCCACCCCCACGGCTCCTTTCACGCCAGCCCCTTCTCCAGTCCCGGGGTCAGCATTTAAATTGGGCGCTGCTGGGATGCTGGAGCTGGAGGCGTCTACCGGGCAATGCGGCGGGCTCGACCGGAGCAGGGGCTCCCCTCTCTCGGTTTCCATGCAGCGCTGCCGCTGGGGGCTGAGCCGCACCAACGCGGGAGGCTGGGGGAGGGGAAGGGTGAGGGCAAGGAGGGAGGTAGGAAAAAAAAATCCCCGGCTGCCGGGTCGCTTCCCTGTCGCCGTCTGCTGAGTCATGCATTGAGCTCCCCCCCAGCATTCAATCATCAGCTCAGATCTGCTCGGTGTCTGCAGCCATTGGGGAGCCTCCTCGCGGGATCAGCAGCCCCGAGAATGACGCCGCCGCCGCCGCCGCCGCCGCTCTAGAGCCAACACACATTCTGCCATCCATCCATCCATCCTGCGTCGCTCGTGTCTGCGTGTGCGTGTCCCCAGGTGCTTGTGCATGTGTCTCCATGTCCTTCCAGCCTAGCCTGAGCTTCCCCCACGTCTCACCATGATTGCCGCAGCCTTCTTGGTGCTGCTGAGACCTTACAGCATTCAATGTGCCCTCTTCCTCTTGCTGCTCCTGCTGGGGACCATCGCCACCATCCTCTTCTTCTGCTGCTGGCACCGCAGGCTGCAGAAGGGGAGACATCCCATGAAATCTGTTTTTTCGGGTCGTTCCAGGAGCCGAGGTAAGAGATGCACAGGCTACGTTTCCCTGGACAGGAGAGATGTTTGGAGCCTATAGAGGAAGGGATGCAAAAGCGCTCTCTCTTCTTCTCCACTGTCTCCCACCCCCAGTTACCCACTCCCTACCTGACTCCGGATTATTTACCCCCATCTTAGATGATCTAGACATTGCAGGGAGGGAGGGGAAGGAGGAGTGAGAGATCCACAATTTAGCCTCAGTTTGCTAAAAACCTGAAGGGATTCCAAGCAGAGTCCAGGACTGCGGCAGCCTGGTCCCCACCCATCCTTCTTCCCAGGAGCTCAGCCAGGGGGTAGGAAGAAAGTCAGGGATGCGAGAGCTGGGGTTCCCCATAACTCCCCGATAACTTTGGCGGGACCTTCCCGCAGATAGAGCACGGAAGGAGTGATGGCCTGATGTTCTCTCACAGTCTCCCCAACTAGATAAGACGCTGGGTGTTTAGGGGGGTGGGGTGGGGATTACCTGACCTGGACCGAGGTCACCTAGTACAAGTTATTAATTAGTGATCAGTGGGTGCTGAAATCAGGGTCCGATGCAGTTCTTGCTTTTCTGTTTTCTCTCCAGATGCGGTCGTGAGATCTCACCACTTGCGTTCAGAGGTAATTTATTTAGCCCGCACTCTCAAGGTCAGAAGAAGTTCTATTTCCTGAGTACCAATATTCATTGTGTTCATGTTATGAAATCACTAGGTCACTGAGTTTCTAGCATGTCGGTCCAAGTTAGATTGGTATTGAAGTAAATCTTTCCAGACGATTTACCAAATAGCACTGCTCAACTAGCTCAAGCAGGCTCAGCAAGCAAATTTAAGAGACTGTTTATGTATTTATGTATTTATTTATTTAAGAGGGGCTAGTTAAAAAGAAAGAAAGAAAGAAATATCACAGAACCAGAGAACAGCTAGCTGTAGAGTAGATGTGAGTTTATTTTTTAGTCTACAAGGTATAATTTACTGGTAGATGCTTCCTATATGTGGGTAGCTCACTATTGTTGCCAAGTTGTTCACTTGGATAAGAGACACAGAAAGGCCACTTTAAAGCACTGAATTAGGAGAGAGATTGGATACATCTGCCTTTCATTTTCAGCACTGGCAAATTTATTTTCATAGAATTATAGATCTAGAACTGGAAGGAAGCTCAGAATCCATCACCAACTCTCCTCATTAGCAGATAAGAAAAGACTTGGTTCTTTGAAGAAGATGTTATATTTAGGAGTTTTTGATAATACTTGCAGAATGATGATAGCTCTGATTGGGTTGAGGAATGAGAGTGATTAAATTCCTCTCCTGTTCTCCTAACATTTGGAACCATACCGTTTACACTCTGGTTACAGGTGATGTAGTAACAGTGCTTAAGTGGAGCTTTTTTATTCAGCTATAAAAATAAATGATGCTTTTCTTCAAGTGGCACAACAGTTTTATATTGACATTTTAGCCTAGCACCACTAGAAGTTCACCATTGTCACTCTAAGTCCATTGAGACCTTAAGCCTTCAGATGAGATGGTTATTTTCTTCTTAATAGGGTGTTCACATCGCCAGTCTTGAAGCTTGGTGGTACTGATAGTCAATATTTGTGCAACTGAGAAAAGACATCACACAGTTGTAGGAAAGAATTGTTGTCTTTTTATTTAAAGTGAAAGCACACAACAGACTTTAGTTAAATAAAGAACTGCATTTTTGCTATCTGTCCTATATGCAAATTCATTTTGCCTGAAAAATATATTTCATCAAATTCTTGGTTAATAGAAATTCCATTTTTGGACCCTACATTATATTCTGACCTTTGTTGCTTATAATTGTGTTATGTAATAATAACACTTTGGTATAATATAACTAGTGATATCTCTATAAATAGAAAGGGGAGGATTATTATCTCTTCAATTTGGGATGATGGGGGACAATGGTCCACCAGCCCAGTAGTATGAAATGTTTTGAAGCATGTACAAAAATAAATGTTTTATTTCTGAAAAATTTTAAAGTCATTAGTCTACTGAATTGCAATGCCTAGTAAAGAACTAGTATATAACTTGAACAATGTTACAAAAAACACATTATTAATTTCGTTCCATAGTAATACAAAATAATGGGCTTTATTTTTCTTTCCTTCTCAATGATTGGGGAAGGCAGAGCAAGAGAATTTGTAACTGAAAATAAAATGAAATTGAATTTTAAGGGAACCCCAAAGTAATACAAAATATATTTGATGGTCTCAATATAGCAGTCTCTTGGATGTGATAGGGTAAATATGAAAATGCTGCAAAATCTGGAGTTGGCTGAGTTTTTTTGTCCAAGAAATAAACCACTCATCATGAAGAAATGAATGCTACCATTAAAAGTGTTTTTAGTATGATGATTTCTACTGATGATTAGTCATTTAGTCTAAAAATACACATGATCTTATGGAAGACAGGTCTGTGGTAAGTACAGTCATTGGATGGTTTATCCCTTGGTAAACATAGTTTGCTCTGAGATGTTTAAGTATAGTGACTTTATCCATTGACTCATTCATTGAGACCTAGATCCAATTTACATGTGAGTATGCATTTGGTAATTTGAAAAGTCCCCCTGTGGATATTGCTTGTCAGATTTGCTTGTTAGTTAGTTGCTCATACAATCAGTTGCTTGTAATCAGGTCATATGCCTGCAGAAATTCGATTTTGTATTGACAAGGGTGATGTAGGTTTGCAGATAAGACTGCAGGAGGAAGTTTGTTCAGTGCTTGCCTTTGCTGAGAGCTAACGTTCCTCTTCTTTCCCAATATCTAGAAGCTTAGTTTTAAAACTACATGTGTATGTGTATATGTATATTCATACACATATATGTATGAACACATATAATATAATAAAACACTTACATATAAATTACATATATGTACATATATACATGTGATTTAAAAAAAAACCCCTATCTTTTGTTTTCATATCACCTTCATTTCCCAAAATGTCCTTTCCTCTTTACCCAGTCAGTCATCCCTTGTAATAAGGAAAAGGGAAAAAAGAGAGAGAGAAGAAAAAAGAAACACTTAAGCAAAATTAATTAACCTATCAGTCAAATGTGATAATGTATGTAATGTTCCACTCCCATAGTGTCCCATCAAGAGGAACTGGAGGTACATTTCTTCTTTGGGGGTCAAGCTTCATCATTTTAATGACAGTGTTCATGTTGGAATTTTTTCTTTTCTATTTACATTGCTGTAGTCATTGTGGATAGTTTTTCCCCCTGGATCTGCTTACTTCACTCTGCATCAATTCATCTAAGTCTTCCCATACTTATCTGAATTCTTCCCCTTCATCATTTCTTATGGTACAGTAATAATCCATTGCATTTGCTTACATGCCACAGATTGTTTAGCCACTCTCTCTTCTATAGCCCTAATCCATGCAATTAAACAACAACAACCACAAACTTCAACTCAGTGAGTATTAGGGCAACTAGGTAGTGTAATGGAGCACTGGGCTTAGAATCAGGAAGACATCTTCCTGAGTTCAAATCCAACCTCAGACATTTTTTAGCTGTGTGACCGTGGGCAAGTTATTTAACCCTGTTTGCCTCAGTTGCTCATCTGTAAAATCAGTTACAGAAGAAAATGGCAAACCACTCCAGTATATTTGCCAAGAAAACCCCCAATTGGGGTCATGAAGAGTCAGAGACTGAACAACAACAACAAATTTCTATAGCTTGAATCCATGCAATTAAACAAAGATGAAGTTCAACTCAATAAGTACTGCAAAATGGACAATATTGGATGATTTATGTCTCTTGGACATTTGTAGGAACTTGTTGGTATGAAATGAATATGATTCTTTTTTATACTTAGTTGCTACATGACCTCACAGTCTAATATGATACTTTCAAAAAATGAGTTAGTTCATTTCATGTAGAAATAAATTAAAATGTTATCTCTTGTAGATTTTTTTTAGATAAAAATTCCACTAAATTCACAAGTAGCCAAACATTTAAACAATTGGAATTGGAACAGAAACAGGTAAAAAAAGTTGGCAGCCGTTTAAAAGCTATCAAATATCCAAGAAAGTATTCTGATTTTCTGATAGTTTACAAGCACCCTGAGCTAGGACTTCTGATATCGTATTTCCTTATTTCATGCTAAGTAATTAAATACTTGACTTTTACCATTTCTATCTTGGTCAGAAGAGGGAGATGAATTTAGAATCTACTGGTTCACTTTGCATTATGGAAAAACTTTAAAGAGATGGTCTACAAACTTTTTTTTTGTTATGCCCCCTCATTAAGAATTTTTTAGCATGATGCATCTATTTTGTGTATATTTATTTTCATGTTGCATACATGCCCTATGCTACTAATAATATATTATGGATATTATGAAACATACACTAAAAAATTAAAAGAGCACAAAATGATTTTAATGTTTTAAAAATTCTTTTAATGGCACAAAATCCTTTTTTCTTAAACTAGTAATTAGTAATATTGATTAATAACACATTAATTAGTAATAACCATATTCTGTATGAACAATGTGATTTGGTATGCTGCATTATTTTAGACAATCTTGGCATTATATTGTGAAATGCCCATTCAAGATCCAAAGATCTGGTTCAAAGTTCAGTTTATTTAGTTACTTGGTGTTAATGACTGTCGTAGTTGGAGAAAAAAAAGAACCTCACAAAGATGGGTAGATCCAAACTGAAGAAGTGTATCCACCATTTACTAAATTTGATTAAATGATCACATCCGTTCTTCAATCTTATCTGGCAATTACATGTATAAAGGAATTTTTGAAAAAAAATTTTTGAATTTACTTCACTCTGCATCAATTCATCTAAGTCTTCCCATGCTTATCTGAATTCTTCCCCTTCATCATTTCTTATGGTACTTTAGTTTTGCTGATTAGTTTTGCCTTCGCTGTTGTCAGTCAATGGTTCTTGTAAACTAGTTGGAAGATGTTGCCTTTTTATATTTTTAGCAAATGGATTCAAAACCCACTGACTCTCTTAATTTGGAAAAATTTTAAATAGGTTAAAATTCTGTTAATGTATTTTTGAAGTATATAGATAGGAGTTTTTATAGGTGGCATGTCTAATTTTCATATGTAAAAGCTAGGATTTTTAAAAGTCTTGCTGATTGATGGCTTCATGCTATCACTAACACAGTATCTCAAGACTTAAGAGATTGAGATTAATCATTCATAGGAATTGATGTAAATGTTTCAAATAAGATAATTTGATAATTGATCATTTTGATTTTTTCTTACTTCTTGTGAGATGAGATTAGATCATCATTGTCTATGCCTTGTAATTTAATTGATGAAGAGCTCATACTAGGATTAGAAATGTCAGTTCTGTCATTTTCTAGTTTGAGTTCTAGTTATTAATTTTATCATTAAGATATCTGTAGAAATATGTCGATTTTGTGTTTGTTTAGCTAAAACTAGATGACATAGTTGGGAAATCCACTTAATCAGGTACACATAAGCTGCAATATAATGCAATATTCTAATGTCAAATGAATGAGTGTCGGTGCCCTGTCAAACCTTTCAAGTTATAGAACTCCTAGGGTACTAATGTGTGACTATGTGAATGACCATCTGACATCCAGAGTAAAGGTGCCAGTGTCAATATATTAAATGTTAGTAAATCCTTTGTTATTCTTATATGAAAAATACACCTAAACAGAAGTTTTAATATTTTCTTCTTACATCTCAACTAATCATCATCCCATTTCCTGGTACATAGACACCTCACTTTTCTTTTTCTTTTTTAAAAAAATTATTTATTTAATATTTTCTTCCTCTCCCAATTACACATGAAAACAATTTTTACCATTAGTTTTTTAAAAAAATTTTGAGTTCCAAATTCTCTGCCTCATTTACCTTGAGAAGGCAAGCAATTTCATAAAGGTTATACATGTGCAGTTGTGCGAAGTATTTCCATGTTAGTTGTGTTATAAAAGAAAACACAGACAAAAAAAAAAACACCCAAGAAAAATAAAGTAAAAAGAATAAAGAAAATAAAAAGAAAGGTATACTTTGTTCAGCATTCAGACTTTTTCTCTGGAAATGGGAAACATTTTTCATCATAGTCCTTTGGAATTGTCTCGGATCATCGTATTGCTGAGAATAATTCATTCACAGTTGATCATTATACAGAATTGCTATTACTGTGTACAATATTCTCCTGGTTCTACTCGTTTCACTTTGCATCAGTTCGTGTAAATCTTCTCAGGTTTTTCTGAGAGCATCTTGCTTATCATTTCTTATAGCACAATAGTATTACATCATATTCATATACCATAACTTGTTCAGCCATTCCCCAATTGATGGGCATCCCCTCAATTTCCAATTCTTTGTTACTCCAAAAAGAATCGCTATAAATATTTGTATACATATAGATGATTTTCCTTTTTATTTCTGGGACACAAAATCTACTAATGGTATTGTTGGGTCAAAGGGTATGCATGATTTTACATCCTTTTGGCATAGTTCCAAATTGTTCGACAGTGTGGTTGACTCAGTATACGACTCTACTAATAGTGCATTAGTGTCTCAATTAATTACACTTTTCTTAAGGCAAGTGTTTGAATGGATAAGGAGAAGGACTGTAAGCACTTTGCCCCTTTGCCTAGCAACGAATAGTCTGCCCTGTTTGTGGCCTACTCTGCCTAGTTTACTTGGAATGATCCCTATCTGGCAGGAGATCAAAATGGGTTCCTAAGGGAATTTCAATTTTGACAGAAATACTTCAGGGAAGTATAGAGCCATGCCACTCAGAACCAGTTTACTTCAAGAAAGTCCTACTACAGTGAAAAACTAAATATGGAGGCCCAGAATCATTTTGCTGACCAAGTAGGTATATGATCATAGTACCTCAACTTGATTTCCTTGTTTGTAAAATGAAAAAAATAATAATAAATTATTATTATAATATAAATAAATATAATAAAATAAAATAAATTAGGACTTCTGATACCTTATTTCCTTGTTCCAAGCTAAGTAATCAAATAATTCACTTTTACTATTTCTATCTTAGTCAAAAGAGGGAGATGAGTTTAGAATCTGCCAGTTCACTTTGCAGTATGAAAGACCTTTAGAGAGATGGTCTACAAAGACTTTTTATCACACACTTTTATTAATAAATTTTTTCATCTGATGCATCTGTTATGCGTACAGTTATTTTAATGTTATATATATGACTTACTCTTATACTGTGTATGCTATAAAACATACATTAAAAAGAAATTAAAAGATAAAGATGATTCAAATATTTTTAAATTATGTAATGATACAAAAATCCTTTTCTCAAATGAATGTTAATTAATTATATGCATAGTTTAAATTATATTTAAAATAATCAATATTCTGAAATAATAATCCTTCTAATTTTAATAATAATCCAAGAAGACAAGAAAGTATTAGCTCATCCAACAAATCCTGAATAGTGTATCTTTATCTTGTTGATCCAGTATGTCATAGGTTATTAGGTTTTTTTTGTATGTATATAAGAATTCATTTTGCAGTAGCTACTTTTTTTCTTTATAAACAGTTACTGAAGAAATGTCTCTGTTGATCTAGGGCAAGAGTTCTTAACTTCTTCATTTCATGGATCACTTTGGCAATCTGGTGAAGCCCATGGGCTCCTCTTCAGAATATTATTTTTGAAAGTATATGGAATACAAAGGAAAACAATTATACTGAAATAAAGATTTTTTTTCTTTTCCAAGTTCATAGACCCCCTGAAATCTATGCATGGACCCTTTGTATACCCCAATTTAAGAAACCCTGATCTAACACAAAATTTCTAGTTAAAAATCTTATCTTGGGAGTCCTAGAAGGCAGATCAGTATTCCTAAATTTATAATGCGGTTTACATTGTGACTTTATATAAATTAAATGATTTCCTCTTGTAAAAATCAGTCTGGTGACACAATCTTGACTTTATGGAAGTTTCAAGAAACAACTTAAAGGGACTTAGCTAATTGCCCTATGATTAGATGGTAGGTAATATTTTCTAGAGATCTATAATAGAATGACAATTATAAAGTCCATTGAGAATTTACTAAATGAATATTGTTAAATGATCCCTATTCCCTAGCCCAAGAGTAAATAAAGGAAATTTTGTTTGGTTTCTAGTGTCTTAAATTTATGAAGATTTTACTAAGTTTCCTTAATTTCCCAACCAAGAAATGAAAATAGTTAATTTGGGCTGCTGAGGCCAAGCAATTCCTCTAGAGTCACAGGATAAATAAGGGGTAGAGATCTATGAAAAGTTATCAGCCAAATTTTCAGGCTGCTGTCTGTATCTTGTAGTCTCTTTTTTTTTAGTTCACAGCTATGGTAGTGATAGCACAGCACTATTTCTACAATACTCAAATTAGAGGAAAATGAAGAAATTGAATGATTTCTTTTGAATAGCCATTTATCATAATGACATCAGATCCTGTCTTCAGATAAGTACCAGTACTACTCAACTGGATCTCTAAGTCACCTCCAGATAAAGGATGTCTCAAATGTATGGTCCTGTTGTGTTCCCTAGGTTATTCTTAACCAAACACTAGGAGGAAAGCCTGCAAGATAATCACAACTCCCCAGTGCTACCATATGATTTGCCCAGTTTTGTGATCTATGTATACTTTAGTCCAGTGCTTCTTAAAATTTCTGTGTTTTGTTTTTTTTTTTGCTTACGCACACTATTTTTGTCATGAGGAATTGAAGCACAATGAACATTTAAGTTGGCTGCACTACAGTAGGCCAATCCATGTGATTATAAGTGTAAACTTCATACAGTTTGTGGCACACCTTCCCAGTAAACCTTGGAGCACATTTATTTCATGGTATACACTTTGAGAAATTACTGCTCTAGTGGATTAGAAAAAATAGTATTTGTGCCATGATTGTCTATAGCCATTAAAATTAGTTTAGCTGTACATGTGACTTTTTTGATGACATTATGATCTCAATATTACAGTTTTTTGTATTTTATTTTTCCAGTTACATATGAAGATAGTTTTCAACATTGATTTTTAATATGATTTTTGAGTTCCAAATTTTTCTTCCTCCTTCCCTCCTCTCCCCCTTTCCCAAGACAGCAAGCAATCTGATATAGGCTACACATGTGCAATCATGTTAAACATATTTCCACATTAGTCATGTTGTGAAAGAAGAATCAGAACAAAAAGAAAAAAATCAGGAGAAAAAAAAAACAAAAAAATGAGAACAGTGTGCTTTGATCTGCATTCAGACTCCATAATTCTTTCTCTGGATGTGGACTGCATTTTCCATCATGAGTCTTTTGGAATTCGATCATTGTATTGCTGAGAAGAACTAAATCTATCATAGCTGGTCTTTGCACAATCAACATTAAATTTCTTTATGATATTGCTTACGCTGTGACCTTGTAGAAATATTGTAATACCAACCTTACCCTAAGCTAGCATTTTTGTCAACAAAAAATTTAGTGTCTACTTTGTTCAGGTCAGTATTTCCGACACTAAGGATACAAAATGACTTAAGATAGTCCCTATCTTCAAAGTTGAGATTGTAGGCTCCTTGAGGGCAGGGATTATCTTTCTTCTTTTTTTTTTTGTATCCCTAGTGTTTAGCACAATGCCTGGCATATAGTAGGAACTTACTATAACTAACATTATATCAATACCACTCAGAACTCCAGTTTCTGATGTTTTATCATTGTTTCCCTCTTTGAAATATTAATGTATTTGTAATCTCATTCATGTGAGCTTTCCCTTCATTTACAGATAACATCCCGTTCATGACTTTTCATCTTCTACAATTTTTGTCCATTTTTTTCATAGATCATAGACTTCTACAATTTTAGTGTTGGAAGGAATCCCAGTGATCATCCAGTCTAAACCATAGAAGCAATTCCTGTAACAACATTCTTCACAAGTGATCATAGAGTGTTTGCTTAAAGACCTCCAGGGAGGGGGAACTCATTACTTCCCAAGGCAACCCATTCCATTTTTAGATAGCTCTGTTTTATTAATGCTTGGGCTGTCTACCTTGCTGCTCTAGTAAGCTAAGTAGGGAAGTGCAAAAGTATCAAACATGTGCCCCATAACACTCCTGAGTGCCGCCTAAACTAGATTAAAATGTAATTGGAAACACAATAAATAAAAATACAGTGAAACAGATAATATTAATATGTCTGTTTTTTTTAAAGTCAGTACCTGGCTGGCAGGGATACTTAGGTGCCATTAGTGGCCCCTCTTTTTATTTGAGTTTGATACCATTGATATAGTGGATAGAGGTCTGGACAGGGACTCAGGAAGAGTGTGTTTAAATCCTGCCTCAGACACATACTGGTTGTATGACCCTGGGCAAGTCACTTAAGCACTTTCAGTCTCAATTTTCTTACCTATAAAATGAGGATAAGAATAGCAACTTCTTCACAGGTATATTGTAGGGATAGAATGAGATACAATATGTAAAATCTTTTGCAAACCATAAAGCACTAAATAAATGCTATTACTGCTATTATGATTACTTTGCCACAATTGAGTTGTTCTTTTCCATTGTTAATTAAAAATGTGATGTAGGTATCAGTGTTTATGATGCATGATTGCACTTGCATCTCTGTGCATCAAATCAAATGGCATCATATTTGTAAATGTGTTTAGCATAGCATCTGGTACATAGTAGGTGCTTAATAAATGCTTGTTCCCCATTCCCTTTCCCCCTATATACAGTAATTAGGCTCATAAATTTAATTAGGGAATTGATCTTAGTGATCATCTAGTCTATCCTCTTCATTTGATAGATGAGGAAACTGAGGCACAGTGGGGGTTAAGTGAATTGTCCAAGATCAAATGGTAGTAAGTGGTAGATATGAGTTTGGAATCTTCAAAGCTGGGACTCTTTCACCCAAACTAAGCTTTTTTTCTAGTTTATTGCAACAAAGTAATGCTACCATATAATTACCATTAACTCCCTAACTCCATGGCAATGAAGAAAACAAGTAGATTGCTGAGCACAAAAAAATTTTTTCCCCAAGAAAATATCTCAGTTGATTCACAAATATAAACCAACACAAGCATAATATTGCCTGATGTTATTCTGAGGTTAAACCAAGACTTTGATTCAGACATCTATCTCATCTATAAGGCTTGAGAATAATGGTCAAATATCCCTCCAAGATGGAGCAGCTAAATGCTGCAATAGATAGAGTGTCAGACCTGGAGTCAGGAAGATTCATCTTCCTGAGTTCAAATCCAGCCTCAGACATGTACTAGCTGTGTGACCCTGGGCAAGTCCCATAACCCTATTTCCTTCAGTTTCCTCATCTGTAAAATGAGCTGGAGAAGGAAATGGTAAACTACTTCAGAATCTTTGCCAAGAAAATCCCAAATAGGGTCACAAAGAGTTGAACACGATTGAAACGACTGAACAACAATTCCTTTAAGATTTGAATTACATATTGAGTACAACTCAGATCCAATAAACAATTATTTCCTACAGTTAACTTAAATTCATCATGTCCAAAATAGATCTGGAATTGATCTGTATATTGAGTACCCCAAAATAGAGTTCATTATCTTTTCCCATGACTGCCCCTTCTTTCTAACTTACCTACTCCTATTGAGGGAATCATCTTTCCGAGTCACCCAAGTTTGCAACCTTGGAGTCTTTCTGGACCGTGGACTGAGTGTAAGGCTTGAAGTCAGGAAGTCTTGAATTCAAATCTACCCTCAGACACTTATTGGCTGTGTGATCCTGGGAAAGTCACTTAATCTCTGGTTCCCTGAGCTGTAGAAAGGGGATAATAATAGCACCTACCTCAAGGGGTTGTCGTGAAGATAAGATGAATTGATGTTTGTAAAAGCGTTTTTCACAGTGCCTAGAACACAATAGGCACTCTATAAATGCTTCTTCTCTCCCTTGTCCCCTATATCCAATCAATTTCCAAGTCTTGTTGTTTCGAATTCCACAATATCTGTCAAATGGGTCCATTCATACAACTATCACCCTAGTTTAGGCCCTCAACATTTCTTATCTGGACTATAGGAATAACCTCCTAATTGGGGGTGGGGTTGGAGGGCAGCTAAGTAGTGCAGTGGATAGAGCACTGGGCTTGGAATCAGGAAGACTCATCTTCTTGAGTTCAAATCCAGCCTCAAACGCTTAATAACTGTGTGACTCCAGGTAAGTCACAACTGTGTTTGCCTCAGTTTCCTCATCTGTAAAATGAGCTGGAGAAGGAAATGGCAAACCACTCCAGTATATTTACCAAGAAAACCCCAAATGGGGTCACCAAGAGTTGGACATAACTGAAATGACTGAACGACAAATTCCTAATTGGAGGTGTCTCTGCCTTCTATCACCCTCTTCCAGTTTACCATCCACACAGTTGCCAAATCGATATTCCTAAATCAGTGGTTACTCCCACATTCAAGCAGCTTTAGTGATTCCTTATTGCCTCTAGAATGAAGCAGAAATTTGTCAATTTAATACTTAAAGCTCTTAGTAATCTGGCTCCAATCTGTCATTCTGGTCTAACATTATTCCCTTTCCTGTATCTTATGTACCAGCCATACTAGACTACTTGTTACTTACTATCCCTTCTCCTCCCTTTGTACCTTTGTGCAATAATGTGCAGTAGCTCACATGCTATCTCCAGGAGGCCTCTTCTGAATCTCTTCCCCCTTCCTATTATTCCCCCCCAAATATTTTGTGTTTGTTTTACACATATTTACATATATTTCCCTATATGTGTACAATTTCTTCTCCCCTCCCCCCCATGAATATAAGAATGAGAAAAAGATCCAAGTGGCCAGTACTATGTTAGTCACTGAGGAAACTAGTAAGGATTAGACATAGTCCCCGTTTATCTGTCCAGGAGTTTCTCTTCCATTTGAAGTGACAAGACACAGAAAAACAATGAAGACTTCTAGGCAGTAAGTGATGAGTGGCACTGCTCTTTTACCATTGCAATCTCTGGTCCCCTAGCCCCTCCTTATTCTTCTATAATTGCTCATAGGAGCTCAGAGAAGGATGAGATTGTTTCTAGCTGGGATGATCAGGAAAGCCTTTGATGAAAAGGTGAGATTCATCTGAATCTTGAAGGATAGAGAGGATAGGGTGATGTGAACAAAAGGACAAAAACAGTATAACATAAATCATAGTCAAGTAATGATGAGTAGTGTGGTCTGATGGGAGTGAAGGCTAATGGAAAAGAAGGCTGAAAAGGTCAGTTGAGGTCAAATTGTGGAGGCCCTGAATGCCAAGCCAGTTTGTGCTTAGGTCAGTATATAACAGGTGTCCTTTCTAGTAGAGAAAAAAATGGATTAGAAATGTCACCCTGACTTCCTTTCTAGATGCTCTGCTCAAAGTGCTTACTGACATAGTCAATATATGATGCCAATATATGCCAATATACTTCTATGTCAGTATACTAATATGTCAGTATACTAATGTGCCTACTAGGTGGAAGGCACTGTGCTAAGCTCTGGGCATGCAAAGAAAGGCAAAAGACAGTCTGCCCTGGAGGAGCTCACAATCTAATGGGAGAGCCAATAGGAAAACAAAAAATGTATAGACAACCTATGTACAGGAGAAATACAAGGTAATCTCAAAGGGAGGACACTAGAAGTAAGATGGATTGGGACCTTCATGTAGAAGGTGGGATTTTAGCTGGGACTTGAAAGAAGCCAGGGAAGCTAGGAAGCAGACATGAGGGAGAGTGTTCCAGGCATGGGGGACAGCCAGTAAAAATGCCCAGAGCTGAGAGATGGAGTGTCTTGCTCGTGGAACAATAAGGTCAATCAATGTTACTGAATCAAAGAGTACATGGTAGGGGTTGTAAAGTGTAGGACTGGAAAGGTGTGTGTGGCTGTATTTTGAAGGACTTTGAATGCTAGAAGATTTTATATTTCGTCCTGGAAGTAATAGGAAGCCAGTGGATTTTATTGGATGTGTGAGAGTGTTATGGTCAGAGTTGTACTTTAGAAAAATCACTTTGGAGGCTGAGTGGAGGATGAACTGGGGTGAGGGGAGATTTGTGGCATGTAGACCTGCCAAGAGGCTATTGCAATAATCCAGGTATGAGGAGATAAGGTCTACACCAGGGCTCTGGCAGTATCAGAGGTGAGAAGGGAGCATATTTGAGAGATGTTGCAAAGGTGAAATTGACAGGCCTTCGCAACAGATTGTATATGGTGGTGAGAGATAGTGAGGAGTTGAGGATGACACCCAGTTTGCCAAGCTGGGGGACTGGAAGGATGATGGTGTGTTTAACAGTAATGGAGAAGCTTGGAAGGGGGAGGAAGTTGGGGGGGAAGATAATGAGTTTAATTTTGTACATGTATTTATATCCAGTTTGAGATATCTAATAGGCAATTGTGAAGTAGATTTTCCTAATTTTGCCTCTTTCAATCTTTCTAATATTCTAGTATTCCCAAATTTGATAAATTCTTATTGCATCCTTTTCATGATTTGGGAGATTTTTGAATATTTGATAGAATGTAAAATCTTTGAGGGCAGGAACTGTTTCATTTTTTTTTGTCTTTCTATCTCCTGCACCTAGCATGATGCCTAGCACATGGTAACTTCTTAACAAATTGCTTGTTGATTGATTGACAATACATGTTTTCTATTGTTTTGAAGACAAAGGAGTAATAGACATTATCTCAATTTATCTATCCAGGAATTTATATTCTGTTTGAAGAGATAAGACGTAGAAAGAAAATAAGCACTCCCAGGCAGTGAATAATAAATGAATGGCACTGAAGAAGAGCAAAGGACCATGACTGTAGAGCTGGAAGACACTTTAGAAGCTACCTAATCCAAGTTTCTTGTTTTACATATGAGGAAACTGAAGTTCAGAGAGTTTAAGTCACTTCATCAAAGAGTCAAAGCCAAAATTCGAATTCAGGACCTCTGATTCCAAATCTAGCCCTCTTCCCACCACACCATACTGTACTTACCATAGAAAGAAAGAATGTGACAATGACCTTGCATCAGCATGATTAGCCATTAGATCTAGGGTTGTGCTCTATAATACTCAATCACAGTCAGGGTAGCCACAAAACCTGCAGGTAGCATCTGCCTAAAAATTATAAAAACTTGCTCTTTTCCTCAGTGCTGAGGAATTGGATACATTGGTCATTATAAAACATATTGCAAAATGGATTATTATGGAAATATAATGTACCATATATAGCTATATGCAGTTATTTATATTGGTATGTATACTAACACTAAGGCAGTGTTGTATAGTGGACAGAGTCAGAAAGACTTGGGTTGAAGTCCTTCTGAATCATACTACCTGTGGGATCTGGGGACAAATCATTTAAATTAGCTATGTCTCAATTTCTTTTTTTAATATACAAATGCAATTTTTATGAACATTTGCATAATACATAACTATTTTTGTTAAATAAAAATTGCTCATCATAGAAATATTCTCATTATGTAATGAGATACAACTTTTTCCTAACTCATACAGAAAGGCACTTGAGCAATCATCTACTGTCTGCTTTCTATGGTATGTGTTAGAAATACCTTCTGTAGAGCAACAGGTGACATAAAAGAATGGCACTGGCAAACTGTCATTCAAATGGTGGTACGATGAGGTCAATCATTATGTAGATATAATTCTATCTATCTATCTATCTATCTATCTATAAATCATTATGTAGATATAATTCTATTCTGGTATTAACAGTTGCATCTTATTTATGTATAGAGATCAACATTGGTCCATTAACATATATAATAGAGTATTGCAACCAGGAGTCTTTCAGCTAATGTACATGGCTAAAAGGGTCAATAATTACTCTTCTCATCGTGTTCTTTAGGCAAGTCCTTTATCTATAGAGATCTGACAGCAATTAAATTTTTCAGTTACTGGATGAACAAAGTGCCAAAGGCCATCATGAAACATCATACTGCTACATAAGGATTCTTTTGTTCAATAGTTTTGGCACAATTCTAAAGTACACCAAATTGTCCATTTTTATTTTGACTAGGAGATGAAGATCAGAGAGATATATGCATAGGTATACATAAGCAGCAAGGTTATTGTTATTAGGCTCTGCAAGTTGAAAGTGGGAGACCATGAGACCTCCATACCACCCCCCCCATATCACCTTTCCAGGGCGCTGGGTAGGACACCTCTTTGTTTTTGCATCTATAAAATGAGAGGCTTGGACTAGCTGGCCTCTAAGGTCCAGTCTAACTCTAAATCTATGATCCCTTAGATCGCTGTGGTCTAACCTCTCAGTATCCCACATGACTCTCTAAAATGGTGACTCTCAGAGAAAGTATTAATTGAAATATGTAGAGAGGGGGTTTCTTCATCAAGTATTCCCTATAATATTGAAATCATGCCAAATCTAGGGTGGGCTGGGATGAGGGAAGAAAAAAAAGGAAAAAATTCACTGATAACTTTTGTTATATGTTTAAAAGAAATAATAAGTTATACATAGTAGATTTGCAGCTTCATGTGCAATCATCTTTTTTATTATACTATGTTATGGAAATGCTTGTTTTATTCCATAAATTAAAAATAAAATAAATTTTAAAAAATCACAAATCCAGTCCTTTCTAATCTCCTGCATATATTACATGACTAGTGTTTAGGGTAAATGTGTTTTTAAATTTTTCTGAGACCATTT
The DNA here is from genome assembly GCF_900497805.2 of Vombatus ursinus. NCBI lineage: Eukaryota > Metazoa > Chordata > Mammalia > Diprotodontia > Vombatidae > Vombatus > Vombatus ursinus. The sequence goes on along the minus strand of NW_020949613.1, from coordinate 6,004,128 downwards.
GAAGTTTCCTTTAAGATAGTTTAATTCTCTTGAATTGTTATAAAATCTATAAAAATGCCCATTTCCCAATGGAATTATGAAGGGGAGGACACAGATGCTTTTCATTTGTGACTTCAAATATACTCATAATTATGTCTAAATTGGAATTCACAGTTTATACATTTATTCAGAAACAGAGAAAAATGTACTGTAAATATCTATTAAATCCCCTAATATTTTAGCTACTAAAATAATACCCAAGAATATTGCCATTTTATTTGGTTCTATATGGAAATATAATGTAATCTTTCTTATCCAACAACTCTAGTATATAGCCTATTTTTATTAAAAAATAGGTTAAGGCATTGAAGTGAACAGAAGATGCAAAAAAGTCTTGGATATGAGGAAACTTTTTAATTTTACATATTTTTTCCTTCATTGTATCAGAAGTGATTTCATCTATTGGAATACTCCCTCCACTTCCAGGAGATCACAAACTTTAGTTAATAATTTTCCTGTGTTTCTGTGGCCAAAATTAATCACCTGGAGGGGAAAATTTTTTGATGACAAGCCTCTCTGAATTTAGCTGGGTTGGCCCTTGGAAAGTTGTTGATGCCTGGATCCATAATTGAAACTTCTACAATCAGGAAAGACCCATCTTTACTTAAGCTTTGTTGGCAGTGCTTTTGAGAATCCAAGGTCATCTCTATGCCATGATGAGGTTTCTGAGTATAATGTTAGTAGAAGATATGAATTTTATATATGCATATTTATGCATGGATTTATTGCATATATCCATGATATGTACATGCAAATTCAATTACCTTCATCTTTATTTTCTTTCAGATTTCCACAACACTACTATACTTGACCTAATTATCACTTGAAACAGTTTTTCCAGGATCTTGAGCTCTATATAACATCCCTTCTCTGATGGAAACCTACTGTCCTTCCATTTCTAAGACCCTCTTACTCCTGTTGCTTTTTCTCTTTATCATTCTATATGTGCATTGTACCCAGTTTCCCGACCTCTCTCTCTTCTGCCAGTCCATCAGGCACAATCTGGCTTTATTGAAATTCTTACCCATCCTAGTTTTCATGGTCAGTTGTTTAAATATTGCTCTTATAATCTTAGAATCTTTTTCTTTCTTGTTTTTTTTCTGCCATACCTACTTTTGTCAAGAGACAAGGAAACAATAGTCCCCCTTTCCCCTCTGCTTTCTCTTTTCCTGCTATTAAACTGCTGATCACGGCTAGAAAAAGTAGTAAAACTGGGACAAGCAGCTCCATTATAAACAAGTACAATTTAACTCATTTGGGCCCTAATGGTGCTAAGCATTATTGCATTTCTCAGTGTGGTTATTCCAAAGCTTTTTCTCTTTCCTCAGTTCCATCCTCATTCTTTTTAATTTTCTGCAGATGATTCTTCATCTTTGATATAAACTTCCTCAATTACCTCAACATTTCCCCCTCTTTTTATTTTGGTCTTTACCCATATTCTCTTCCTCCCCTTCTGTCCCAGAAGAAAGTATTCTTCATTTCCAAGATTAACTTCTTTACTTACGTCCTCACTTATGTGTCTCAATTCTTTCAGGGTTTTATTTCCTTATTCTTTTTTCTTTTATATTTTCGATCTTCTTGGCCTAAAAGCAAATGCAACTATCCTCTTCCCTATAGTCTTTCCTAGACCAGCAAGCTATTATCTATCTACTTTCTCTTTGTCCATCTTCACTGAATTTCTTGAAGGAGTAATTTATCACTTTGCTTCTTGGAGTCTGGCCATTGTGCCCAACTACTTCACCGAATCTTCTCTCTCAAAGATATTAGTGGCTTTTTCCTTCTTGTGGCTTTCTTAACGTACTTTATCCTTGACTTTTTTTTAACTGAGTTTCATACTATTGACCACTTTCTCCATTTTGAAACTCTCTCCCTTTGGCTTCTGTTAAGTTGTCATCTTTTAGTTCTCCTAACTCTGTGACATGGTACTCTTCTCTGCCTGTGATTCCACATCTAGTGGAATTCCCAGATCCCATTTTCTCAAGGAATACAGGCATAGTATATATCCCCTGGGTGTCCAGTTGAACCTCCAGAAAGCTACAAAAACTCACTTATGAGAGTCAGAATCAAATCTGAGATTGTATTTACTTTTACTCCCCTTTTTTGCTATTCTTTTAATTTATTTTTTTTACATTCTAGTATGTAATATTTTCTTTCTCACAATTACATGTTCAAAACAATTTTCTAACATTTTTTTAAAATTTTGAGTTCCAAATTCTATCCCTCCCTCCCTACTTTTACTCCTCCCTGAGATGGTAAGCAGTCAAATATAAGCTATACATGTGCAATCATATAAAACATTTCCATATTAGTAATTTTGTATGAGAAGACTCAAATAAAAGAAAAAGAATGAAAGAAAGTGAAAAATAACATGATTCAGTTTGTATGCAAACTATCAGCTCTTTCTCTAGAGGTGGATAGTATGTTTTATCATTAGTCCTTTGGGATTGACTTGGATCATTGTATTACTGAGAATAACTAAGTCATTCACAGTTTGCACTCCCTTTCAAAATGATTCACTTGATACTCTTTCTTGACAGAATTGAAGGTAGTCAGCCTTAAAATCACCAGTCATCCCTTGTAGCTGAAGTCTTCATGAAATATCATGCATGTTATTGTCTTTTTTTAATAGTATTTTATTTTTTCCAATTATATGTAAAGACAATTTTTAGCATTCATTTTTACAAAATTTTGAGTTCCAAAATTTTCCTCTCCCTTCTTCCTAAAATGGTAAGCAATTTGATATAGGTTATATATGTGCAATCATGTAAAAATATTCCCACATTAGTCAAGTTGTGAAAGAAGAAACAGGTCAAAATGAAAAAAAAAACATAAAACAATAAAGAAGGTGAAAATAGTATGCTTCCATCTCCTGCATGTTATTGTAATGCCCTCTAAGGAAGAATTCCTTGCTAGTGCTCTGTGACCAGTTGTCACTATTCCTTGTGACTTCAGGCAGTACATTCCCTTTTCTATCCTGGACCTGGGTTTGACTGTCCCTTGTCCCTGCTGCTGATATATTCCATAAGGAATTTCCTTTGATCTTCTGAGAAAAAAGTAATTTCTTTGTCTTCTGAAGTCATATAGTACTTTATGCCTCTTTTTTTCTTCCACTTTGCATTCTACTTTATGTTAATAAAAAGGCAATATAGTATGGTGGACTTTGAGCCAGGAAAGACTTAAGTTTGAATCTCATCTCCAATACTTACTAGCTGTGTGATTATAGGTAAGTCGATTTAACCTCTGAGCCTTAGTTTTCCTACCTAAAAATTGGAATAATATCTATCTTGTTAAGTACTACTGTAAGGATCAAATGAAATAAAGTGTTTTGCAAATATTAAAGTATGTGAGCTAATATAATTAAGTACTTGTATATGCATCATTTTCCCAGCTAGACTCTAAAATCCATGAGGACAGGGGTATGTCTCCTTTTTTTTTTGGCGTGTAGTAGGTGCTTAATACGTGTTTATTGACTGACTGATTTTTCATCTTTCAGGTTCCTAGGATAGAGCCTTATATGTAGTTAGAGCTAAATAAATATTTGTTCAATGGAATTGCATTGAATCTATATACAAAGAATGTGTACATATATAATACACACAGGTAAATATTCACATATGTATCTGATAACTCTCTTTTTCTGTCACTGATACCATTATTCTACTAGTATCCCAAGTTTGAAACCCTGATGTTATTCTCAAGTTATTCTTCCTTACCTATTCTCGACTCTTATTTTCTTACAAGATTCACTTGCTGAATCTTGTCATTTTTGCCTCCACAAAATCTCTTAGAATCTCTTAGAAATCCCTTCTCTCTATTCATTCAACCACCACCTACTGCAGACCCTCATCACCATTCCATAGCCTCTTAACTGAGATGATGTCTCTCTCTTCTCTTATGTAACTTCCACACAACTACCAAAGTGATTTTCCTAAAGCACAGGTCAGACCAGGTTATTCCATTTCATGTTGCCTCTAGGACAAAACATGAACTCCTCTGACTTTGAAAGCCCTCTGCAACCAGGGCCTAACCTACCTTTCTAGCCTTATTACATGTATACCCTTTCCACAGTCTGCAGTCCAGCCAAACTGGCCTTCTCAATAATAACTAGTAATTAATAATAATGTTTTATATAGTGCTTTAAGTAGATTGTTTTGCTTTTGTCTTTATATATTCAGTCCCTATCATAGTATCTGGCACTTAATAAATCCTTATTGATTAATTGGTTTAATTAACATTGTTTTATGTGAGAAGTAGCAGAGGTTGAAGGAGAAAAAGAATGAGAGTGAAGTATCTTAGAAACATTTATTCTTTAATAGCAAATCAGAGAAAATGTAGATGTTCATGTCATTGTATAGGTGAATGGATATATTTATACACACACATATACACACATACATGCACAACATGATGGTCAATATATCCAGCACAGAACAGTAGAGAGTTTATGATCAGCAGCATCATTTTCCTTTATAAACTAGTTAAATAAAAGAGATATAATCCACCACCCCCTTATGCCACTTTGGTCTCAGGGGAGAGAAGGGAGATTAGGTTCACAGCTTAACTAAATTTCTATAAGACAAGGTCCCACCAAGTTCCAAGTCAAAAGCCTTCCTGGGCTCATGACCCCTAGCACTTTGTATTCTCGTAGATTCTGGACTGGGCTATCAGGAAAGTCTGGCCTGACGTTCTATCTCCAAATTCACCATTGCTTGAGCTCTTGGGTTCAAGGACTCCACCATCTGTGCATAGAACTGTAAAAGAGAAACAAAATAGACCAAAAACCCAAACCCAATTCCCAGGGCCGCAGGGCCTTAAAAAACTAGATGGGTAGAAAAAGGGTAGAAGGAGGGAAAGGTAGCCCTTCCCCCACATGAAGAGTATTGAAGGGTCCCCATGTTGTGGGTTAACAAGATCCTCACCCCCTTAACACTGGAAAAGAAAGAGAGACAGAAACACACACATACACGCACACAGAGGCAGAAAGACAGAGACAGAGACAGAAATAGAGAGACATTGTCCCAGTCAACTTACCTGCTCCCATCCATGTGGGAAGGGAAAAATGTCTTCTTCCAGAAGTAGTTCCCTACCATCTCCCATATGTATTCCTCCACCTTAGACAATGTGGGAGTGTGCAAAGCCCTATTATAAGAGGAAGGGGCTATAGAGGCAGATTGAACAGGGTGAGAGGATGAAGGTTGGAATGAACTTCCTGGGTAAGGAGGAGGACCACGGGGGGCAAAAAATTAGATTTCCAGGGTGAGAAGGCTGCTGTGGCATGGTTGACAAAGTATAAAGAGTTAGGATATTATGTACTGATAAACTAATTCAATGCGCTACTCATTTAGTTGCCAATTATGACCTGGGCAATATGGCTTTTCCAGTGTAGATTATTAGACTGAACTCTTTGAGTGGCTATTTGCATTCAGCATGATGTCATATGCAAACAGAAGTATATGGAGAATCTTATCATCCACAGGGCATTCCCTTTTCACTTGGACTATGCATAGGACATCCTCTATCGTAAAGTAAAATAGCTTCAGTGAGCCTATGACTCCCAGTTCTTTTTGCTTCATATTGTTAATCAGAGGATCAATGAATAAAGTTATCTCTAGAGTTGCATCAGACAAGTTTCTTCTGTGAATTTAACAGATACATGGGAGACACTTTGTTGGAGGAGAACCCTTAAGACTTCATTTTGCTTTACTTAATCAAATATTTAAAATAAATTAATATAATAGGATCATGTATTATCTGAACCTCTCATTCAGTTATATAGCAAAGAATATTAGGCCTGCTCCAGAAAATCATCTGCAAAATCCAGTAAAAACCTCATATTTTCATTAAGGATACCCTTAACTCATTCATAGACAATTTTCACAAAGATGTTATAGAAATGAGAAAATAGGCAGAGCATTAGTAGTTACTGATATTTTTTATTGTCTTTTTTTTGTTAATAATACTACATATGATTTTTTAAATTCCTATTAGTATCATCACCTCTTTGCCATGCCTGGAGAATCAGTACCTTCAAATTAGTACCTGTGTGCTAGATGAAATATATCATGGAAATATTTGATCAGAAAAGGTGGTTAGGAAACAATGTAGTGAATGTGTAGTGAAAGGCAAAAGATGCTATGACTGCTATGGAGGATGTCCAATGCAAAGTCTAGCACAGTTTCTTCTGTGTATATTTGATAAGGCTCAGTCTCTCTTTCTTACTTCATTGGTACTCATGTGATATTCAAGTACCATTTCCTTTTCCTAAAATACTCCATCAGTCACTTATTTGTTAGAGTTAAAATGTGATGATTCCATTGTCATTTTTGAAATGAAAAATGTTGGTAGAGATATTATTTCACATCTATTTGTTGTCATCCATCTTTCTCTACAAATGCTTTTAGGACTATTTGGCTAATAGTGTTTTGCACTAAAAAGGTCCATTCTGGACTTCCATTGCTTTGTGCAATGATACTGCTTATAGTCATTCTGCCTCCTCCTCTGTAATGTTTTACATTAGTAAATTTGTGCTCTGAACTCCTGTTGCTGCCAAGTCTTTCCACTTAGCAAGGAGATCTTTGTTCTTTGACTGAGGCCATTTCTGGTATCTAAAAGAGACTCCTTGTAGTGCTTCATAAATTTCTCTTTAAGTGGTCATAATCAGAATCAGTCTGTTTATCTTTATTTCTAACTTTTCTACATCAACAGCTTGTTAAATAGGTTGGATTGCAGCTATAATGATTGCATTCAGTATCTTCTCATCTTTTACCTTGAATTTGTTAATTTTGAATTTTGCTCTATCTAGTTTATGATCTGACATGATAGAGAAATATGTTGACTTGGTTTTGAGGGTCTTGATTTCTTTGTAGAATTCTCTACTTTTTCATCTTCTACAGCAGACACTGTCTATAAATTTAAATTATCTTCAAAGTGCTCTTTTTATTTATGCTTCTAGAGAATGGCAACAGACTAATTAAATAATAAATACTTATTAAGCACTTAATATGTGCAGGAACTCTGCTAGGTATTGGGGATGCAAAGACAAAAATGAAACATCCCTTTCTTGTAAGGCCCTTACAAAGCAGTTAGGAAGAGAGGACACTAGTAATTGGGGGATCTGGAAGGGTTTTGTGCACGAGATGGTGTTTGAGTGAAATAGTAAGTGTCTTATGAAATTATATCACTTGTTTTGGGACAAAGTCAGTCAGCCAATAAGCATTTTTAAAAACAAAATTTTATTTGTTTTCAATTATCAAACATTTCTTCTTCTTCCTCCTAGCTCCTCCTTACTGAAAAAGAAAAAGAAACCCCTTGTAATAAATAAGTGCAGTCAAAACAAATTTCCATATTGGCCATGGCTAAAAATATTTGTCTTATTCTGTATATATCTAATTCATCACCTCTCTGACAGGTGGCAGGTAACATTCTTCCTCATGGGACTTCTGGAATCATAGTTGATCATTACACTGATAAGAACTCTTAAGTCTTTAAAAATTTTTCCCCCTAATCAATAAATATTGCTATTGTGTGTTAGGCACTGTGAAAATGCCAGGAACATGAAGACAAAAATGAATGTATTCTTGCCCTCAAGGAACTTACATTTTAATGGGAGAGACAAAACATGTGGTTAAATATATAAACCAGTGCATATGTATATACAAAATGACTACAAATGAAATCAAATCTGTCAACTCCTTTATTCACTTTTCTGGGGAGAATTTGTGAATTCTATTTAACTTCAACCTCTTTATGTCTTTGGGTTTCGTTTATAGCAAGAATGTAAATATTCTTATGGATCTGTTCCTCCATTAGTGTGTCAATTTGTTGGTTATTGGAAAAGGATCAACAATTAAATGAATGTTCATAGGTGATCTGTGATTCTAGGTACCCCCTGTTTCCTTTTCTTTCATTATCTTTGTGGAGCTGGAAAGGAATCAATTGCATAGGACTGAGGGCTATTTCATATTTTTTTTTTCTTTTGTGTGTTTCTTTCATCTCCTTGTGGCCAACTTGCTATTGAATGCATCTCACAGCTAGGCTAGTCTTTGGATAGCTAATGCAATTTGTTGTTGGGACCTTACTTGAAGACTTTATTGGTCTACCCAGATATTAGAACCTTTCTTTTTAAGGTCATCTTTCATCTCTGCTGTATCTTGTATGTACCAATTTATATACATATCTCTCTCATTAGAATGTAAGTTCCTTGAAAACGGGAACATTTTTGCCTTTTTTTGGTACCTCTGGTGCTTAGTACAGTGCCCAGCACATAGTAAGCAATAATAAATGCTGGTTGACTAACAACTTACTGAATTTCCAGCTTGTGAGAACCTGTCAGAGTTTAAACTCTGCTGACATAGCCTTTGATAATCTCAGGTAATCATTCTGATACAATGTGGTATTGGGGGAACAATCATGGGGACAATTTTCAGCCCAGATAATTTTGTCTTCTTTCAGAAATGTGCTGAAAGTTGCTCAGCAAATGGCTGTGACATTGAAGATACAGAACTGTTTGCTCAGTATTAGACATTGTAACATAAACATTATTACTACACATCAATTACCAATACTGAAATAAATGTCTGCTACCACCCAAGGCATTTTTTATTTCTTCAAGGAGTGTGAATAATGGGTGGGTGAATATAAGGCTCAGTTTAAACAGATAAAGAAATTATTAATTGCAATTTCTCTTATGAATGGGTATTTTATCCTGTAGTTAATTTAGAAATGAAAAAAAAATACTGCTAGGAATAAAGGTTAGCTTGATTTCATCTTTCATCCTGTTGGTCTTGTCCAAGTCAGGAGAATTCAGTAAATATTTGTTAGATGCCTACATTGTGAACCCTGTGCTGGGTTCTAGGAGTATGTGTGGGGTAAAGTTATGGAAGGTGTGATAGTGATACAGTCGGTCTTCAACTTTTGTGGGATCAGGGTCCTAGAAAATGGTGCCAAAGTAAAAATGTGAATATTGGAACCTATGGGAACCTATTGGAACCTATGGGAAACAGGAGGTTAGGTTCCCATGACCACCAAAAACTGTAATCTTTCCCTAGATTGCTGAAAAGACACTTTTCTGCATACAATTTTGATAATATGCACTTTTGCTAATATAGTAATCATGAAATAACCCACAAAATGTAGGGGAGAGGAAGGGGACTGATATCAGAAGAATTCTGAGTTTAAAAAAAAAAAGGTAAAGGGGCAATACCTGCCATCTCTAATTTCCCTTTTGCCTCAACGGTTGAAAAACACGTCTTGAGGTAAGTCCTGGGCCCTGTTAGAGCTCAGATCTCCTGGCTGGGGCTGCTCTGCTGTGCATTATGCCTTTCATGTGTTTTCTCTACTGAACATAGCCACAAAAATGAAAATGAGGTTACTAATCACGGGAATGCTTGAAATCCAGAAAGTTAAATGTGCAAATGTTGAGGATTGCCTGTATGTAAAACATTGTTCCTACCTACAAAGAGCTTGAGAATGAAAATAAATGAGATGTGGGAAAGCAGATGTGACCCATAATGTCTTTTTTATCCACAAAGTTTTGTAGGGACACACACACACACACTCACACACACACTCACACCCCCCCACACACACCACACATACACACACATATGCATATATAGCCTAGGCTACAAAAGATGACAAGCACTGTGTATCTTCTTTTTCTGGTTCGTTGTTACAATTTTTATGTCCTACAAGTCAGTAATTAAATTCTCCTTTGCCGTGGCATATATACCTAAAAAAGATTTAGAGTAGGAACATGCAACTTCAACTTATCCCCTCATTAGGAGAGTTTAGCAAGAAACTTCAGCATAATAAGTGAATGATGGGAGGATTCTCAAGATGCTAATTACTACTGAAGTGACTGTTTTTATGACACAGCTGGGCACTATCTGTTTCGTGCAGGGATTAAGGATTTCTGCCCAGAAGTTTGCCTCAGGGAAGACATTCTTTATTGGCCCCAGATCAGTAAACTGGCTGTCCAAGTTACAGTGTCCTCACAGTACCAGGGGCTAATAATTCTGTGCACAGATGATCCACTTTTCCCAAGGGACAAATGAGACATGTTCTGAGCAGCAATTAGAATATATGGAAAAGCTCCCTATTTTCAATCGCAGGGGACAAGGGAAATGGGAGGGAGAGAAATTAAATGCTTGTTAATTAAAAAAAAAATTAATGTTTTTTTTTTAAAGAAAAGCTCCTTGCCAGCAGTAATTTATGATACTGCTTTTAATTCTTTTCCAGTGGTCTGTCTTTAATTCTCCTCTTTCCCTCTTGTCTTTTGCTTTTCTCTTTCTTAGTCATTTTCCTTTTTTTTTTCTTGAGCTGAATTAACTAAACGTGTTGCTTTTTCCCTTTTCTGGATCAGTATTCTCATCAGTGTGGGTGCTTCCTCCACTGGGGCAGGTCATAATCCCCCTTTAATTTCTTATTAGGTGTGATTCTTGTCCATATCATTCCACAAATCTTCTATAGATGAGCTACCCAATGCACTAGATGCTGCCTTTTGGATCTTTTAATATTCCATAGGTACCCTTCTTCCCTTCCCAAGACAGCAAGCAACTTGAAATAGGTTATATATGTATAATCATACTAAACATATCTCCATATTAGTTGTGTTGTGAAAGAAGAAACAGAACAAGATGAAAAAAAAAACTACAAAGAAAATTAAGTGAAAATAGTATGCTGCAATCTGCATTCAGACTCCATCAGTTCTTTCTCTGGATGTGAATAGCATTTTCCTCAAGAATCTTGGATCCTTGTGTTGCTGAGAAGAGTTGCTATTTCTGTACAATGTTCTACTGGTCTGGATCACTTCACTCAGCATCAGTTCATGTAAATCTTTCTCGGTTTTTCTGAAATCCTCTTGCTCATCGTTTCTTATAGCACAATAGTATTCCATTATAATCATATACCACAGCTTGTTCAACCGTTCCCCAATTGATGGACATTCCTTCAATTATATGGAGTCATTTAAAATGCTTAGCCAATTTGTTAACATTGTAGAGCCCCAGACCCCTTTATAGGAAAATGTAGAAGAAAGGACCTTTCCCAGGCCCTCAGGCTTCAAATTGCTCTGCATAGGGCAAATTTCATATTCAGTGAGATTTTGGGACCAGGGAAACCACCTTCACTGAAATTCTTCTTTGTCCATTCCCTTTACTAGTCATGGGTTAGGATCTTGGCATGATGTAGAAATTTAAAAGTCCAGTCATTCAACCATTATTTCTAGAGTTCCTACATGTGTGAGATACTTTTGTTTTCTCCTGCCTATCTGACTCTCCCCACCCTTTTGTTTTTAAATGGTCTTACTGTCCCTTACTTCATAGTCAGAGATCCTATATGGTCATTTTATCCCACAAACTCTTATGATAACCTGCTTACTTGTGCCAGAAAAGATATATGTTATTTCAGGAAGCAAGATAGTTTATTGAGCATGTGAGGTAAGAAGAAAAAGGCAGCTACATGATTTCAGGGTCTTCTGAAAAGAAGAGAGATAACATCTTCCATCATCCTGTCCTATCCCTTTAGATATGTGAGAAATGAGGAAGCTGGTCTGAATAATAGCTAGAGTACAGCTAGCATTAATATATTTTCCCCAAGGTTTTATAATCTTTTTATGACTATTTCCTAAACCTGAATGTTACTAATGAGCTTTGTGTTAAAATGGTTTAAAGATAGCAGTAATTGCAATCAAAAGACACTGTCAGACATAAAGGAGTGGGATTAGCTTTAACTGAGACCCTGGATTCAATGGTGTCTTTTCTGAAATTAGCCTTTCAAAAAGGAATTTGCATTAATTTGTTTTCTTTTTCCCTTATGTAAAAGAGAAATTTATTTTTCAGAACACATTGGGAGAATTCCTCAATATTTTTTAGTTATTAGTAAATGTATAGCTGTTTGAACATCAAAACTATATAGGAACAATTAATTTTACCCAGTAACAGTGGCCAGAAAAAATATACTTTTTCTTTAAAAGTAGATTCCTACTTTGTCAAACTGGCACCTACTGCTAGTGTTATTACTGGTGTGGAAGAAAAGAAATTGTAAGTTGAAAAACCCTCCAAAACATGCAAACAGACAGGTTTTCATTTTGTCTTCATATCTCTAGCATCTAGCAAAGTGTCTTGCCCATACTAAGCACTTAATAAATGCTTACTGAATTGAAGTCTAGAAACCACTGTTGTTTTTTTTTTTTAAGACTACCTTAAAATCTTGTAGAATAATTATAGGCCTGAACCATATGGTCTGTCTTTGGTGGAAGATAAAATTTTTTAAATTGAGTTTTTCTATTGCTATATTATCACTTCTCCCAAGATCTCAAGAAAAGAATGTTTTTTGAGAAACTATGGCAACGTGTATTTTAGTTAAAGATAAAGTAGTATGAGTTGCCAGCTGCTATAGAGAAGATACTATAATAAGCCAAATCAATGAATTATTAAAAATACTTCTGTATACATACATTTAGCTATAAGGTATCCACTTAAATGAAATAAACTATGCAAAATGAGAACACATTTCTTGAGCACACCTGATAGCTGAAGGAGCCCGCCCCAAAGCATACTGAGATATAGAGGGAAGACAAAGTAGGAACATAGACATCAGAGAGTTAGAAATGAAGGGTTCTTAGGGATCATTTAGGCCAAACCTCTCATTTTATAGATAAGGAAGCAGAAGTTCATAGAGATTAAGTAACTTGTCCAAAGTTACACAGGTGGTAAGTGGCAAAGGTGGGATTTAAACCCAGGACCCTTCACTCTATCTTTCTTTCTACTGTACTCTTAATACTCAGTGAAATTCTATGCATCTTTGTGCTGATATTTGAGAATTTGACTGTGCATATACTATAGCTAAAGTATACCAACTAGTATCAAAAAATTAGAAATAGCCTGTTTCTGGATTAGCAGGACAGCTTTTACCATAAAAATAATAGTTTATTTGTGCAACCTTTATTTTTAGCTACTAACAGAAGTCACTTACATTTGTAGACCTCTTTAAAGTATACAAAACACCTTTCTTAAAACAACCCAGTGAAGCTGGTAGTTAAATTATCATTAACTTTATTATTATTATTAGCAGCAGCAACAACAATAATAATAGCTAACATTTGTAAAAGGGGCAGCTAGGTGTCAAAATAGATAGAGTACCAGGCCTGGAGTCAGGAAAACTCATCTTTCTGAGTTTAAATCTGGCCTCAGACACTTACGAGCTGTGTGACCCTGGGCAAGTAATTTAACACTGTTTACCTCAGTTTCCTTATCTGTAAAATGAGCTGGAGAAGAAAATGGCAAACCACTCCTGTATCTTTGCCAAGAAAACCCCAAATGGGGTCATGAAAAGTCAGACATGACTGAAAAAGGACTGAATAAATTCTTTTGTGAGGGAAGGAAGAAAAGAGACAGAAACAGAGAAAGAGAATCCTTTATCACTGTTCTGTCATGCCTTCATACTATGCTTATGATCCATTTCCCTAATTCTTCATCCATTTTTTATTCTGCACAGGAGAATAAATTCCCGTGGCAATATTGTTCGTGTTTCTCTCTTGGCTTATCTTCAACCAGATACATTTTCACCATGTGTCCCTTTTCTGGATTTCTTCACATGAGTGTATCTTTCTATAATATTTAGGGAGATTTTGAGATTTTTCATTGGCCAAAATACAGCATGAAAACCAGAGGAATTTCCCCCCACCCCCACCCCAGGTGAAAGATAACGGAGTGGGGAGCATCTTGTCCCTAGAAGAGAATTATGTGCTTGTCTCCTTAGCCTAGCTTTTGTTCTAGTTTAAATTATTTGCAAACCAAATGTGAGAGGATCTTGGGAATTTCGAACCCTAAGTCTGAAGCAAGGATTTGCTCAACCCTAGACACCAAGGTTAAGAAATTTAAATGTTAATTGAATGGCTGTCTGTCATTTGTTATTTGAATTTGGTCCTTCCTAGCCTCTGGCTATGATTGAAATGCTATCTTCCTCTTATTATGAAGATTTTCTAGTGTGCAGAGCCGCTAGAGAGGAAGTGAGAAAGCCAGCAGCCCTAAACAGAACAATGCCCTAACAGTGACCAAGTGATGAGCCGTGCACCATACCCATGAAAAATTAGAGAAAAGATGTGGGAGTCAGCAGAAATACAGTACCCAATGACAACATGAATTGGTACCCAGCATAGAGCAGAAACCAGAAGGGAGCAGGCTGATAGGGCAGTTCAGTAACATCATCGGTGTCCCAGTGTTGAAGTGTAAAGTGCCCCTGAGTGTGCCTTGACCACAGATATTTCCTATGTGTGTTTCCATATGTGATCCCCATGCGTGTCCACTTTTTCTGATGATGGTGCCCTAAGTTTATGGAGGTAGAATTTTATTGCTTCTTACTAATTTCATTAAATCCCTTCATTTCGAATTGTGTCTCCAGACTGATTAGTAAAAATAAGTACATCATCAATAGGGGCTAACGAGCTACAGTTTTGAGGGGATATAAAACTACAGAGTGTTTTGAATTTGGGGTAGCTTTTTGAGGGGCACCATGAGTGAAAAGAGGCTGCTCCGCTGCTAGAAGTACAGTGCTACTGTTCCCCACTCTCTTTTAACTACCCTGTTCCTTTATAAATAAAGCATACTCTTCTAGGGCCAGGGCCATATTTCAGTCTTGAGACATATCTCAACCACAATTTTGAATGAAAATCTTTTTAAAGTGTATTAAACACTTTCCTGCTTTCTTAAAGAGAGCACAATGAACATACATTAACCTTTTCATGATGTCTCACAAGCTCATCATTATGAGCATCAATTATTGTTCTGTGCTGAAATAAAGCAGTGTCCTTGGGGGTTATTGGGGCATGGTGGACTCTTTGTTCCTACATTAAATGATTCAAGACTGCTGTAATTTTTTAATTCTTCTATCTTCTTTTTGTTGTTTTTATGATTCATCTCTCCTGATCTGGCTTATTTATTTATTTTCACTGCTATTGGTGTTCTTCCAACAGTCCCTCTCCATTATAATTTGCCACTTCTAATCTTCTGCAGACTGAGAAATCAGATAAACAAGGTGGTTAAAATTTTATTCACAATCAGAATAAATGAATTTTAAGTAGGAGTCTGGGACCTTTTGAGTGAAGTATGTCAACTTTGTTTAGTGCATTCTGATGTCATTTTTGGTTGCTCAAAGGCAGCATAGAAATTAAGCCTAGCATCTAGTTAGTTAGCAAGAACAATTAACTAAAAGTGGAAGATTCCCAGACAGCAACTTCCTCTCCTGTCCCTCTCTCCATTCATTATACCTCAGGTTATTTCATAGCCTTGCATATTCCTGCTCTCCATTACATTCTGATGACAGCCTTTCTAGCAGTGGCCTTGAAGCATCACAGAATCTCTGCTGCTCCCACTCCAGATGTATTAAGGGAACATTTCGTGCCATTTGCCCTGGTTGAAAAAATTGCTTAATACAATGTGGATAAAACACATCCCAAGTAACAATATGCTTGTCAAAGTTAGTAGCTAATAGGTTAATACCATCCACCCACATATAGCATTGTTTGGTAGTTTCAGTAGTGTCCAACTCTTCATGACACCATTTGGGGTTTTCTTGGCAAAGATACTGGAGTGGTTTGCTATTTCCTTCTCTAGCTCATTTTTCGGATGAGGAGACAGAGGCAAACAGGGTTAAGTGACTTGCCCAGGGGCACACAGTGTCTAAGACCAGATTTGGACTCAAATAGAGGAGTCTTCCTGACTCCAGGCCCAGCACTTTACTGTGCCACCAAATCCCACATAGTGTTACGATTAAATGTTTAATTTAAACTTTAAATTAAAGATTAAATGTTTTCATTATGATGTGAGTTGAAAGGCACTGGAAAAAACTCCCTTTCTCCCAAAGTATCACCCTAAGCTACTCTTGTAATTTCACCATTAAGAATTCATTCCTAGGGGCAGCTTGGTGGTGCAGTGGATAGAGCACGGCTCTGAAGTCAGGAGGACCTGAGTTCAAATCTGGCCTCAGACCAAACACTTGACACTTACTAGCTGTGTGACCCTAGGCAAGTCACTTAACCCCAATTGCCTAAAAAGAATTCATTCCTTTTAGTTCAGAAGGGGTCACAGGAATTCAAGGTAGTGTTGGAACTACAATGCTAAATTTGAAATACAACCCCCCCAAAAAACAAAACAAAACAAAACAACCCAAATCCAATCCAAGATGTTCTGGTAAGACAATGTGGGTTAAGTGTTTTGCGAAGTTTAAAACACTATGTAGCTATTGTTAGTTTCTAATGCAGTCCTCTTATTTTGTTCTTCTTTTGTATAGGGAAATGTTCATGTCTGTCAAATTCAGGATAATAAAGAAAGAAAATTTAAATGAAAAAAATCATTACTTTGAGTCTGAAAGCTGTCTGGTTTAAAAAATAAGGGAAATGTTTTGTTTTTATATAACCTTCATTTCACAATATATTCATCTGTCCTCTCCTACCCAGAAAGCCATCCTTTATAACAAAGAATAGCAAAGAGAAAAAAAGTTCAGCCAAATTAACATATTAACTGAGTCTGTCAGTATATTTGGCCATTCACCTAGCTTTCTCTTTTAAAGAGTCCCTATTAGTATGCAAATTGGTATCTCGTTGGCTGCTTGTGGAGGACCCAAGTTGTTGTTTTGTTTTTGCTGCCATCCCTTTCATTATCCTGGTCCCTTTCCTCCTTGGTTCACATGCTGTTCTCTGGATGGCCAAAGCAATCCCATTCACTGTACTAACCCATCCAGACCTGACATCCTCAATATATCCAAATATAGGCTGCCATTCCTTCCATGCAAGATCTCAGCTAGGTGTTAGGGGATTAAATAATTCATTCTAAAATGATCGATAGGTTTAATATTCCAGTGATGTTTGTAGTTTGAAAGAACTTATTAACAATATGAACAGAAGTAACCACAAAAAAATAAAAAATGAATGCAGCAAAATTATAAAGTTTAAACATGACTCAAAAGAAGAGATGAGAAGTCACCCCCAATCTACTTGTTGGTGGAGTTGAGGGTTCATAGGTGTTGCACATTGCACATGTTTGGGTTTTTTTCAGTGTATTGATAAGTTGTACTAATGTTTCCTTTTTTTCTTTGTCTTTTAAAAATGCTATTTGTTATGAGATTGCTTTCTGGTCATGAGAGGGGGAGGAAAACTATGGTGATACTACAGTGATGTAAAAAATCAATAAAATATTTTAAAAATCCAAAGTGAATATTCCAAAATTACAAAGAACAAGCATGACTCAAAAGAAGAGATGAGAGGACACTCCCATCGTATCTTTTTTAGAGTTGAGAAGTCCAGAAGTGCTGTACATTACATATATTTCCACATTTCTCCAGTGTATTTATCAGCTGTGCTGATTTTTCCTCTTCTATTTCTGTCATTAAATAAATAATATTTCTTATTTCAAGGTATGGGGGAAATTATAGTGATTTAAAAATATAAAAGATATGAATAAAAACTTATTTTTTATGCAACCTTATTAATTTATTTTGATTTATCAACAATCATTTCCATAAGCTTTTGAGTTTTAAATTTTTCTTTCCCTCTCTCCTCACCTCCCTCCCCAAAATGGCATGCAATCTGATATAGGCTATACATATACATCCCTATTAAACATATTTTCACATTAGTCATGTTGTAAGGAAGAATTAGAACCAATAGAAGGAACCACCAGAAAGAGGAAACAAAACACAACAGAAGGAAAAAAAAAGAGCAAATAGTATGCTTCTGCATTCAAACTCCATAGTTCTTTCTTTGGATGTGAACAGCATTTTCCATCATGAGACCTTTGGAGATGTCTTAGATCCTTGCGTTGCTGAGACGGTCTAAGTCTATCAAAGTTAGTCATCTCACAATGTGGCTGCTACTGTGTACAATGTTCTCGTGGTTCTGCTCACTTCGTTCAGCATCAGTCTATCCAAGTCTTTCCAGGTTTTTCTGAAATCTGCCTGTTCATCATTTCTTATAGTACAATGATATTTCATTACATTCATATACCACAACTTGGTTAGCCATTCCCCAATTGATGGGCGTCCCCTTAATTTCCAATTCTTGGCCAGCACAAAGAGAGCTGCAATAAATATTTTTGTACATGTGGGTCCTTTTCCCATTTGTATGATCTCTTTGGGATACAGCCCTAGAAGTGCTACTGCTGGGTCAAAGGGTATGCATGTTTTTATAGCCCTTTGGGCTATAAATAGTTCCAAATTGCTCTCTAAAATGGTTGGATCATTTCACAACTCTACAATAATGCATTAGTGTTCCAATTTTCCCACATCTTCTCCAACATTTATCATTTTCCTGTTTTATCATGTTGGTCAATCTGATAGGTGTGATGTTGTACCTCAGAGTTGTGTTGATTTGCATATCTCTAATCAATAGTGATTTAGAGCATTTTTTCATATGACTCTAGATGACTTTAATTTCTTCTTTGACTGTTTATCAATTGGGGAATGACTTATGTTCTTATAAATTTGACTTAATTCTCTATACATTTTAGAAATGAGGCCCTTATCAGAGACACTGGTTGTAAAAATTCGTTCCCAGTTTTCTACTTCCCTCCTAATTTTGGTTGCAAAAACTTTTCAATTTAATGTAATTAAAATTATCCATTTTGTATTTCATAATGTTCTCTATCTCCTGTTTGGTCATGAATTCTTCTCTTCTCCATAAATCTGACAGGTAAACTATTCCTTGTTCTCCCAATTTGATTTTAGTGTCAGCCTTTATATCTAAATCATGAACCCATTTTGACTTTATTTTGGTATGTGGTGTGAGATTTTGGTCTATGCCTAGTTTCTGCCATATTCTTTTCCAGTTTTCCCAGCAGTTCTTGTCAAATAGTGAGTTCTTTTCACAGAAGCTGGAGTCTTTGGATTTATCAAGCAGTAGATTACTATAGTTATTGACTACTGTGTCTTGTGTACCCAACCTATTCCACTGATCTACCACCCTGAGAGGACTTCTAATTCACCATCCTGTTTTAAGATGAGGAAACTCAGTTGATAGCAGTGCTGGCATTTCTCTTATTATTAGTGAATTCTAGCATTCTTTACTAGTAGTTTGTAGTTCTTTTGAGAAAACTGTTTATTCATATCTTTTGACCACTTATTTGTTGAGGAATGGTTTTTGGTCTTATGTTAATCTTCATTAATTCTTTTCAATAGGAAATAAATGCAGATACTAGGATTATTCAATCTCCCCAGAGCACCCTTCTTACCTCTTAAGGCTAGGGACTGAAAGCAAGTTCATCTGACATAATTCAGATAATTAGTGATAGCATGAATATGACCACTTAATCAATTGATAAATCAAAAGCGTTTATTAATGTGCCAGTTGTTGTTCAGTCACTTCAGAAAGATGAATTTTCCTGGTTCCAGGTCCAGCACTCTATTCACTGGTGCTAAATGCTAGGAATTTAAAGAAAAAGCAAAAACAGTCTCTGCCATCAAGGAGCTCGCATTCAATAAATTGCTTGCTTCCTTTATTCTCATATCTATATCTAGATATATCTAGATATTTATCTATGTATATGTATGCATGTATATACACACACACACATACTTTGTATAACTCCTATAGTAGTAAAAACCAGGAATGCTAGTTGTACCTGGATATACTTGAACATTCTGGTAAGGATTATCAGTGGCCCTTCCCCTTAGTGAAAGTGCTTTACTCTGGCCTACATTCAGTGCATGCGCCTGACTTGGGCATATGGACATCTATAAATACCTCTACACTCTTTCCTTCTCCTTACCTCGCTCAGCAATAGTGACACTACATTAAGGAGAAGAGTCAAAGACCAAACAGCGTGGGTATGTGCAATTGATTGATTGTCTCTTACCTTTCAGCCTCTTGATATCTTTCCCATTCTTCATTCCTTAGGTTGAACAAATGTGTCTTCATTACCACATTATCTCATCACCAAGGTAACCACTTATACACCAGCAACCTTGCAACAATCCTGGTCCCTTTAAAAAATCTAGCAGAAGTTCTTAGGCCATCAGCTTCCACTTGCTCTGTTCTTCTTAGCAACAGTGAAAGAGCCTTTCCCACATTGTGTGGCTGTGCCCCACACTCATTTGCAGCATCTTGATCTCTAGGATGGCAGAGAGGAAGCATGGTATAGCATTCTGAACTTGGAGCCAGAACTACCTGTGTTCAAATTCTTTCTTTTATACTTAGTAGTTATGTGAACCTGGACTAGTTACCTAACCCTCTAAGCCTCAGTTTCTTAATATGTAAAATGAGGGGGTTGGGCCTGTTGACCTCTAAAGGCCTTTTCTATCTCGAAATCCATGATTCTATATCCTGTGATCTGACAGTTGAAAAATATTGATGAATTGCACATGGCTATGCAGATCCTGATGGAAATGCCATTATATCATTCTCCTAATGATAAATTATGTTACAATTAATCCACTGAATTTGGAAGGAAAAGAATACGATATTTTCGTGCAGGGTGAATTTTTAATTTTCTCTATTCAGATTGCAGATTTTTTTTTCTGTCTGGATATTTTTTCTTAACCTGCTTACTCTGAGAGACACACCCATCAGCATGAAAATGAAAAAAATTGCTTTCAGGGCTTTCAAATCTAAAATCCTCTGGTGGCTTACAGTAATTTGGCCTTTGTTGTCAGGAAAACTGCTTAGCTCCTGCTTCAGGAAATTAGTGCCTGCTTCAGGAAATGATGATAGTAGAAACAAGAAAGAATATTAAAAAATGTTAAAAAGCATAAACAGTTTGAAAGTCTAGGCTAGATCTTGGTCAATGCCAATGAATATAAATCTGACTGTGCTAATTTTGAAATTTCCCTTCTATTTCTTTTAAAGAATGTTGGGAGGAGAAAAAACCTGAACACAAAATATTGGATTGGGAAAGAGAGGAGAAAAATAAAATAAAAAACTATTTTCATTATGTTCTCACCTGAAAAATAAAAAAAAAATAAACAGTATTAGATTATGTTTTACTTTCATGCTTTCCCATTGTGGCTTCTTGGAAAATTTTTAATTTGGTTTATATTTAGAGGCAGGTGGGTGGTACACAGTGGGTAGAATGCTGGACCTCTAGTCAGGAATACCTGAGTTCAAATCTAGCTCCAGATGCAAACCATCTGTGTGACCCTAGGTAAGTCTTAGAACTTTATAACCTCTGTTTGCCACATTTTCCTCAGCTATAAATTGGGGATAATAATAGCACTTACGTCTCAGGGCTGATGCAAGGGTAAAGTAATGTAATATTTGTAAAGTACTTTGCAAACCTTAAAGTGTTATATAAATTTATTAGCTATAAATGATAGCTATAGGCATGCAGGCTGAGGATGACATATGAGGATACAAATTTCCTTTTAACCATTTTAGCCATAATTGGAATGCAAGACTACATAATCATCTTTATTTTTATTCTGCTATTTATGTTGACTCAATCAGGTTACCAGGTAGTAATCATTTACTCTTATCTTTTAACTGTAATTTTTAAAAGTCGAGCTATTTTCTGTAGCTTCTTTGTATTGAATCTGGTGGGGGTAGGGCCGTTTTGGAACTCTAACGTGTGTACATTACTTTGAGAATCTGTGATTACATTATCACGAGTAGCCCCTTCACTGACAATAGATCATAACTCTTCAGTACCTACAGGGTTTTTAACCTGGGATTCATAAACAAAAAATACTTTTTGATAACTATTTTGGTATAATTAGTTTTCCAATTTCAATTATTGCCTGTGTATTTTATTTTATGCATTTAAAACCATTATTCTGAGAAGGGTTTCACCAAACCATAGGTTTCACCAAACTGTCAAAGAGGTCCAATACACCAAAAATTTCTTCTTCTTCTTTTTTTTTTTTAACTTTTGAGACTAGATCTCCCTATCTCACCTAGGCTGGAAGTGCAGGGGCCAGTCCTGGGCCTGATCCCAGTATTGCTCAGCATGGAACTTTTAATTTGCTCTTCCCCTCCACCCCCCAACCTGGACCAGTTTACCCTTTCATAGACAGCCTGGTGGCATTCTGCTACCTAGAGCTTACCCTATTGGTGCCAGATTAAGTGCAGTCACCTAATTGACTTTGGTCATACTAAAGTTCAGAACTCTCAAGCTTAAGAGATCCACCAACCTCAGCCTCAGCCTCCTAAGTAGCAGGAACTGGAGGCACGTACTACCCTGCCCAGCCCTCCCCCCAAAAAGAATACCAACCCTGCTTTATTGAAGTTTTATAACAGTTGTGATAGCTAAAAATTCATTGCACTATGGCTTCCCTAGTGATAAGCCTCTCCGATTTAAGCTTGACTAGTTCTTAGATTATGGACATATTGTTCATAACTAGATTCACATTTTAAACCTTTCTAACTTTGTTACAACTTGCAAGAGCTTATACTCTGTTAGCATTACCCCACCAGGATGAGGTATTGCAGTAGAACTAAAGTGGAGGAAGTGTACAATACTGTACCTAAGCCAACATGGGGCACTGACCTCTGAGTGATGAAGACCTGGTTTGTTTGTTTGTTTCTCTCTCTCTCCTTCCTTCTTTCCTTCCTTTCTTCTTCCCCTTCCTCCCCCTTCCCTTTAATTTCTTTTTCACTTCTGTTCCATCATTTATCTGTTAAGAAGTGGGGGGGGGGCAGCTAAGTGGCGCAGTGGATAGAGCACTGGCCCTGAAGTCAGCAGGACCTGAGTTCAAATCTGGCCTCTGACCAAACACTTGACACTTACTAGCTGTGTGACCCTGGGCAAGTCACTTAACCCCAATTGCCTAAAAATAAAAAAAAAAATAAAAAAAGAAGTGGGAAGTATAAGGTTTATCACTGTTCCTAAGGGTTCATGTTGGGAAATTTCAGTTCTTCCTCTGACACATAGTGAGTGGTGTTGTGACCACGGATGAATTACATAACCTTAGTATCCCAGATAATTCTCTGAAACTAAAAGTAACAGAGGAATTTCTTCATCTGCATGGGTATCCATAATGAGAACCCCCTGCATTAATGAATCATGAGTCCTTCCTACCCCCCCAACTCCCTACAGAAACAAAAAAGCCTAGTTGAATTAGTGTGTGTGTGTGTGTGTGTGTGTGTGTGTGTATTTAAGTTTTTACATCTTAGCAAGGAAAAAAGGCACATGTCTGAAATTCTAGAGGCAGCAGAGAATAGTTGAAAAGGCATTGGTTTTAGAGTCAGTGAGTCAATATATGTCTCTATATATGTATATATGTGTATGTATACCTCTGTAACCTCTGTGTATGTGTATGTATATGTGTGTATGAGAGGCTATGGTATCATACTCATTTCCTGTCTTGTATTGAAGCATGTGGTTTGGATCAGGTTCAGGATTGAGGACCTTGACTTCTAATAAGAGAAGACTGAGCTTTGTATTTTCACAGTTTTGGGCTCATTCAATACACCTCTCCAGGACTCTAGAGACAATTTTGTATACAGCTTAATTTGTGGGTCATGTTTAGATTTTCTCCCCAAAGGGGAAATTTAAAAGATACTCAATGTATAATGTAAAATAGGACAAGTAATTTATTCCTACACTCAAAAGAAGCACTAAACACATGAAATTCACAATTTGACCAAAATAAACTTAAAATAGGATTTAGTAACAATTTATAACTACCATTTCAATCTGCTAGGAGGCCTGTCTTTAAAACTCATCAGAACATAGAGCAGTCTGCAAAACTGATAATTAGGTACTTTGCATTTTTTCTGTTTGTAAAATGGTCAGACACTGCCCAATCCTGTTGGTGACTATCTCCTACAAGAGCATTGGAGTAGTTACCAGAGACCTCTCCCTTGCCAACATTTAGGTCTGATCCAATGGGGCTTCCAGATTTCTCAAATTCACAAGGTTACCCTCAAGCCTGGATATTTATATCTTTAATTTTTTTCTCCCTTTTTTAAAAAATGAAATTTTTTTTTCCAATAAAAATTGATTTCTTTCTCTTCCATCTGCTCATCACTGAAAAAAAGGAAAACAAAAAAAACCTCTTGTAACAAATATGAATTGTAAAACAACACAAATTCCCCCATTGCTCATGTGCAAATAAATATGTCTCAATCTGCACTTTGAATCCTTCACCTTACTATGAGGGAGGAGGCAGCATATTTCATTATGAGTCCCTTGGAATGGGGTCAGTGGGTTGATCAGAGTTTCCAAGTTTTAAATTGTTTTAACAATATTGTTGTTATTGTATAAATTGTTCTCCTGGTTCTACTCACTTCATTCTCCATCAGTTCATAAAGTCTTCCCAGGTTTCTTTGAAATTATCCCCTCCATAATTTCTTATAGCACAATAGTGTTTCATCACATTCATATACAATAACTTTTAGTCAGTCACTGCTAAGTTTATGGACATCCCCTAGTTCTTTCCCACTACAAAACAGCTGCTATACATATTTTTGTATTTATTGATTTTTTTCTTTTTTCGATTTCTTTGTGATATAGACCTAGTAGTAGTATCACTGGGTCAAAGGTTAAGTAATTATGCACAATTTCATAGCTTTTTGGGTATAATTCCAAATTGCTTTCCAGAATGGCTGGACCAGTGCATAGTTTCACCGACAATATCTATTTTCCCAAAATCCTTCTGGCATTTGTTATTTTCCTTTTTTGTCAACTTTGATAATTTGGTGGGTGTGAGATAGAATCTCAGGGTTGTTTTTAATGTGCATTTCTCTAATTATTAGAGATTTAGAACCTTTCTTTCATATGACTATTAATAGCTAGGACTTCTTCCTCTAATAACTACTTCATTCCCTTTTATCAATTGGGGCCAAATACAATTTCCACTACATTGTGCTTCCATTTCTACAATACCCTCAATCTAGTATGGTCATTCATTCTCTCTATATATCTTCCCAAGGCAACTCATTTCACTCTGAAAAGTAGCTGGTATTGGTTTTTCTTATATTAAACTGAAATCAACCTGTTGTTTCTAGTTCAACCCTCTGGGACCAAGTAAAGTCTACTCTAATGGATAGCTCCCTGAGTACAAGTACTTGAGCATAGCAATTATTTGAGTTTTCACTTTAAGAAATAAATGCTTCTTTTATCTCTAGTTCTTTCTACTGATTGAATCTGTGGCATTATCTTCTGTCCTCTGACTATCATGGTCATCCTCCTTTGGACAGTTCCAGTTTGTCAATATCCTTTCTAAAAAATTTTTTAGTAAAAGTCTTTGTATGCTTATCATTTCACCTGTGCTCTTTATTCTTATTTCCCTTGTTTTCTTCCTATGTTGAGCTCTCCTTTTCCTTTCCTCTGCCACTACCTTAATCCTTGTCCTTATCATCTGATGCTAAGACTACTGAAATAGCCACCTTCCTGGTTTTCCTGCCTTAACTGAACCACCCTCTCATCTATTAGAAGCAAGTCCAGGTTGATGTTCCTAGAACTCTGCTTTCATTCTGTCATTGCCTGTTCAAAAAACCTTTGGTGGCTCCCACTATCCACAGAATCAATTCCAAAACCTTCAACCTTTTATTTAAAACACTTTATAATCTGTACCACTTTTTTTTCACTGGAACATAGATCTTTCGTTTAGAAAAAGATAACCCTATAAAAACTAATGAAGATCCCTTAGAAGAGAAAATGAAACATACCTCCTTCCTTAAGAGTTAAGAGATGACCAGGACAGAATATATGGACACATTCTCAGATAAGTCTTTGTGGATGTTTTTGCTTAAATTTTTAAAATTTGTCTCAAGGAAGGGTTCAGTCTTTAGGGGGTGGGTGGGAAATAATTGTTATATAAAGACAAAAACATTAATAAAATGTGTAGTTGCCCTTGAGTTTATAAGTATTTCTCTTTTTTTCTTTTTGAAAATTTTTATTGTCTATTTCTAATAATTATTTAAACTTAGTTAATAAAACTGTTACTTGATAACACCCCACCCCCTTCCAATTTCCTACTAGCCTCTTAATATATTTGCTTTGGTTGTCCAAGCCATTTAAATGGGTACCACTAAATCAATTATGTTTCCACAGTGCAGAAAGAATCTTTCCAGTTATCAAGTACTTATTTTTTTCTTCCCTCTTCCCCTTCCCCTTGGAAAAAAGAGTAAAAACAAAATCCTTATAACAAATAAGCACAATCAAGCAAAACACATTTGCAAATTGTCCATGTCCAAATATGTATCCCTTTCTGCATATTAGTCCATCAAGAACTAGCTACCAATATTTCATCATTGGTTCTCTGGAATCATTATTGATCATTGATTGATTAGAGTTCCTAAGTCTTTCAAACTTTTACAATGTTAATATTAGAGTATAAATTGAGGCACGGAACTTCATTAATGAATGTCCTTCCTCTTAATCTTTGACTGTTGAAATCCTAACATTTTTTAATGCCTACATCAAATGCCACCTCCTCCATGAAGTCTTATCTGATCCTGCTATCCTGAACCACTGTGGTGCTCTATTTGTGTCCTTTAATGAAGCATGTTCTACCTTGTGGAATAATTGTGTATTTGTCCTATCTCCCTTGCTTGTTTGTCAGCACCATGAGGGCAGACCTTGGATTCTTTTTTTTTTTTTTTTTTTGGTATCCTCCATAGCCTGATTTTGCACATAGGTCCACAAACATTTGTTGAATTGGTGCTTTCTTTTCCAAACATACATAATTAGTGGATTTTTTTTTGCCTTTTGCCTAATATTCCTGAGAAATGTTACAATAGGTGGTAAATATGTTAGCAAAGCAAGAAATAGGAGTTTAAATTTTTTCAGAAGATCATTTTTAAAAAGCTTTTAGGAAAGTCTAGCTTCATTCACTTCAATTTCTTCATTTCCCACTACTGCAAAATGCTACCAGTAGAACTTCCGGGACTTCAGTGCTTTATGAAGAGAAGCAATTTAGAATGTCTTATTAAGATGCCTTCCTTGCTCTCCCTTCTCGCTCTGTCTTAGTACCATGTGCCTGGTGTGCACAGAATCACAGAATCTTAGATGAAAAGGACCTAAGTTGCCCTTTAGTCCAACACATTCATATATAAGAATCTCTTCTACAACATATCCAACAAAGGACTACCCAAACTTTGCTTGAAGACTTCCTAGGAGGAGCAAGGAACCCAGTACCTTCTGAGTCAGCTTATTTCTTTTTTGGATAGCTCTAATTGTTAGAAAGTTTTTCCTTATATCAAGCTTAACCAATCAATCAAACAAAAATTTATTAAATTCCTCTTATGTGATAGGAACTATACTAGGTATTAGAATTATAGAGATACAAAAGTAAATTAATCCTTGGCCTCAAGTTTATAGTTTTTGGAACATAAATAAATATACACACACACACATATATACATATACTTACAATAGTCATTTTTCAGTCATTTACAAATCTTCCTGACCCCATTTGGGTTTTTTTTAGGAAGAGATACTGGAATGGCTCATCACTTCCTTCTCTAGCTCATTTTACCAGTTTGGTTGGGCCATAGAATGTGAGGAGAATGATGTATAATAACCCTAGAAAGATACAATTGTGAATGGTTCTAAATGCCAACAGAGGAGTTTGTATTTGGGTTTAGAGTCAATAGAGAGCCACTAGAACTTATTGAGCAGCGGATTAATAAGATTAGACCTATGCCTTAGAAAAATCATGTTAAAAGCTGAGAGGATGATAATTGGGTCTGGGAGAAACCTGTGGCAGGAAAAACTTTTTTTAATAGTCCAGGTGAGCGGTGATGAGGCCTTGAACTAGAACTAGGATGTCGTTTAGTTTTTTCAGTCATGTCTGACTCTTTGGGCAAAGATGCTGCAGTAGTTTGCCATTTCCTTCTCCGGCTCACTTTACAGATGAGGAAACCGAGTCAAACAAGGTTAAATAACTTGCCCAGGGTCACACATCTGGTAAGTGTCTGAGACCAGATTTGAACTTAGAAAGATGAATCTTTCTGACTCCAGGCCTGGCACTCTATCCACTGTGCCACCTAGCTGCCCTTGAACTAGGGCAGTGGTTGTCTAAATGTAGATAAGGGGTTATATATGAGAGATGTGGAAGTAGATTCAATAATGCTTGACAACTGACTGGAGATGTGAGATGAGGAGTCAAGGGTGACTCTGAGGTTGTAAACTTGGATTATTGGAAGGATGGTGGTACCCTTGACAGAAAAGCAGAAGTTCGGAAAGGGGTGCTTTATTTGGAAGAGGAACAAGAAGTGCTGTTTTGGACATGTTGAATTTGAGGTGCCTATGGGACATCCAATTAATGTCTAATAGGAAGTTGGTGGTGTGGGACGAGAGCTCAGAAGAGAGGCCAGGGCCAGGTATATAGATTTGGAAATTGCTTAGACATGATAATTGAATGGTTGGGATGTGTTGAGATCTTCAAGACAGACAGAGTTTAGAGGGAGAAGAGAGGGCCCAGGACGTTGTCTCAGGGTGTATCCCCAGTTGAGGGATAGGTCATGGATGATGATCCATGTACAAAGATAGAGAAGGAGCATTCAGGTGTTCCTAACCATTTGTGTGTGTGTGTGACATTGATTCTTTTGACATTCAAGTGAAACCTATGGACCTCTCAGAATAATGTTTTAAAATACATAAAATAAAGTACATAAGATTATAAAGGAAACCAATTATACTAAAATACAGTTATCAAAATATATGAAAAAAAGCAAGTTTTAGGTCCAAGGTTAAGAACCCTTTGATCTCTTCTTTGTGTTGCAGCCCTTCAAGTACTTGAGTACACCTATTGTGTCCCTAATACACCTATTGTGTCTTCTTTAAGCTAAATACCCCCATTTCCTTGAACTGATCTTTATATTAATGTAAGCCCCTTGAGAGCAGAAACTTATTCATTTTTTTGTCTTTTATCAACTGAGTGCATAGCTATAAGTAAAATGAATTTTAGTGTGTAAAGTGGATTTTTCGTTGTTCTTTCTTAGAGTTTTCTTCCCAGGATCCATAGCCATAACAATCTCTACTTCCTAGGTGTTAGATATGAGTTCTCACGATCATGGTTCAAAACAGTTTCTACCACGCTTGCACAGTAGATGTAGGGATGAAATGATGTAAAATTGTGAGGCTATTGCTGGCAATATGCCTTCTTTGTCTGTTGCTCTATAAAGCAAGTGGACACTGGTCAGTGACTGGGGACCCCCCATAGGGGTGAGTGTGCAGGCTGAACGCTGTGAGTGCCTTAATCGGCCCCTATCAAGGGTTGGAAGGGGGAATCTGTGTGTTTGCCTCAATAGGCCCCCATTGAGTCTTGAGGGGATTAGAGGAGTGCACAAGTTGTGCTGGTCTCTACTGACCCCATCGAGACAGAGGGGTTGTTGCCACCCCCTCTTCACGCCGGCCCCTGAGAGAGGAGTTTTAGGGAATGCTGTAGCAGTTGGAGCTCCCATTATCAGCAAACTCCCTTTGAGAAGACTAGACTAGAATAAAGTAAGCTTATTTAACCCCTTATTATGACTCCATTCCTGTCTTCCGGTCTGACCGGATCAAAAGTGAACCTGCTGGTGAAGGAGGTACTAGAAACCCTTCTGTGTCTTCTTCCTAAGAAATGGCGTAGTTGGTGTGTTCACTTGTCTAACAATGGCAAAATGTCAATAAATGTTTGCTGAATTGAGAATGAAATGAGTTTGAGGCCCTCTGTAATCCTAATTGTCTTTCTTACGTGCTCTCCCGCTTAACAATGTCCTAAAATGTGGTGCCTAGAACTGAACATAGTACTCAAGCTATGGTCCTATCATAGAAGATGTGTATCACAAACTGAGCATAACTCCCTCCATCTTGGTGAACTGAGCACACAACTGAGCACAACTCCCTCTATCTTGTGTTAATCACCAATTAAATAACCTCCTGGCCATGCTCCCCACCCAATGACCCCTTTACAAGAGCATCCGGTGTGATAAAATCTGTTCAGGAAGACTTCAAAGGTTCCCTTTGATTTCAGGAATCAGCTTCTATCTTATCTAATCAGCCAGCTCTTGCAACATCTCCCAATCTCCTTTTGCTTGAAGCCTTCCCCTTCCTTTGTGGTTTACTCATATACAGACAGTTCTTGCTTTATGTAAGTGGACTATTCCCCTAGACCAGATGTGGGGAAGGGAGGGAGGACAGGAAGCGGGCCATGTGCATGTGGAGGGAGGCTTACATAGGGTTCAAGGACACATGGGGGCCAGGGACAGAGAAATGAGAGCAAGAGGAGGAACACATGCGCAGGAGAGTACAAGTGACACCTGATCTTGAAAGGAAGACAGACATGCAGGGACCAGACATGCTGGCCAGTGGGTGGAGTGGGCAAAGGAATCCTTTCTCAGTGCTGGATGTCTCAAGCCAAGCCCCACATCTGGTGGTGGCAGTGGTAGTAGTCTCTCTTCAAGAACCACTTTTTTTTTTAGGTTTTTTTTTAGGGTTTTCTTTTTTATAGGTTTTTTTTTGTTTTTTTTTTTGTTTTTTTGTTTTGTTTGTTTTTGGTGGAGGAGGGTGGGAGGCCCTGGTGCGCTGAACATAGCTGAGAGGCAGGAATAGAGAGAGAAAGGGAGCACAGAATCTTACAGTGAAGTTAACATAGGGTTTTTTGGAATGTGGATTTCTTTCAGAATTCTTTACATAAAGTTGAATATGCATAATGTGAATTTATGTAAAGTGAGGACTGTCTCTCTAAGCTTTGTCCTTTTGTTCCTTGGGAGAGTGGGGCTAGCTTGCTTATGAACCTAATAAACCCAGAGACAAGTTTGGTACTCTGGGGTCTGGTTATTCTTGTGTTACCGTCACAGAATACAGCATTACTATTCTATTTGGGCATATTAAGACTAGCTTTTACTGATTTACATTTATAGTCAGAGTTTACTCTCAGGGAGTTTCCTCACAGGGCATTCCCTATACCAATGAAATCACAGGTCTAGTCAAAAGGAAGAAAGGAAGAAAAAGAAATAGCCCTAAGGTGGTCATTACTGGAAAACAAACCAGATAGCATTTATATTGTTAACAGTCAACATCATACAGCCTGATAGTTTAACAAAAAATATAGGGAAAATCAAGTTCTCACAGTTGAGCATTTGTCAACGATAAGAAACTATGGCTCTTGACTTTAAAACTGCTTTTGAGACTGCTTTAAGAATGCTTTTGAAATCAGTGGAGCTTAGATAGGTCAACAGGAACCACGTGACAGGGATTATGTAATTCATAGATCAGGTTGCACAAGTATCTGCAAGGAATGAGACAAGGTGATAGAATATCAATCACCAAAGCTTTTAGCTGATGCTTTAGGCTCTTTCTTTAATGATGTCATCTTGCGAAAAAGAATCAGCTCATATTGACTTCTAATGCAGAGAAATCCTTGCTGATGGTTATATAATATTTTCCAGTAGGAGAATAAAAGTGAAAGCAAAAGTCAGTGGGGGTAAAAAATGGATGTGGGGTAAACACTGCCCATAATAAGTTTTTGCACATTGATGGTTAAGAAACTGAGGAAATTGACAGGTAAATCTGTCTTGGTGTCATGGGCAAAGAATTTGGATTAATCTTAGTAAACCCAGGACCTCTTTTTAACAACTACATTGATTAGAATCAAGTTTATACCTTTCTACTCATCCAAAATCAAAGTCTTTCCTCATTCCCTTCTTTATTAGTGTTTCCCTTCCTTGAGGTTTCATTTCAATCCACTATTTGTTAATTTATTTGAGGATGTGTTCTTTATCTTACCTCCCCCCACCACAGTAGAAACATGGTATCTTTCAGAACAAGAACTGTTTTCAATTTTGTCTTTGTATTCCTGGGATCTAGCAAAATTCCTCTCCTAGAGGAGGCGGTTACTAAGTGTTAAATTGAAATCAGCTATTTATTTAAAGTCTCCTTAAATCAAGGACTTAGTGAATGGAGTTAAGATAGGGAAGATGGAATGGAAAGTTGATTTTGGCAGGACCTGGGGGTAGAGGACAAGATAACCCAAAGAAGAGGAAGAGCTAAAGAATCTTTAATGACTCACTGGATTATTATTTCCAGAATAATCTGCTGCTGAGCTACTTGCCCTAGATTTGGGTGGTATGTCAGATCCCTATGGGAAAGCATTTCTATTGCTTAGTAAATAGAAATTTGAGACAAAGGTACACATGAAGACCCTTAATCATATCTTCTATGAACAACTTACTTTTGTGGGCAAGATTACCACATGGATGGTCTTCCAGTCTGGGTTTAGATTGTTGGAACTTCAAGCTCCTCTTTCATTTTTCCCTGAGAAGAGGAATTAGAGTAGGTGGTACCATCTCTGTCCTTTAGAGCAGATTTTTTCTGCAACAGTAGCTATAGGGGCAGCTAGATGGTGCAGTGGATAGAGCACCAGCCCTGGAGTCAGGAATACCTCAGTTCAAATCTGGCCTCAGACACTTACTAGCTATGTGACCCTGGGCAAGTCACTTAACCCCAATTGCCTAAAAAAAAAATAAGTAACTATAAAGATTTTGGTGATCAGAGATTAGAGGCACATGTGGCGGGTTCATTCAAAACAGTAGAATCTCTTCTTACAAGTTAAAACTCTTCTTACAAATCTAGGCACAAGGGTCCATTATTTTAAGGCAACTATTGAGATTGGTGCCACAGGCAGGATCCAGAAGCACAACTTAGCAGGATAAAGATCTATAGGAAGAAGCAGGCAAGTATGGTCCAAGGCAAGGATCCTTAATCGGAGGTCCAGGGACATTACCCCTACCCCCCCACCCCCAAAAGGGGGCCCGTGGGTAGATTTCAGAGGGGTGTGTTAACTTGAATGGAAAAAAAATTACATCTTTATTTTCACTAACTTCTATCTGAAATTTAGTATTTCTTTCAATTATTTAAAAACATTATTCCGAGAAGGGATCCATAGGCTTCAAAAGACTGCCAAAGAGGTTAAGAACCCTTGGTCTAAGGGGTCAAGTAAAAGTCCCAGAAACTAGGTATTCACATTTGTTTGAGTTAACATAAAAGATGCATTTTCTGCTATAAATGACTATTGATTGGAGAAATGCAAATTAAAACAACTTTGAGGCACTACCTCACACCTATCAGATTGGCTAATATGACAGAAAAGGAAAATGATAAATGTTAGAGGAGATGTGGGAAAATTGGGACACAAACGCATTATTGATGGAGTTGTGAACTGCTCCAACCATTCTGAAGAGCAATTTGGAATTATGCCCAAAGGGAAATCAAACTGTGCATACCCTTTGATCTGGTAGTACTATTACTGGGTCTATATCCCAAAGAAAATTTTTAAAAAGGTGGTGGGGGTTGGGAAGAAACCTATTTGTACAAAAATAGTTATAGCAGCTTTTTGTGGTGACAAAGAATTGGAAATTGAGGGATGCCCATCAATTGGGGAATGGCTGAACAAGTGGTAATAATGTAATGGAATACTATTGTGCTATAAGAAATGATGAGCAGGCAGATTTCAGAAAAACCTGGACTTACATGAACTGATGCAAAGTGAAGTGAGCAGAACCAGGAAAACATTGTATACAGTAACAGCAATATTGGATTCACCTATGAATGACTTAGCAATTCTCAGTAATGTACTGATTCAAGACAATTCCAAAAAAGTCTCATGGTGAAAAATGCTATCCACATCCAGAGAAAGAACTGATGGAGTCTGAATGCAGATTGAAACATACTATTTTTCACTTTTTTTTTTCATGTTTGAGTAGTGTTTGAGAGGCAGGATAGGATAGTGAATAGAGAATCAGTCTTGGAGTGAGGAAGACCTGGTTTCAATCCTGCCTCTTACACATATTAGTTTTGTGACTTTGGGTAGTTTACTTATCTTATCAATACCTCTTCCCAAAGGATCTCTGAGATGAACCTGATCTCTACTGTAAACTCTGGGGTTAGACAATTTCTAGCCACATAAAGCTAGGTTCAAACAATATTAATAAGGTTTTCCAAACAATATAAGAAACTTGCTAAGTGTGTTAGTTGGTGAGCAGATGTTTATTTATATCAGTAGGGGGAGTTTTTTACACCTATGAAATGACAAAATGTGGTGATCCTCTTATGTCCTTTTTGCTTCTACTATTTGGGGCTAACCCTGCTCTCCTTGATCTTCTGAATGAGCCTTGGCTTCAGATAGTTGCCCTTTTCTGTTAATGTTTCCTGCACGTAAAACAGTTGCACTCCAATGAGAGTGGACAGAAAAGAGCCAATGAATAAAGTAGAAGAGTAGATCTTGGGATTTAGAGCTGCAAGAGACCTTAAGCGGTCTCTCATCCAACCTTATTTTACAGATGAGGAAACTGAAACCCAGAGAGGTGACTTATTCAGTGCTACACAGACTGTAAGTATCAGAGCTGGGATAGGGATGCAGATCATCTGACTCCAATTCCAGTGATTTTCTAACATACTGTGCTTCCAGATAAAGCTCCCAAATTGACCAAGACTAAGGGAGGAAAGTTTTTAAGAATGAAAGGGCGGTCAGTTCTGTTAAATATTGAAAAGATGTCTAGGAGAGTGGGAATTAAGAAAAGGCCATTGTATTGAAAGATACAGTAATTCATTTGAGAGAGCGTTTTAGTGCAGCAGTTGTGAAACACATTACTATGGGCCCAGGAAGGATTTGATAGTGAGAAAATGAAGAAAGTAGATGTAAACTGCTTTTTAGAAGTTTTGCAATGGATAGGAGAGGAATAAAATAGTAACTAGAAAGAGTAGAATGCTTACTGTCTCAGGCATTTAGATGTATATACATGGTTTTTCCTATTTGTGGTGTTGGGAAATATTTTCTTATATTGTTTGGAAAACCTTATTAATATTGTTTGAACCTAGCTTTATGTGGATAGAAATTGTCTAATCCCAGAGTTTACAGTAGAGGTCAGGCTGACCTCAGAGACCCTTTGGGAAGCTGGATGACTACAAGGAATGCTTGCATTCCACCCAGGTCTTGGGAGATCTTGGGTCCACCCAATGTTTGTGTTTTGGGTTCCTCAAATTTGACTGTTTATACCGACATCTCTGTGTACTTTAATTAGAATGTTTATGCTTACTGATGATACTTCAATAGACTTTTTCTGGGAACTGCCCATCTTGCCAGCTCGCTTAGCTGCTTTTTGGTGCTGAGACTCTTTTCTGAACCATATATGATGAAAACTAGGCTGGACAGGAGACTTCTTCTAGCTTTCCTCCTCTACCAAATGACCAGTAAATTTCTTTATAAAACTATTTCAGATTTTGGAGTTCCTTCTCATGACTAATGGTGGATATAGCTGCAGATGGTGATACTATCAATGTATTAGTGTCCTTAAACACCCATATTTCTAAAAGACTCCTAGCAGTAACAGCTCCCATTTCTAGAATGTTCTAGAGTTTACAAAGCATTTTCTTCACAAAAACCCCCTGAAGAAATAATAATAGCTAGTCTTTATATAGCACTTTAAGATTTGCAAAGGGCTTTACAAACATCTCATTTTATCCTCACTACAACCCTTGTGGGAGGTAGGTGCTATTATTATCCCAATTTTATAAATGAGGACACTGAGGCAGACACCTTAATGAACTTGCTTAGCAAAACATAGCTCATAAGTGTGAGGCAGGATTTGAACTCAGGTCTTCCTGACTTCAGATCCAGCCTACTATCCATTTCACCCCCTGAGCTAGGTAGGACAAATATTAATTTTTTTTTAAGGGAGGGGGTGATGTCCAGACCTGTGATTTTCATTGTAGTGGGGAACTCCAAATCTTTAAATTTCCTTCACAAATGCAAGTTGGCAATCCAGCTGTAATTTATACAACTCTTAGAGAATTGCATGGGACTCTGAGAGGGTAGATCCCTTGGCATATGGTCAACACAGCTAGTACGGGTCAAAGGCAGGTCTCAAACCCAAGTCTTCCCAACTTCAGGGCTGGTCAGTCCTTTCTCTACTTAGTGGTGCTGAACCTTTTTTTTTTTTTGTCATGGACCCGTTTGACAATGTGATGAAGCCTATGGACCTATTCTTAGAATAATGTTTTTAAATGCATAAAATTAAATAGCTCAGATTATAAAGGAAACCAATTATATTAAAATACAGTTACCAAAATATTTTTTAAAAGTTCACAAACTTCATATTAATTCCTGAGCTATGTATTACATCTTGCCTCTGTTCATGTCTTCATTCCCATCTAGTCTGCACACCAGACTCTATGGACTTTCTCTACCATGTTTACTCTCATTTCCCTACCCTATCCCAAGCCAATACAATACCTTTATCTCTTCCCTTTGAGCCCCAGGCAACTTTCTAAAACTGTAAGTGGTTGAGCAGGTTTTTAAAAAAATTTAAAATAATATTTTATTTTTTCCTATTATATATAGACAGTTTTAAAAATCCATTAAAATTTTTTTGAGTTCCAAATTCTCTCTTTCCCTCTCCCCTCCCTGAGATGGTAAGCAATTTGATATAGATTATGCAAGTGGGATCATGCAAAAATATTTCCATATTAGTCACGTTGTGAAAGAAGACAGAGAACAAAAAAGAAAAAAATAAAGTGAAAAAATAGTATGTTTCAATCTGCATTCAGATTCCATCAGTTCTTTCTCTGGAGGTGAATAGCATTTTTCATCATAGGTCCTTCAGAATTGTCTTGTATCTTTGTATTACCAAGATTAACTAACTTATTCACAGTTGATCATTGTCCAATATTGCTGTAATTTTGTACAAGGTTCTCCTGATTCTGTTCACTTCACTTTGCATCAGTTTGTGTAAGTTTTTCCAGGTTTTCTGAAATCATCCTGCTCATCATTTCTTATAGCACAATAGGATTCCATTACAATAATATACTACAACTTGTTCAGCCATTCTCCAATTGATGAGCATCCCTCAAATTCCACCGCTCAATTTGTCACCACAAAAAGAGCTGTTATCAATATTTTTGTTCATATAAGTCATTTCCCTTTGTTCTTAGATCTCTTTGGGATATAGAACTAGTAGTGGTATAGTTGGATTAAAGTGTATGCACAGTTTTATAGACCTTTGGGATAGTTCCAAATGAATATTAATAACCAATTATGGGTTGAGATTAAGATTTTCCCTTTTCTGTTTCCTCATTCAGAAATCATCCACTTGTAGTTTGTTCAGCCAGCATCTGAAGGACATTGCTGATAGCAATTTTGCGATATCAGCAAATTTGCTGATAGCGAAAAGGCATGCTTTTTGATCTCAGGTAGGACTCCACCCAAACAGAATACAGTCTAAATGAGATCTTGCCCTTAGAAAATAAGCCCCTATCTGTCTTTTGAACCTTCCATTAGAATTTAGAATGACCTAGCTTATGTTGGGGAAAACCAACCAGCGGGGTCTGGGTAGAGAAGAATTCTTTGGCCAGACTGCTGGAGGTGGCTGAGTCTCATGATTAGGTCATGTTCTCAGCAGGGGGAGCTGAACACTTTTTGCCCACCTCCTTATTAATATGTCCACCTCTTCATTGACTGTTAACCAATCAAAGTTGATTTCCATCCCCAGGTACACCCCCTTTTCCAAAGGCTTTTCAAGCATTCAAAAGCCCTCAAGATTTGTCTTTGGTTTACGAGAGAAAGCCAAATGACCATCCTTTTATTAATTATAAAATGATTAGTTACCCAGAAATTATGTCTCTTGGACTTTTCATACATCACACAAATTAATCTCCAGAATGGTTGCATCAGTTCACAACCCCACTAAAAGTACATTAGTGTCAGTTTTCCCACATGCCCTCGAACATTTGTCATTTTTCTTTTCCGTCATATTTGCCAATCTGATAGGTATGAGGTGGTACCTCAGAGTTGTTTAAATTTTAATTTCTCTAATCAATAGTGATTTAAAGCATTGTTATATGATTATAGATAGTTTTCATTTCTTTGTCTGAAAATTGCCTGTTCATATCCTTTGACCATTTATCAATTGGGGAATGATTTGTATTCTTATAAATTTGACTCAGTTCTCTATGTATTTGAGAAATGAGACCTATATCAGAGACCCTTGCTATAAAAATTGTTCCCCATCTTTCTGCTTTCCTTCTCATCTTGGTTGCATTGGTTTTGTTTATATAAAACTTTAAAAAATTTAATATAATCAAATTATTCATTTTATATCTCATAATGCATTCTCTTTTTTGATCCTAAATTCTTCTTTTCTCCATAGGTCTGAAAGGCAAACTATTCTTTGCTCTCCTATTTTGTTTATGGAATCATCCTTTATATCTAAATCATGTATGCATTTAGACTTTATCTGGGTATATGGTGTAAGATATTATTCTATACATAGTTTCTGCCAAACTATTTTATAGTTTTCCCAGCAATTTTGTTAAATAGTGAGTTCTTTTCCCAAAAGCTTGGGTCTTTGGGTTTATCAAACATCAAATTACTATGGTCACTTATTACTACTGTTTTTTGTGTACCTAATCTATTCCACCAATCCACAACTCTGTTTCTTAGCTAGTACCAGATTGTTTTGATGATGACCAAATTATAATACAGCTTGAAATCTATTATGACTAGGCCACCTTCCTTCACATTTTTTTTATTAATTCCTTTGATATTCTTGACCTTCTGTTTTTTCCAGATAAATTTTGTCCTGACTTTTTCTAGCTCTATAAAATAATTTTTGGTAGTTTGATATAGCACTGAATAAATAAGTTAATTTATGTAGAACTGTCCTTTTATAAAATATTGGCTCAGCCTACCCATGAGCAATTGAAATTTTTTCAGTTCTTTAGATCTGACTTTGCATGAGAATGTTTTTTCATTGTGTTCATATAGTTCCTGGATTTGTCTTGGTAGGTAGACTCCCAGATATTTTATATTGTCTACAATTATTCTAAATGGAATTTCACTGTCTCTTGCTGCTGGACTTTGTTGGTAATATATAGAAATGTGATGATTTATATGGGTTTATTTTATATCCTGCAACTTTGCTGAAGTTGTTAATTATTTCAGTAAGTTTTTTAATTGATTCTCTAAGTATACCATCATATCATCTGCAAGGAGTGATAGTTTTGTTTCCTCATTGCCTAATTCCTTCAATTTCTTTTTCTTCTCTTATTGCCGTATCTAACATTTCTAGTACAATGTTGAATATGTTAAGCAATTTCTAATCTGCAGTGGTAGAGGGAATTTGCTAACCTAAATCTCATTCCATTTTATCATTTGCACTTTTTTCTTGTTTAATCTTAAATGTGGCTCATAGGTGTCATTGATAATTCTGTATAAGAAACTAAACTGATATTTAAGTAATGATTTCACAAAGAAGAGTGGACATAGTCTTCTACAATTTTGACCCTGGATACTATGTGGACACCATACTGTGTCAGCAGTGTAATATAAAACACGGTATCTTTATTTTCTTCTGTTTCTGCTTGGTCAAAAAACAAACAAAATCCCATCTAGTATATGTTGAACTCAAAGAGAATAATAAATCTAGGCAAGTCTTCTTTCTGTTTTTTTTTTTTAAGGTGATACTATTCATAGTATCCACTATGCTTTGCCAGAAGATTTTTAAATGAGCTCATATTCTAAAATGGTATTGCTATTGGTGGCCCTATCATTTGCAAGTAAGTCAAGCATTTGTTAACTAAAGTGGTTTTTAAATATATATACATATATTAATTTTCATTTAAAAATTTTTCAGTTCCAAATTCTCTCCCTTCCCCACCTGTTGAAAAGGCAAGCAATATAATACCCAGTATACATGTGGTCATGTAAAACATTTCCACATTAGCCATGTTGCCAAAAAAGTGAAGCAAGAAAAATAAAGAAAGTTTAAAAAAACATGCTTTAAACTGCACTCAGAATTTATTAGTTCTCTGTTTTTGGAGGTGGATAGAATTTTTTATGAGTCTTTTGGAATTGTCACGGATCATTGTATTGATCAGAATAGCTAAGTATTGCTGTTACTATGTATGGTATTCTTCTGTTTCTGCTCACTTCACTTTGTACAGTTCATATAATTTTTCCTAGGTTTTTTGAAACCATCTCTTTCATTTTTTATAGCACAGTAGTATTCCATCACAATCATATACCACAACTTGTTCAGTCATTCCCCAATTGATGGGTATCCCCTCAATTTCCAATTCTTCTCTACCACAAAAAGAGGTGCTATAAGTATTTTTGTATGCATGTCCTTTTCCTTTTCCTTTGATCTCTTTGGGATGTAGATCTAGTAGTGATATTGCTTGGTCAAAGTAACTAAATTGGTTTTATATTGTTTTGAACTCTTTGTTATATATGAGAAATCATGGTAGTCTATGTCTGTGTCCTTTTTTCCATCCACATTCCATTGATTGATTGTAAATAACTTATTTAAAGTGGTCCAGATTGGAGTTGTCCAAATTTGGAATAGATTGTCTTGGGAGGTGAGTTCTTGTTCATTGGAATCTTTAAGTAGGCATGGTTCAGTTACCTACCAGAGATATTGTAGTGGGGATTTCTGTTCAGGTATGTGTCACACCAGATGATCTTTGGCATCCTGTCTACTCCTGTGATTCTGAGAATAAAAGCTGTATTGCCAGATAAGTAGGTACCCACAAATTCCTTTGTCATGTCAGCTTTGATATTCAATACTGAATAGTTATCTACTTTGTTCAAAAAAGAAAAGCTGCCTATAATCTGACTCCCTTCAAAAAAGGCAATGGAGTGGCAAATGTTTAAAATCTTACTTTACAGTAACATCCTAAATGCAGATATTTATTTTTATCATTTTTATGAATATATGATGTGACTCTTGGAAAGGTAAGTCACATACATTACCTCCCAATGGCAGCATGTTGCACTGGAAAAAATACTGAATTGAAGACATGAGACCTGAGTTAAATCCCCTATTTGCCACTTACTACCTGTGTAACCTTGGACAGGTCAATTAATCTCTCTGGCCTCATTTTCCTTATCTCTTAAAATGAGTGGGTTGGACTATATGACTTATAGTATCCCTTACAGCTCTAGATCTGTGGTCCTATGAATGGTGGTAGTTTAGTAATATCATTTGTGATGTCAAAGATGGCATATAACGGAAGCCATCCAATCTGCTAATGAAAGTAGGAACAGATGGGTAAGATGTTCAGTCTACCAGCAAGAAAGCATTGTGTGACCTTTCCTTTCACAGCATGATCTGTAGATTAAAAGCATTCTCTTGATAGATCCCAAATCTATCAGGTCAAATAACTGACAAAGCCTTTTTGATCTGTTATGCAAGTATATGAATACATTAAGGATCTATGATTGAATCAACTGAGGAACTTCTGGTATGGAAATTCCTGCCACCAATGCAGATCATAACCCATTTATATTTTAGTGGGTGAATCCTAGGAAGTTGCTCATAGGATTTGGGATCTATCAATCAATTTTAGGGAGGCTCACTTTTCTCTTGGATGAGAAAAATATATTTATTTTCACTAATGTTGGACTGAAATTTAGCATTTTCTTCAATTGTTTTTTATTTTTTTATTAATTTATTTTGATTTATCAGTAATCACTTCCATATGCTTTTGAGTTTAAAATTTTTCTCCCCCTTCCTCCCCACCACCTCCCCAAGACGGTGCACAATCTGATATAGGCTATACATTTACATTCATATTAAACATATTTTCACATTAGTGATGTTGCAAGTAAAAATTAAAACCAATAGGAAGACCCATCAGAAAGAGGAAACAAAACTCAACAGAAGAGAAAAAAATAGCAATTCAACTTCCATAGTTCTTTCTTTGGATGTGGATAGCATTTTCCATCACAAGGCCTCTGGAGATGTCTTTGATCCTTGTATTGCTGGGAAGGGTTAAGTTTATCAATATTAGTCATCACACAATGTGACTGTTATTGTGTACAACATTCTCTTGGTTCTGCTCAGTTTACTCAACATCAGACCATACAAGTCTTTCCAGGTTTTTCTGAAGTCAGCCTGTTCATCATTTCTTATAGCACAATAGTATTCCATCACACTCATATATCATAGCTTGCTCAGCCATTCCCCAATTGATGGGCATCCTCTCAATTTCCAATTCTTTGCCACCACAAAAAGAGCTGCTATGAATATTTTTGTACATGTGGGTCCTTTTTCCATTTGTATGATCTCTTTGGTATATAGCCCTAGAAGTGCTATTGCTGGGTCAAAGGGTATGCACATTTTTATAGCCCTTTGTGCATAGTTCCAAATTGTTCTCCAAAATGGTTGGATCATTTCACAATTCAATAATTATTAGTTCATTAGGTCTGAGCCTCTTTTCCAGTTTAGAAAAGCTGGACAAAACATCTTTTCCTTAAACTTTCTGTCTTTTAATATTAAACTGATCTCTAAGACTTAGACAAATATCAATGTTGCAGGCTATATGATTTAACAGTAATGTAACACAATGAAGTATGTACACACACATATCAATGATGTGAGGAAAATCATACCTAGAGCTGCTGATAACTGACTACAATTGCTGACTCTTCTGCATACACTGAAACCATAGTCCAACAACTTTAGTTCCTTCAGGATGTCTACCCTATAAAATGTTTTATTCACAGATATGAGTTAAATATAGTTGCTTCAGATTTATTGTCTCTCCAGATTAAAAAAAATGACATTGAACTCTCATAGACTTTTCCTTCCTGACAGTTAACTTAGTCTCTTCAGGAAAAAAAGTTTTCCCTGTCCTCTCTGTCCCTACAATGAAAATGTCACTCAACAAGATTCTATTTCCTTTTTCTTAAAAATACAGTAATTTAAGTTTCTGTGACAAGGGCTATTCATCCAGTCAACAAGCACTTACTAGGTGTCAGGAACTGTGCTAAGCTCTAGGGATACAAAGAAAAGTGAAAGCATGGTCTTTGCTTTCTAGGAGCTCACATTTTAATGGGGGGGGAGACAACATGCAAACAACTATGGACATGCAATGTATATATGTATATACATTCATACATACATACATACATACATACATATATATGACATCTTTCAGTCTGAGCACTTCCCATGTGTCTAGCCCTTTTCAAATATTACCTAATTTATTATTACTCCATCTTCTCTGCTCACTCAATCACCTAATCCCAGATGTAGATATGCCCTAAGGATCTCAGAATAGACATACTATATATATAGTATGTATATCACCCCATATATATGAGGTGATCTCAGAGAGAAGGTACTAGCAATGGGGAAGGGTAGTAGGGGGAAAGGGACTGTGAAAGACTTCTTGTAGAAGGTGGGATTTGAACTGAACCTTGAAGGCAACCATGCCTTTATTTTGGAAGACCAATTTGACAGCTGAGTTGAGGATGGATTAGAGTAGAGAGATTTGAGTCAGAGAGACCAACCAACAGGTTATTGGGATAGTACAGGCATGAGATGATGAGGGCTACTAGGGTAATGGTTATGTGAATGGAGAGGAGACATATATGAGAGATGTTGTAAAGTAAAAAAAAAATGGCAAGGCTCGGCAACAGATTGGATACATGTGGTGAGTAAGTGAA
Source organism: Vombatus ursinus (assembly GCF_900497805.2). NCBI lineage: Eukaryota > Metazoa > Chordata > Mammalia > Diprotodontia > Vombatidae > Vombatus > Vombatus ursinus. The sequence continues at coordinate 5,960,727 of NW_020949613.1, read as the reverse complement.
GAGTTAAGAATGACACAAAGATTGCAATCTGAGGTGAGTAGAAGGATGGTGGTACCCTCAATAGTAATAGAAAAGTTGAGGAAAAATGAGGTTTTGGAAGGAAAATTAACTAGCTTTATTTTAGGTATAATGAGTTTGAGATGTTCAAGAAGTTGGTGCTGCAAGACTAGAGTTCAGAAAGAGAGTAGATAGCGCTGGAGACACATGTGTGTATATACACACACACATATAAACATACATATGTAGAAACATACGCATATACGTATGTATACATGTATGTATGCACATGTATACTATATTTTTGTGTTATCTAGAAATCATCTGCATAGAGATGATAATTGATTCCATTGGCCTCAATGAAAGCACTAAGCAAGATAGTGTAGAAGGGAAAGAGAAGAGGGACCCAGACAGACCCCTTGGAAGACACCCATGGTTAGTGGGCACGAAGTGGAGGAGGATTAAGAAAACAAAACTGGGAAGGAACAGTTAGATAGGTAGGAGGAAATTCAGGAGGAAACAGTGTTATGAAAATCTTCCAGGAGAAGAGGATGGTTATTAGTGTTAAAGACTGCAGAGAGGTCAAGAAAGATGAGAAAAGGCTGTTAAATTTGGCAATTGCCATCACTGGTAACTTTGCAGAGAACAATTTCACTTGAATGATAAGGCTGGAAGTGAGACTACAGAGGGTTAATAAGAAATCAACAAAACCAATACAGCCAAAATTAGAAGGAAAACCAGAAAATGGGGGAAAAATTTATAGCAAGTTTCTCTGATAAAAGCTTCATTTCTCAAATATATAGGGAACTGAGCCAAATTTATAAAAAATAAGAGCCATTTCCAAATTCAGAAATGGTCAGAAGATATAAACAAGCAGTTTCCTTAGTGCCTAGCATAGTGCCTGGCACACAGCAGTCACTTGATAAATATTTTTTGAATCGAATTGCATTTTCTTTTATTCTGGTTTGGGTGTCACCTGGGTTGGAACCTCAGTTTCTTCTGACTGAAATTTTTGTCTCAATCCTTTGTTTATTGAATATCCAACACTGTGCTAGACTCCATGGTGGTGGGGAGCAGAGAGGTTATCCTGTACAGTCTCTGGTCACCTCCACTTTGATGCTAGCCCTACAAAGCTAGGCAGGTTCTGTTATTTCTGGCGCAAGATGGAAGATAGAACCAAAGAACTGAAAACAAACTACAGAAAGGCTTTGGGGTGATGGACATTTACTACCCAGTCAATACTGAATGTTAAGGGTCCTAGGTTTAGAGTTGAAGAGACTTTAGAGCACACCCAGAAGAGTAATACCATTTAAAGAAAGACTATCTGAAAATTATAATCCCTCCTGAAGAGTATAGCACCACCTACTGGTCCAAAATAAAATTTTTCAGACATGAAGGGAGTGTATCTTTAAACTGTCAAGCAGATGTGACAAACCCAATGAATGACTACAGCTCCGTGAAGGGGTTTGATGAGGGCTAGAGGGTGAGAGGTCAAGGACTGCTAGGTGTTTGTAGTGCCTGCAAACCTTAGTCAGACCTGAAAGCACAGGGACGAGCAGATGCTGTAGGTAGAAGGAGTAGAGTCAAAAATCTGCAGTGAAAACCGGAGGAGTCAAAGCATTTACCTCTAATAAACAGAGTGTTGTTTGAAGTGGCTACAAAGTCCTTTTGGAGCTGAAGCTACTCTCTGAGAAGACTTTGAGGGAGGGTCCTGATGAGGTAGTGCACATTTGGCAAAGAAAATATATTTGGCACTCTGATTCACATTCTCCTCTAGGTCTGATTAATAACACATTTTTATCTTGATATTTTCTGTCACATTTGGGGAATATGATTTTATTTTCTTTAAGCATTTTAAAATTTGTGGGCAACTGGGGACTACTCAGAGAGATGAAGAGTTCCATGAAATTCAATTATGTATTTCTCACACATGACTGTGACATACATTTTGACCGAAGGAACCCAACTGGCTTCCCTGTTACAGTAGCAATGATTTTACCTGAAATTGCTAGGTTATTCTATAAATTATTCAAATATGGCATTAAAACATGGTTTGACACATTGGGAGGTGAGGCAATACTATTTAAATGAATGATGTCTGGTAGTTGGAAGTTGAACCTTGAAGACAGTTTAGGAAGTCATTCATTCTGTTACTCCAATGCACCAAGATCCTTCCTCCTTGTCTTTGTTCTTGCTGTGTCTACTTCCTGGAATGAGTTCCACTTTTTTTTTTTCCTAATCCAAATCCTACCCATCTTTCAAGGTCTAATTCAAGTCCTACCTCTTCCACAAAGCCTTCCCTAAATGATTTAAATCCACAGCGATCTCTATTTTCTTTGACTTTCAGTTGCAATACTCATTCTGACACTCTGTCACACATTATCTATGTTGTGCTTTATGTGGGTTATGTTTTGTCTCCCCAATCATATTATTAAGTCCTTCAGGGAAGGGGCTATGCCCTACTTATTTTCTATGCCCCAGTGCCTAGCAGTGTTAGTATGCACAGCATACTACTACAGTGTCTATGCCTAGCAGTGTCAGTAAAATACCTATTTATTGATTAATTGATATACTATTGTGATTTTTCTCCTGCTACTTCAGCTGATTCCTTTCTCATAGAGTCCTCTTTCTTTTGTCTTTCTAATTCTGGATATTTCCCAAGTTTCAGCTCTTGGCTTTCCACTCTTTTCTGTCCAAACTTTATCTTTAGAGATCATCTATTCCCATGACTTCAACTATGACCTCTGTTCTGATTTGTTGTTGTTCAATTATTCATTGTTCAGTTGTGTCTGACTCTTTGTGACTTCATGGACCACACTGTCCATGGGGTTTTCTTGGCAAAGAAATTGTTGAGGTTCAGGGGTGCTGGGATCCCAAAATCACAACACGCAGCTCCTGCCTGAAAGAATTCAACCCACGCCTTCTTTCAGCCAAAGACAAGGTTTATTAAAGATCTGCCATATTGGCCAGACTCTTAAGAAATCTGAGCACCCGTGAGCTGTTGGCTAGATTGTAAAAATCTGAGCAGTGGCTAGATTATAAGAATCTGAGCATCTTAATGAAGGCAAGATGGACCATATACACAGAAAGACTATGGGAGGGATCTAGGAGTCTATGAGGTCATAGAACTCCAGGGACCTGGACCACATAGCCAAGGGAGAATGGAGCCTAGATAGGATTAAGGATGGTAAGTGGCCTGCAGCCATAGGGAGGTAAAATATGGAGGGCTAGGCTAGGTTAACGGTAACAGAATTGGGAGATTGGGCATAGCCACAATGAAAGGCCAGTTGATGAGATTATAGCTTCAGGCTAATGCCAGATATTTGGCCATGAGGGAAAGTCCAGGGTTTTTCCTTTTTGGGGTCTAGATCCCATCCTTATCAGGAATGATTTGCCATTTCCTTCTCCAGTGGATTTAGGCAAACAGAGGTTAAGTGACTTGCCCAGTGTCACACAGCTAGTAAATGTCTGAGACTAAGTTTGAATTTAGGTCTTCCTGACTCCAGACCCAGACCTCTATCCACTGAGCTATCTAGCTGTCTCCTGTTCTGATTATTTCCATATTTTTATCTCCAGCCTTGTCTTCCCATTGAAGTTCTCTGTATTTTAACTGCTTATTTTTTGGGGGAGGCTAGGCGATAGGGTTAAGTGACTTGCCCAGGGTCACACAGCTAGTAAGTGTTATGTGTCTGAGGCCAGATTTGAACTCGGGTCTGAATCCAGGGCCAGTGCTCTATCCACTGTGCCACCTAGCTGCCCCTATTTTAACTGCTTACTGTGTATTTCCAACTTGAAGTCTTGTTATCACCCTAAATTCAATATATTTCTGCTTCCTGGAACTCCTGGTTTCCTTAAGATTCAGCTTAAACACCTCCTTCAGCATGAGGTCTTTGCTGGCCCTCTCAGCAGCTAGTGCCTTCTGTTTCAAGGTTGCCTCACATTTGCTTTGTATGTTTTTTGTACATGCCAAAATTTGTTTATACCTGTTGTATTTTGTATGTAACTATGTACACATTTTCTCCTTTACTAGAAAATAAGTTCATTAAAGCCAGTGTCTAGTGCAGAGCCTGGCATATAGCAGATGCTTAATAAATGCTCAATTGCTTGATATCCCAAGCTGGACATCTCTTTCTCTTCAAGGCAGCTCTCCTTTCAACTTTGCTCTTCAGTTTTACATCTTTGCCAAGGATACCATCATGAGACCTTGGCATCATCCTTGCAGTCTCCTTCATTTTCTTTGTTCAATCAGCAAGTCCTATTACTTTTTCTTTCAGAATGTCACCATCATGCATGGAGAGACAGCGTAGTGTAGAAAGAGTGCTAGATTGGGAATCAGAAGGCCTACTTTCAAATTATGCCTCTACTACTTAATACCTTGGGCATGTCATTTACCTTCTCCAGGCTTTAATTTCCTTATCTGTAAAATGGGGGAGTTGAACTGTCAGAGATGTCAAACTGGGCTGCTACAAAACTCCCAAGTGTGACAGAGTAAATGTAATTGGGAAATGTTTAACAAAATAAATAAAAATACAATACATTATAGATAATATTAATTTGTGCTTTTACAAGTCAACGTGTGGGACAGCTAGTTGGCACAGTGGATAGAGCACTGGGCTTAGCGTCAGGAAGACCTGAGTTCAAATCTGGCCTCAGACACTTACTAGTTGTATGACCCAGGGCAAGTCACTTATCCCTGTTTGCCTCAGTTTCCTCATCTGTAGAATGAGCTGGAGAAGGAAATGTCAAACTACTCCAGTATCTTTGCCAAGAAAATCCCAGATTGGGTCATGAAGCATTGGTCATGACTGAAACAACAACAACAGAAGTCAATACGTAGCCCATAAGGACCAAAGGGATCTGAGATGATCTTTAAGGTGCCTTCCAGCTCTAAATCTGGGAGCTAGTGACCCTTATAAATCTCCTAACTAGCTTCCTTGACTCCAGTCTGATCCCTTCAGCTTACTTCTATTAGATTAATAGTCTTTATACACTGTTTTTATCATGTCACTCCTTTCTCAAAAAAAACAAAAACAAAAACAAAAAAAACCTTAATAGGTTCATCCTTAACTTATCAACTCTAAAATCCTCTGCTGGTCTTCAAAGGTCTTATGTAATTTGACTTCACCCTCTCTATCCACTTATTTTTCCTTGTTCTCCAACAGCAGAGAGGCAGCTTCGCATAGTAGATAGGGAATTACCCTTTGAGTCATTGACACCTGGGTTCAAGACCTGCCTCTGCCTCATACTGACTGTAAGTTACTTAATCTCTCAGTGTTCCCAGCAGCTTCTGATTATACAGGGTGTCGCCCTTAGCTTGAAACTGAACTAAGACTTTGGGGACACCTTGTAAGTTGCAGAACAGAACAGATACTGATTTGTGTTAGAAGAAGTCCTTCCCTGGCAGCTCCTTATTCTAATGAAATTTCAGGTTGAGTTTAATGTCTCCAGCAGCATTTCTGCTATGCTTAGGCCACTCTCTTTGATACCTCATTCATATCCCAGTCTCCAATTATATTATTATTTTTTGCTAACCAGTTCCAGCGTCATCTCTGCTTTGAAACCTCATATGACTAAAGTCCTCATTGATCTACCCTTTCTCTTAACCTCTATAGCACTTAATCTATGCCAAGAATAACTCAATAAATGATTATGATTAACAATGCAAGGTGTTGGGTGACCTGTTTCCTTCAGCTTGAATGCTGAAGTCAAACTGCGTAAATATCTAGGAGAAGTGAAACATGAAATAAAAAATGAAATCATAGGAAAAGAATTAGAAGGAAAATAAATAGCTTAGAAGAGAAAATGGTTAACCTTATCCGAGAAATAGACTAATTGAAAACTAGACTAGAACAAAAAGAAACCAATAATTCTATGAGACAACAAGAAATATTAGAATGAAATAAAAAAATTAAAAAATGCAAGAAAATACAAGATGTTTGAAATAAAAAAGAACTTCCCTGATTAAAAAAAAAGGTCAAAGAGAGATAATTTAAGAATCATTGAACTGCCTGAAAACCATGATAAGAAAAAAGTTTGGACATTGTATTTCAAGACACAATAAATGAGAATAGTTTAGATCTATTTGGACCAAAGAATAGAATCTTCTGATCACCTCCTAGAAGAACACCTAAAGGAAAAGACCTAGGAATGTCACAGCCGAAAGGGAAAAGTTCCTTATCAAAGAAAAAATACTGTAAGCATCCAAGAAGAAGTTCTCAGGAACCCTAGTCAGGATCACATCAGACCTGGAAACTTCTATTTAGAACAAAAAGATACTTATTTCACATATATAGCAAGAACAAATATACACATATTTTCCCAAGTACCTGTGGGGCATAATTTCTCCTATACCGCTTTGGGCCCTAGGAGGGGACTATGCTCAAGACTTAACTCTGTTCATATATAACATTGGTCCCACCAATTGTGGCATTACTTCCAGATGAATCCTTCCACTAGACTGGGGTCCTGAAAATCAACCCCAAAGATAACTCCTTCCCCAGGGCACAAATGCTATCCTGGATTAAAAACTCAGCCTGGATCCTGACTTCCAGATTCCTGTGGCTTGCTTTTCCAAGGTCAGAGATACCACTACCTTCACCATGAGTGAAGGAGTTATCTAGGTCCCCCAAAAGTAAATGAAGCAAAGAGACAGTAGATGAAACTGTCAGACCTTTTGTCCTTTGTAGCCAATCAAAGATACTTGTCTTCAACAAAGAACCATTTACAGAATGTCTACTCATGCCCCATCATTGCCTTTCCAAGGCAATACCTTTATGTAACATCATGATTCTGCTGGAAGCAGCTCCCTATCTTCCTCCAAATGGAAAGTTGCCATCTTCTACTTAGATTCTCCATGAGGAGATGCAATCTGAGGCATTCAGTGAATGTGCCAGATCCCCAGTATACCTGGAGCACACACTATTCTTATTCTGCTTCAGAGTCCTTCTTTTCCTTGAAGATGCGTTTTAAGATGCATCCCAAGCGTTATGTTGTGCATAAAGTTTTTCCTGATCCCCTCAACTGCTAGTGTCCTCCCTCTTGAACTACTTTTGAACTACTTTGAATATATTTGTATTGAACTCTTTGTATATATTTGTATTTGTTCACTTTGTTTTTATGCTGTATGTACACATGCATATATATATACACATGTATGTGTATAGACACATATTGTCTATCTACATATATGTGTACACACATATTCGCTTGTTTTCTCCCCCATTAGAATATAACCTCATCATTAAGAGAGATTCTTTCTTTCTTTGTGGCTATATCCCCAGCATCAAGCACAGTACCTGGAATATATAAGTATATACTATAATGTATAGTTATATAATAATAATTATCTTATATATAATATATAAGTAGGCTCTTATGTATTATTGATTGGTTGATTGATCACCAGAAGGCAGCTACAGAAAGATCAATCCTTCCTCATTAAGAGAGAGGTAAAGGATCAATAGATATTCTCAGCATGTAATTAACAGTTTGAAAATTTAAAGAAGTGCACTTCCTCTCCCCTTAAAGGAACAGCACATTTCACCTATCACCAGAGCAACTGTCCGTTATACAAGGCACTGACCTCTAGAAGGAGAAAATGGATTTAAGGTGAATTTCTAGACACATATGGCAAAAGAATAATATATATGGAGCCCGTGAAAAACCAATTTACCATTACTTACGCTAACTAGTGTGATGGAAACACTATTTAAACTTACACTCCTTAATGCTAGCAATCAAACAATATTAATCAAGCATATGTAAACAATTGTTTATATTATAAACACTAACTCCATTAGGAACAAATCCACCAATCTGATTTCCTAGGGCTACCCAATAAGAATGACTTGTAGTAGTACTTAATGACAAGGTTTCCTTTCTGCCCAGCTGGAGGCCTTGTGTCTCTCTCCAAGGTGATTAGCTGGTAAGTCCAAAAATCTCTCTCTGTCAGTCAGTCAGCACTACCCTCCAGCAAACGTGGGGGATGCTTGAATCTCAAGTGCTGGGGAATGCAAGAGACAGCCTTAGTCACAATCCAAGATCAAGTTGAAGCCTTAAGGTCTCCAATGGTTTTGTTATAGTTCTAGCAATGAGCATTAATTGGTTGCACCTAAGTTCTGACTGGTGAAAAATTACCTAAGCTTATGATGAAAGAAAACAATCAAAGCTTACATCATTAGTGAATGTTTATCAGTTATTTACCAAATTTTAGGGATATACATATCATTGGTAGTTGTTTGCCAGATATGGGGCACTCAGATGTCATTGTCAAGTCCTTATCTAATTACAAAAAAACAAAACAGAACAAACTTACATAACAACTATTCATTCACATATGCAAGCTTAAAACAAAATGGAGTCAATTATTTCAAGGTATCCAACTTATTCTCACTGCAAAGGGAGTAGAAATACAAGCCTACTTTTAGTGATATATGAGCCCAGTAGTTTGGTAGCTTCTCCTCAGCAATGACTCCTAGTGCCCTACTCACTGCTTACATAAAACTAGCACAATTCCTACCACTGACTACAAATTGACTACAAATATTGACTTCTTGTTCCTTAAAAAAAACTATCACTGTATGATACCATCTTCACTAACTCTTCCTTTCTCAGCTATATTCCTTGAAAAAGCCATTTACACTTAGACCTCTATCTCACCTGCTCTCCCCTTCTCTCCCATCTATCTCTTCTCATCTCCTCTCCTTTTCCTTTAAGTATCTCCTTTTATTTGAACTAGTCTTAAGTGAGTGCACAGGTAAAGCTCCTCCCCTCTCCTAAGAACTGCCACAAGTCTCATGGAACTCCTGGGGAAACTGTAAAAAGCCTTCCTTCACATTTGCATTGGGAGGCAAGGAGGGGAAGAAGGGGACCATTATGGCTCTGACAATTAAAAAATGCAGTAAATATTAAAGCAGAAGATACAAAAACTCTTTTTTTTCAAAGATTACATAATTTATGTGAAAGCAACACTACAACCTCCTCACCTCCTCTCCCTTGTCTGGATTTATGTTAAGTAGCTTCTTTGTGTAGAACAATGACTATTAAAAACAAAAACAAAGGTACACTCAGAATCCTGAAGACTCACAGTAGAATGTTGGGATATTTGCTACAACATACTTAGACTGCTTATCAGTTTCACCATTCCAGTTTTTAAATATTGAGTTAAGTACCATAAAACCCCAATTAAAGCCATGCCAGCCTTATCTCTCTCTCTTTCTGTCTTTCTCTGTCTCTCTGTCTCTGTCTCTATTTCTTTCTGTGTCTCTCTCTGTCTCTGTCTGTCTGTCTGTCTGTCTGTCTCTCTCTGTCTCAGCAATTATCATGTCACACCCTTTGACAAAGAAATAAATGCACCACAATAGTACTTTTAGAAGCACTTGTGGTGGGCTTCTGTTGAGGCCCAGATTCATGGTACTCCTTCCTGCTTGCAGATCCACACCTGCTGGAAGGGAAAAGGGAGGCCAGGATGGAACTTCCAGTTCAGACAATTTGTGCATAGATGGGACAATGATAGTGATTTTCATGGTGCCAGGGGCTAGGGCTGTAATCTCTTTCTGCAGCCTGTCAGCAATGTCTGGGTACATAGTGGTACCACCATCTATCTGTATTGGCATACAGATCCTTATTAAACTTTATGACTGAGTTGAAGTTAGTTTTGTGGATTCCATAGGATTCTATACCTAAGAAAAATGTTTGGAAGAGAGCTTCTGGGCACCTGAAATTTTTGTTGTTAATGGTGATAACCTGACCATCAAAGAGCTCATAGCTCTTTTCCAGGGAAGAGCTAGATACAACAGTGGCCAAGTCCTGCTCCAAGTCTAGGGCAACATAACATAGCTTCTCCTTGATATCACATATGATTTACCTCTCACCTGTGGTCGTGAAACTGTAATCTCTCTTAGTCAGGATCTTCATGTCCATTAGGTCCCAGCCAGTCAGAGTTAGATTGAGGATGGCATGGGGGAAGGGTATAACCTTCATAGATGGGGACAGTGGTCACACCATCACCAGAGTCCATCAGAATACCAGTGGTATGACCAGAGGCAAACAGGGACAGCATAGCCTGGATGGCGAAGTACATATCTGGAATGTTAAAGGTCTCAAATGTAATCTATGTCATTTTTTCTCTAGGACTTTGAGTTTCAGGGAGTCTTTTGTGAGCAGCACTGGATGTTCTTCAGGAGTCACAAGGAGCTCATCATGGAAAGTATAGTGCCAGATCTTTTCCATGTCACCCTAGTTGGTCGGCAATTCCATGTTCGTTGGGGTACTTCAGGGTCGGAATATCTTTCTTGCTCTTGGCCTTATCCCCCATGTGGCTGTCTTTTAGGCCCATACCCATCATCACACCCTAATGTGTGGGGTGCCCACCAATGGAGGGGACGACAGCCCCTTACAATAAAACAGGGGTATCATCTCCTGCAAAGCCAGCTTTGCACATCCCAGAGACGTTGTCAACAGCAAGGGCAACAATGTTGTCATCCGTGGCAAACTTTGAAGTGGCAGGTTTAAACCCTTAAGAGAGAGGTACGGTGATACTGCACCTGGAAGAGGGGGATGCAAGTCCATGCTAGGTGGAAGAGCTCACAGCTTTTTTTACTCTTTTCTAAGCCCTCTGCAGTCTGGCTTTCAACCTCACAATTCAACTGAAACTTCTCTCTCTAATAACTTCTGATCACTTAATTGTCAAAACCTTTTCTCAGTCCTCATTCTTTTTGGTCTCCCTGTAGCATTTGGTATTAATGACCATTGTCTCTTCCTGGATACTTCTGGGTTTTCTTGACATTGATTTCTCTTGGTTCTCTTCCTCCCTGTCTGACCACTTCTCAGTCTCTTTTGCTAGATCTTTATCCATAGTGTGTCTTCTAATTGTGTCTATAGCTTGAGGTCTATCTAGACTCTTTTCTTTTTCCTCTATAACCTCCCACTTGAAGATCATATCGGCTCCCATGACCTTAATTATCATCTCTTTGAAGGGAACTTCAAGATCTAATTATCCAGCCCTGGTCTCAGATCCAATCCTATATCACAAACTATTAAACATTTTAAACTGGATATCTCTTAGACTTTTCAATCTCTACAGGTCCAAAACTGAATTTACATTGTTTCAATAAAATAAAATTGAACTTATTTTGTTTCAATAAAATCTTCCAAATTATCCTATTGCTACTAGGGGCACCCCTAGCCTTCCAATCACTTGAAGTTTACAAACATGGTGTCATTATTGACTTCTTTATTCTCATTCACCTACATATCTAATTAGTTGTTAAATCTTGGTATTTAGCAATTGTTATTAAATCTTTTTTGTTATTAAATCTTTTCTTTCTCCACTACATTCCTCACTTATGTCACCTCTTGAGTTGCACAGCTACCACCCCAATTTAGGACCTCATTATTTCTTGCCTAGACTCTTGAAATAGCCTCTTAATTAGTTTCCCTGCCTCAAATCTCTCCCCATTCCAATCTGTCCTCCACAAAGCTGCTAAAAATGATTTTCTTAAATTCTAGGTCAGACCATGCTCCTCTCTTCTTATCCTCAATACATTCTAGTGGCTTTATGTTGCTTTTAGGATAAAATATAAACTCTTCTGTTTGGAGTTCAAAGCTCTTCATGACACCTTCCTACCTTTCCAATCTTCTTATACATGATTTCCCTTCAGGTACTCTAGGTCCAGTCATACTGGGCTACTTAATATTTTCGCATAAGATGATCCATGTTCTATCTCCACGCCTTTTTACTTTCTGTCCTCCATACTTGGAATGATCTTTCTCCTCATTTCTACTTCTTAGGTGAATCCTTTACTTTCTTCAAGAATCAATTCAAAAGTTACCTGTAGGAGACTTTTCCTAGTCTCCCTTTCCCTGTTAGTGCTAGGGCTACATCTCTAAGGTTATCTTGTGTCTACTTTGTACGTAGCTTGTATATTTCTACGTCTGTACATAATGTGCACGTATACATTAGGATCAAACCCTTTGTGTGTAGGTACTTTTACCACTTTTTCTTTGTATCCAGTACTTAGTACAGTGTCTGACATATAAGTGAATTATAAATGCTTGACAATTAGTTGATAGATATCTATCTCTGTCTTATGACATCAAATCTGGCTTTAGGATATAGATCAATGGATGATGTTATATATTGAAAGGTTTTGGTCACAATTTACTTCAGGGCTAAAGCTTCTGACCTGTCATTGAATCCCTAGCTGGTAATTACAGTTGGCTTCTGGTAGTCATCAGTTTTCTGATTTAAAATCCTTCTAGGCTGGCACCTGTGTGTAACCCAAAGGGCTTATTTAGATTAGAAAAAGTCAATACCTTTGAAATTTTGAGGCTAATAATTAGGTCCTTACAGACTTGATTACATTTCTTATTCAAGGGCACCAAAGGCTCATGTCTGTACTTTCTTTCTTTTGGGGATGCCATAAATTTCTGAACCTCCACCTTTCTGCTTGTGATTCCTTTAAACAAAGTAGTCATAGGTGAGATGGCTTTGTAATGATTACATGTTTTTTTTCCAGAAATCTCCAATAATAACCCATAAGAAATGTCTTCAGTTTTTGATAATTCTTTGGAGGTAGCCAGGAACTTAGTGCTCTCAATTAAGATTCTATGTAGACCACACATTTTACAGATGTTCTTCAAAGATGAACCTTATCAATAGACCTTTTAGACCAGCAGTCTTTGATCTAACATCCTTCAGTAGTTTTTTCTCATTTCTTCCCAAACAGAATGGAAGCCATTTAGGTGGACCAACACTTACAAGTATTCCATGATGTCCACTACATTATTCATGTGTGTATACACACATATGCATACATGTATATAAACACACATAAAACATATATCATGTGTATTATATCATATATGTATATATATATATATAACATGCATGTGTGTATGTATGCATGTCTTCCTATCTCCCCTAGGCTAGAAGAATAGTGATTAGGTCATAGGTCCCATCCCATTACTGACTGGGGTGAGAGCTTTCATCTACTCTATATCTGACTTGAGCTGGTTTACCTGGTGGCCCCTTGCTTCTGAGAGTTCACCATATTAATGCCAAACTTGGGGAGACTGTTGTTCAGCCTAGCCCACTGTAGTTCAGAACTTTCAAACTCAAGAGATCCATTAGCCTCAGCTTCCCTGGTAGCAGGGATTATAGGTGTTTACCACCATACCTCATCTACCACATTCTTCAAGAGTGTATCCTGGAAAGTGTCCTGGAAATCTTTTGTCATGTGGCATGCACTCAAATAAGCAGGACCCTCCCGGGCCTACAACAGTAATCTTGTTCTATGGCAAAGATGGAAAGTGATACTAACTGCCCTGTGGGCAATCCAGAGTTATTTTGAACATATCAAGATGGTGCAGTGATCCATTTGAGTTTTTCTAGTCAGAGTTCAGTATTCTACAAATATTTTGATTTTCCCATTCTTCTTTTGCATCACTGCTCTGGGTGGAGCGTAAAGAATATTATGTAGTAATAACAAATAACTTTCAGGTATTTCTTTTCTCTTCTGTCTCAGAGAGATCAATTCCTTGAGTCTATTTCCAGAATGATTTGGAGTTATGTAGGTAGCATTTAGTTTCCTGACACTCTACACCCCACATTCACAGTTTCTTTTACATTCAACCGCTTCTTTCTTCTCACATAACCACTTCTCTAATTTGGGTCCTTTTCATCTTCTGCCTGGACTATAGTAATATTCTCCTTAATAGTCTCATTACCTTAAGTCTTCACTCTTTCCAATCTTCCCTCTAAATAGCTCCCAAAGTGATTTTCCTAAAGCACAGATCTGATCATATTATTCCCTTACTGAACAAATCCTATTGGTTTCCTATTAGGATCAAATATAAACTCCCCTGTTTGTTATTTAAAACTCTTCACAATTTGGTCCCAATTTAACTTTCCAGAATTATTGTGCATTTATCCCCTTTACTAACTATGGTCCAACCTTATTGGCCTTCTTTCTGTTCCTCTCCACAACATTCTATTTCTTATCTATGTACTTCTGTGTGGGCTATTCCCCATGCCTGAAATATACTCCCTTTCCACCTTCACCCTCAAATCTCTAGTCTTTTTCAAGAGTCAATTCAAGTGCCATCTTCTGCTGAAAACCTTTCCTAATCCCAGAGCTTCTGACGTTTTCCTCTCCTCCCATAATTGCCTTGTATGTATGTATGTATGTATATGTGTGTGTATGTAACATACCTTTATATGTATATGCTGCCCACCCTCCTAGAATGTGAGCTCTTTGAGGCCAGGGACTGTGGCATCTTCATCTTGTTATCTTTAAGCTATTGTGATTATGTGAAATATCTTTTTAATTTGCTGTTATTTGGTATTAATTTGTCTTTTGCTGATGAACTGCTTACACAGAAAGCTGATTTGGAAATCACTTTCCCTTGTCTAAAATTAGTCCATTAAGATATAGATAACTTCTTTTGTCTGTGACAATTTTCATGTCCTTCCCATGTCCTGCATTTTATAACTCTCCTTGAAGTAAGAATTTATGGTATTTTGCCATAAGATCTCTGAGTAATATATACACCTCTGGTTTCTTTCATTTCTTAATCTTTAACTATATTTTTCAACATTCTTTTCAAGGTACTAAACTGTGCCCATTTTTATATGGAAGTAACTGAGCATCACAGCATATATTGATTTAGTTTGGTGAAATCTTGTCAATTCAATTTAATCCAATTCACCTTAGTAAATGCTTGCTAAGAACTTTATGCCTGGTAAAAATGAAATAGTCTCTATTCTCTGTTAAGTTCTTTGTGGACATTTTCTACTTCTTGAGAACCTCATCATTTCTAGGGACTTTGCCTTCCTTTTGGGCCTTGTGTATAACATCCTCCATTGTAATGATGAAAATCTTTGGTAAGCATTCATCTCTCTATTTTGTGCCTTAGTTGATGTTAGGAATTAGAAGATCCTTGAACAAACATGTCTTTGTTTCAATATTTCAAGGAATCTTAAAAAACTCTTCACACATGACTGAGATATATACAATGAGCCATTGTAATTAGCAACGGACAGAGAATCCTGTGTTCTCTGAATCTCTCAGTTATCTATGTGACTCTAAAGAACCGGCAGCATTAGAGAATCATCTGGAAAAACCTGCATCTTACCTTCTCATATATCATCAAAAATATCCTCAATATAAACAGAGCATTCTCTTAAATATTTTATAAAGACAAGCATCTAGGCATTTGTTTCTTTAGTTGTTTATCTCCTCTCAATTGCCTTTTTATGTAGCACATGCTCTGGAGTTACTCCAGACATCTTCCCTCATATTGGCAGGTTGTATCCCTAGATGGTTTGCTGCTATATCTCCCTTCAGGATTTTAGGGGACTCCGAGGGTTGGGATCTTTTTCTTTCTTTTAACTTTTTTTAAAAAAAATTTCAATTAACAATCATTTTTCTCTCCCCCTCCTTACAACTTAAAAGAAAAAAAAAGAAAAAGCCAAAAGAAAAGCCAAAAGCCAAAATCTTCATTACAAATATCCACAGTCAAAAAAACCTCAACAACTTCAAAAACAACCATTCCTACATTATCCATGTCCACAAAGGTGTGACTCATTCATCATTTTGGATCCATCACCACTCTGTCAGAAGGTGGGTGGCATAGTTCATCATGAGTCCTCTGGAATTATGGTTAGTCATTGCATTTATCAGAGTTCTTAAGTCTTTCAAAGCTGTGTGTTATTGTATAAATTGTTCTCTGGGTTCTGTTTACTTCACTTTGCAGTGGTTCATACAAGTCTTTTCAGTTTCTCTGAACCCATCTGTTTCATAATTTTTAATGGGCACAGTTGAATTCCTTTATAATTCATATACCATAATTTGTTTAGCCATTCCTTAATTGGTGGGTACCCACCCCTTCCAGTTTCTAGTTATTTGCTATAACAAAAATTGCTGCTATAAATATTTTATATATATGCAACTTTTTCTTCTTTCTTTGATCATTTTGAAGTATAGGTTTGATAGAGTTATTGTTAGATCGAAGGTATGTACAATTTAGTGACTTTTGGGACAAAGTTATTTCTCCCCTTCACCTTAGTTTTATTATTATTATTATTATTATTAAATTTTATTTTATTTTCAGTTCCAAATTCTCTCATCCCCTCTCCCTACCCACCCATTGAGAGGTCAATAAAAACAAAAACCATTACAAATATGTATAGTCATGCAAAATAAACTCCCACATTAGCCATGTCCAAAAAAAAGAAAAAAGAAAAAAAGAAAGAAAGAAAAGAAAATATGATTCATCTGTACTCTAAGTCCATTAGTTTTCTATCTTGTTTTTCCATGAGTCCTTTGGAATTGTGATTAGGTCATTGTGTTAATTAGAGTTCCCAAGTCTTTCAAAATTGATTATCTTTACAATATTGTTGTTATTGTATAAATTGTTCTTCTGATTCTGCTCACTTTACTTCATAGCAGTTCATACAAGTCTTCTCAGGTTTTTCTGAAGCTATCCCCTTCATCATTTCTTATGGAACAATAGTATTTCATCACATTCATATTCTACAAATTGTTTAACCATTCCCCAGTCGATGAATATACACTCAGTTTCTAATTCTTTGCTGTCACAAAAGAAATGTTGTATTTTTGTACCTCTTTCTTTGATCTCTTTGGAGTATAGACTAGTAGCAGTATTCCTGAGTCAAAGAATATTCGCAGTTTAATAGATTTGGGGTATAGTTCAAATTGCTTACCAGAATGGACAGACCAGTTCATACTTCCAATAACAGTACTTTAATGTTCCTGATGTCTCATAGTTCCCCCAATATTTGTCATTTTTCTTTTTTAAAAAATCATCTTTGCCAAGCTGATGGGTATGAGAGATTAATTAGGCAGAAGCCAACTTTGTTATGAGTCTTCACGTAATAGGTTGGTCCTAAGACATTACTCTCCATTTTTCTAATATTGGGACCATACTCAAAGGTTTACCATTGTGTTAGAACTCACCAGAGCTTACTTTCCACTGTCATAGTCTTTGAGAGTACAAAGTCATCTCTATACCATTATGAGATATTAGACTAGGAACTTATGTTGATATATTTAGAATAATCCAATACTCAAATGGAGCTATGATCTCATTGCTATGGTTTACTCCATCTATACTTGCTTATCTTGGGCTACTCTCACCTGCTCTCTCTGAATAGCTTAGCTAAACATGGAGAGACTCATCACCAATAGGCTGGCCACTTGGTGATGAATTCTTTGGACATGACAACTCACGAAACAAACAAATGTACAAAATAGTGCTTGGAACTGTTTAGCCCCATTTCATTTCAATAGTGACAGGGTCAGTTTCAGGGAGGAGGACAGAGGATATAGCCTAATAGCTAGCACTCACATAACACTTTAAGATTTACAAAGTGCTTTACAAATATTACCTCATTTTATCCTCACTGAAACCCTGGGAGGGAGATATTATTATTACCCTCATTTTACAGATGAGGAAACTGAGACTGCCAGAGGTTAAATGACTTTACCCAGGTTTATACAGCTCTGACTTCAGGTCCACTACTCCATCTATTGTTGCATCTAGCTGCCCTGGCTAAAAATCACACATTTTGAATACAAACAGTTAAATTAATGTTTGTAAATCTTCTAAAAACTGCTTGGTTCACCAGTTCCTTTTTTTTCCCTCTAAGCTTTCTCCAGTAACCATCCCCCTGCTCCCCACTGCCATTAATATCTTGGCGAGGACATACTTTAACATCCTAAGTTACTCAAAATGGATAGGGAAGGGAAAGGAAAACTATACCAGCACTTGTTGCAAATATTTCTCTAAAAAAGTAATCCGTGTTCAAGAGAATTGAAAGCAGTATGCCTTAAAAAAAATCTAAGAGAGGGAAAGATTCCACACCTAACAGTTGTATTACAGTAATTACTCTGGTCTCTCCTGTCTGGGAACCTGGTGTATTACATTTCCAGCCTCCTCCTGGGTTCTCTAGTACTCTTAAGAGAGTTAGGAAATATCTAATCTCTGCCATTGGCTCAAGCCCCTACCAATTGTGTCATCCAAGTTCAGGGATCCATTTATTTACTGAACAGACTAGTTTTTATGAAGGAGTATTTACTTCAAAGGTATAGCAAGAACAAACATACAAATATTCCCTCAACATCAGGGGGCTTAATATCCTCTTTACCTCCTCAGCTTCTGGGGAGGGGGATTAGGTTCACAGTTTAGCTCTGTTCCTATATAGCATCAGTCCCACCAAATTCCAAATCCAAAGCTCTCTTGAGCTTATGTCTCAGCACCCTGGCTTCTCAGGGCTTCTCTGCTGGACTGGCAGTAATATCCAGACTGGAATCCTGGCTCCAAGTTTGCCATTGTATAAGTCTCCAAGTCCTGGACTCCACCACCTGCACCTTGAACTGAAAAGGACAACCCAAATAAGTCCAACTTGTTCTTGGGATCTTGGGGTATAAGGGAAAGGGAAAGGTGGCCCTTCTTCTCACCTAGCTTAGTGCCCATACAGATCAATCCTGACTATAGACAAATATGTCTACTTATTCATGGAGGTCAACTTTGTTTCTGAAAAGGAGATCATATATCCAGGACTGAAAAAGACCTTGGAGAACATAGTCAATGCCCCCATTTTACAGATGAAAAAATAGCCTCGGAGAAGCTTGGTGTCTTGCTCAGGATTGCCTAGACACTAAGTGGCAGAGCTAGGATTTGAACCCAGGTCCTCTAACATCAGATCCAGTGTTCTTTCCACTTTGCTGCTCTGGGCTAAACAGTCTTTTTCTTCACCCTTCCTTCCTTCCTTCCCCACAAACAAACAAACTAGTGAACAAATCATTAACATTTAATAAAGGTTAGGAGGCTGATAAATGTGTGTTGAATTAGCTAAGGGAGAGTGAGAAAAGGCAGCTAGCTGGCTCAGTGGATAGAGTCAGGAAGACTGAATTCAAATCTGGCCTCAGACACTTCCTAGCTATGTGACTCTGGGCAAGTCATTAACCATTTGCCTCAGTTTCCTCATCTGTAAAATGAACTGGAGAAGGAAATGGCAAACCACTCAGTATCTTTGCCAAAAAAACCCCAAATGGGGTCATGAAGAGTCAGACACAACTGAAAAAAATGATTGAACAACAACTGAATAAGAAAAGCCAAACATTTTAACATGATGACTTGGTGAAAATGTCATCAACTCATCTTTAAATTAATGGAAGTGATTGACTTAATTACTTTGGTTTCCTTATATTCATAGTTTTTGAAACTTTATGTGAACATTTATCAAGAATTGATCTTGATAAACCTTGTCATCTAGATCTACTTCCACTAAAAATGAAAATCATGCTTCCCCTCCTTAAGCTGAGCTGAAGTCACTTAATTAAGGCTGTTTAATTTATTGCTTCAGAGCCAATGTTTTAGCAACATCAGTTCTTCAACATAAAAAGTATCAGCACATTAGTGTTTCAATTAATTTCAATTTAATATATTTGGTTTTTATTCTTTTCAGTTCTGTTTTTTAAGAAGAGAGATTACTTAGTGTAGTAAGAGTAAGCTATACTTGAAAATAGCTACTGAAATTTTGAAACTTATGGGAAATGAAAAAAAATTTCTAGAGATAACTTTTATATTATGTTTAAATTATGATTATTATTCTTATATCTGAGAAATTTGGAATACTAATAAAAGTCTGCTATTCAGGTACATAATTGTGCCATGTAGAAATAAACAAATCAACTGCTTCAGATGAATTTAGGGGATACTTTGATGGATCATAATTGTGATGGTGGGAGTACTCCTTCTAGTAGTAAAGTTCATAACCCATTCATGCTTTCTCATCCTGTAGTTAATTCTAGTTAATAGCCTTCTGTAAAATCTTTGTAGTGAAGTACCCAATACACTGGAGGTTTGCTTTGGGTCTTTTAACATTTTGTGGATACCAGTGTAACCTTATCTCTCACATTTGCTATGTGACCAACCTATCTCTCTCTCTCTCTTTTTTTTTTTTGGTGAGGCAATTGGGGTTAAGTGACTTGCCCAGACTCACACGGCTAGCAAGTGTCTGAGGCCAGATTTGAACTCAGTCTTCCTGACTGCAGGGCTGGTGCTCTACCCATTATGCCACCTAGCTGCCCCCATCTCCTTTTCTTGTTGTACATCTCTCCAATGGTATCCTTCATACCACTTCTTACTGCACATTTCTTTGTTGGAAATATATTATAATCTACTTACATTGATGATACATCTCTTCACTGCCCTTTGGGTAACTTGTAACTTTAATTCTTTGGAGACTGTGGTATTCTAAAACTCAGCCATAGAGCCTACAACATATTTTGTTGAATTATACAAAATGCAAATTGATCTGTGCTTAGGTATTCCAATGGATCTATGCTCTCACCAATGTAGATACTCCCTCCAGAGATGCAGATTGCAGCTTATCTGTACCTGCCCATTCTAGATGATTCTTGTCCAAATATTTCTTTTAACAAATCCTTTGCAGGGGTCTGCCAATGTGCTGGGAGTTCTTCTAGATCACTTGGCATTCTAGAGGGTACCAATGGAATTTTCCATTCATTATCCTGAACCCTCAGTACAGGGCCAACCCATCTCCTTTTCCATTAATACATCTCTTTATTGATATCTTTTATGCCACTTTCCCTGCATAATTCATTGTTAATAATATGCTTATGACATTCATATGCTTCTCTGTCGCTTTTTGATTAATTCACAACTTTTAATTCTTTGGAGACATTTCATCACTCACAATCAAAAAGTAACACTAGAAGAGTGTTGATGTTAAAAAATGTGTTTTTGTGGGAGAAGCTTGTGGGTTGTTTAGTCATTTCAGTCAAGTCTGACTCCTTGTGACTTTATTTGGGGTTTTCTCGGCAAAGATACCAGAGCAGTTTGTCATTTCCTTCTCCAGTTCATTTTGCAGATGAGGAAACTGAGACCAACAGGGTTACGTGACTTGCCCAGAGTCTAGGAAGTATCTGAGGCTGAATTTGAATTTAAGTTTTCCTTACTCCAGTCCCTGCTCTTTATCCACTGTACCACAAGAAAAAAGTTGCACAATTTGCCAATGTAATCCATTTCCCTCCTAGCCATTGTTCATCTAAAGTGTCTAAGATATACATACTGATGGACCAGCTCTATGGTATATACAGCCAACTGCATATCCTGGTCTGGATAATGACAACTTTTAACTTGTTTTTTCCTATATGTATTATTAAGGGTGAACTTTTTTGTGTGCGATGTTATATATTTATTTATTTATTGATGAGGGTCTACAATCTTCTGGGACTTAAGACAATTAGTAGGATGTCATAATAAAATATAAAAATCTGGAAGGCCTGACCATCTATAGGGAATTAACAAATTGATTGATCATGAAGCATTTATTAAATTCCACTTATGTACCAGGCCCTGTGCTAGGTATTAGTAATAAATAAACAAAAATGAGATAGTTCCTGTCCTCAAAGACCTTACATTCTTTTTGGGGTGGGGTGGGGGTGGAGATAACATATACAGATGGATAGATAGATAAAACATATATTAAGTGTGCTAGGGGATACAAATACAGTCAAGCAAGACAATCTCTGCCTTCAAGGAGCATCCATTCCAATGGAGAAGACAACACATAAAGAATAGCTGGAAAGGAGAAGTGCAGGGGTGGGTGGAGTACACATATGATGGGAACTGACTGGGAAGTGGAGCCCTGGTCCCAGGCAAGATAGAGCAAAAAACCTGAGGGATCTATAGGCAGCATCAAGGTTACCAGTGGGTAGGAGGTGGAGGTCTTTGTAGAGAAGGCTTGATGTATGGTAGACAAAGTCAGCCCAAGTTAATTTTGGAGGAGGTGCTAGGTTTGGGGGAGTAAGTAAAGACCTCATGTTGGTGGTGCTCGACTCAAGTTTTGAAGGAATCTAGGGATTCTAAGAGCAGAGGAGAGGAGGTAGTGCGTTTTAGGGGTGGTAATATTGAGGACAGGAGATAGAATCTTTTGTGTAAGAAATAGTTAAGAATGCCAATTTTGCTTGATTTGTTGCTTTTAGAGTACATGATGAAGAATATTATACATAATAAACCTAGAAAGGAAGGCTGGAGCCAGTTTGTGAAGGGTTTTAAATTCAATAGGGAATCTCTGGTGCTTATTGAGTAGGAGGGTCAGGTAGTCATAACTATATTGTTGTGGTATTGGTGTGGAGGATGGATTGTCTGAGGGACAAGACTTAAAGCAGAAATCCTTTTTGACTTAGACTCTGTGCTGGACATCCTTCCATTCTAGTGGCACACACCTTTAGTTAGCATATAGCTTCCTGTTTGTTTGTTTTTTATGTAAATAAATAGACTCAATAAGGCGATCAAAAGAACCCAGAAACTTTCTTATCCAGTCAATGATTGATCTCCTTGCCAGGAAGAGAAATATGGTAGTCAAGGGCAACAGTGGCTTGAATTAAAAACATTTTTGTAAAACCCAATAGAAGTCAATGATAAAAGATTATGAAGAGTAATATTTCATAAAGTGGTGAGAAGCGATGGAGGAAAAAAAACCCCAGCAACAACCAAGTTTATAGAAAGCTTGGCATTGATTAAGTCAGATTATTCTGAGTGCATTTAAAGATGAAACTAGAAGGAAGAAATAAACAGACAGAAAAGGAAATAATCAGTCTCATTTTCTATAACAATTTTTCCCCCTTACTCAATCATAACAGCGCCACACTACATTTATATTTATATCACTGTCTCTAATGTCGTTTGTGGGAAAGTAGAAATGGCATTTAAGAAAACAAAGCTAGGAAGAGCAGCAGGATTAGACCAAGCATATACAGATGAGGCCATGCTGGAGGTGACATACTTTTGAGGATGTTGGGGGATTGATTTTTATCTCTCTGCAAGATGGGAGGGTTCCACATGCTTAGAAAAAAACCTTACAGATTTGATTATTCCTCTCCCTCACAAATTGGAGTAATTTAATTATTATCTTTAAAATTTTTTTTTCAAAATTAATTTTTATTTTCAGTGCTGAATTCTCTGTCTTCCTCCCACCACCTATTGATTAGAAAATAAAAACAAAACCCATTACACATATGTACAGTCATTAGTAAAACAAATTCCCTACATTAGCCATGGGGAGGTGGCCATGTGAATAGAGTTTGGACCTGGAATCAGAAAGACTTGAGTTCAGATTAAGCCTCATTTACTTACTGGCTGGATTTGAATTCCTGATCCAAGTCTAATTCTCTATCCACTGTACCACCTAGTTGCCCAATTTGATTTTTTACTAAATGCAAGTTATACATATTATTTATTTCTAGTCTTAGTGAGATTTTGCTCATCTTATGCCAATATGAAATGAAGCAATTTATTTCTTTCTTTAAATTAGTGGAATGAGCACTGGCTTTGTAGTCAAAGCCCTAGGTTCAAATCCTGCCTTTGACACTTAGTACCTGAATAAACTATATGCATATGCCATATATTTACATGTAAATTATCTATCTATCTATCTTTATCTTTTATAACTTTCCATCTAATCGGTTTCCTTTGTAATCCTACCTATTTTATGCATTTAAAAACATTATTCTGAGAAGGGATCTATAGGCTTCACCAGACTGCCATGGGCTCCCTGACATAAAAAAGATGAACTGGTCTAGGCTTGATCTTTTACATATGAAGAATCTTTGAAAGGAATTGTCTTAATCTCTAGGTTATGCCTGTGGTTAGTAAGAAAAACAGGAATTGAACCCAGGTTCTCTGACTCCAAATTTCATCAATTAGTCTGAATTTACTAAACACTTGCTGTGTGTTTAATACTCCTGGGCTAGTCTGGGACTATAAAGAAAAAAACAAAACAAAACAAAACAAAAAAAACCCCTGTTCTGAAGGAGTTTACTATCAAGGGAAATGTATGTATACAGTAGTAGAAACAAATTTTTTTTTTTTGGAGAGGGCTTAGCAGCTTTGGGCATCAGGAGAGGTTTTCTGCAGATAATATTGTTTGAGCTGAGTTTGAAACGAAACTAGGGAATTGCTCTTTCCAATATATATCTGCCTATAGCTTTTGAGAAAAAAAGAAACCTGTTTACAAAGTATTCTAACATGCATTGGTTGGTTGCTAATAAAATTTAATATTTTAATATATTGAAGTGCTTTAAAATCTTTTTTTGATTATTACTTAATTTTCCCCAATTACATGTAAAAACAATGTTGAACATTCATTTTTAAAAATTTTGAGTTCCAAATTCTCTCTCTCCCTCCCTCCCCTTCTTCCTCCCTGATGTGGTAAGCAAATTGATATAGATTATACACGCACAATCATACAAAACATATTTCCATATTAGTCATTTTGTGAAAGGACACTTAATCTTTTAAAAAAATGAAATATATGTGATTGTTTTTGTCCTTAGATTTTTTCCTATTGCCATTGCAACACCTTTTATTTTAGCCAACAATTTTTCAAGCTTTCATTGTGTTGAGGGAAGCTTCTTTCATTTCTAATTCTCAGTCTATAGATTTACTGGGTTTTTTTTTTCTGCTTCATAAAAAAAAAAAGAACCACATCTGTCTATCCTACTCCCAACCCTAATAAAACATACTAGTGAATTTCAAATATTCCTTACTTCTACTACTGAAAAAACGTCATATAAGTGTAAAGAAAAGAACCATTGAACCTCAATTTAATTTCTCCAAGTCTGTGGTGGTGTTCTCATATCAAAAATTGACAGTCATTTTGGTGAGGTGAAGACTGCTGTAAGGTTTTAATACAAGTAACATATTGCACTTTGTTGAGTTTCCATAGCAACTGACTGGCTAGTCTCTTCCTTTCTGTTTTGCTTTGGTCTTTATGAACTGGCATGGGAGCCTCTTCAGCTCTTCAGAGATATGTAATTTCATCAAAGTGGGTGCTCCCTTGAATGACACAGATCAAAACCCCTCTTTAACTCAGGAGATGGTTTTTGAGAGCTGTGGTGGCCAAAAAATTCATCTCTCTGTGCCCCTCTTAGGCAAGAGCTTCTTTGAATTTAGCCCGGCTGATCCTCAGACTCTAGACACAAGCATAGCCCCTTATTAATTAGTGTTTGAAGCCTTTTAAATTTAGGTAGAACCCTCCAGTACTTACATTCCCCTGGTCTGGCCTCCAAGTGCTCAGGGTCACTGGTGGCAATGTAGTCAGTCAGTCTTTATCAAGTGCAGAAGTTTCTACATACTCCAAAATAAAGAAGGCTAGGAATGGGATTGTAAACCATTTCTTATCTAAAGTAACAAATTCTTTTTTAGGCCACTTTTGCAAATATTTGGTTCAGAGCCAGCCTTGTGGATAAAGTAGGCAGCAGTCTGTATGTTGTGATTTCAAAGGTTCTCTGAATGTGTGCTCCCCATTTCCACCTCTTTCACTCAGGTCCTTGTGTCTGAAATTCCGTTAGTTGATATATTCCTTTGGCTTAAGACACCTGTTAAAATACTAAGTGCCCCTAGGAGAAGTAACAAATTAGGCTTTGTCAGACTTAAATTTTTTTTTATTTAACCTAATTTTATTCATTCTTACTTTGATGTAGAAAATACGTCATTCAGTAAAAATATACAGTCATTACAACATCTTACCATATACAACATTTAACCTACAATAATGATGTATCCTAATTATGTTATTACATGCCTAACATTACAATAAAAATAGGAACAATTAAGACTTTGTAATTTTTGTTTGCAGATAGAAACAATACCTTCAAAATACAAATTTTTATACACCAGAGGCTCTTAATCTAGGGTCTCTGAACTATTTAAAAAATTTTCATGACTGTATTTCAATATACTTGGTTTTCTTTGTGATTCTATATACTTTATTTTATGCATTTAAAAACATTATTTTATGAAAGGGTCCGTAGGCTTCACCAGATTGCTAAAGGGGTCCATGACATTGAAAAAGTTAAGAACCCCTACTATACACAGTAAACACTTTACTTATGATGAACATTCAAGAAAATTGAGTATATGGACAGCCTCAGAATAAAGTGACATTATATTTAGCTAGGTGTCTTAACACAAACTAAAAAACCTACTACATGAAAACAGCTCTCAACAATAGTAAAGCAAGCCAGTTTATTGAGAGGAGATGTAAAATGAAAGACAATCAAGGAGAGTGACTGAAGCAGGTCAGGTCTGGACCTCAGGGTGGAATTGGATACCTTGTCCCCAAACAGTAAAGTCTGATGGGTTTTTACAGGGTTCTCATCTGAGTCTAGCAGGACCAGGCATTGGGGGCAAGCTGTCCAGGTTTAGAGATTGATGCTAATTGTGGAAAGGAAACACTCCTAGGGAAATGGAGAGTAGTTGATATTCAACTCCACACTGCCAGGTACAGGGGAGAAAGGAATTTTGGCTCAAATTACTGCTGGTCCTATTCTGACAGAATGACTAGGATTTTTGAGTTTCCAGGTTTTCCTTTTGGAGGTTACTGTCTACCTCAAAATGGGTAACAAACTATAGTGCTAAATGGGAAAAATATTATTGGCAAATAGCTTCTTTTCTGAAATTTAACCTTCTATAATTTAGTAGAGAAACCATGCTGATTTGCTAAAACAAACAAGAAGTGGGTTTTAACACTTTTCCTCTAAAGAATGTATATCAGAACATTTATAAAGAGTGATTTTTATCAAGAAGTTACTACAATCACACTTGCTAAAGTAGTGTTTATTGTAAAGCATTATGGGTGGTATATGTTTTGCCACGTATTTGTTGTCTTGAAGATAGCACATGTTAGATTTGCCATTCATTTTTGGCTGCTATTGGTATCATGTGTTTTAAGAAATGCAATATAAAAAACTTGAAAATACTGTTGAGTTAAAAAAAAAGTTTTAAGAAAGACCCCAGATATTTTGTCAGCCTTTTATACCTCAATGTGATTGAATTTATGGGGGTGAGTTGGCACCATCAAAGGGAAGAAAAGCCAAGAGGCCCTCTGGGCCCTTCTGTTCTCAGACACTTACTAGCTATATGACCTTGTGCAAGTCACTTAACCCTGTTTGCCTTGGTTTCATCTTTAAAATGAGCTGGAGAAGGAAGTGGCAGATAACTCTGTTATCTTTGCAAAGAAAACTCATGTGGCATCATGAAGAGTCAGACACAACTGAAAAACAAACAAGAGGATGGTATCTAGTGTGACTACTTCTAAGAAACAAGGCCTTCTCGTACATTGAGCCTGCTTTTAATACAATCACTTTAAGTTTTGCATAGCACTTTACATAATATTATCTCATTTGATCCTCACAACAAAGCTGTTAGGTTGGGGCCATTATTATCATCTCCATCTTATAGGTGAGGTTAAGGGTTTTACTCAGGGATGCACGTCTAGTAAATATCTAAGATGGTATTTGAACTCAGGCTTTCCTGACTCCAAATCTAGCTCTCATCCATTGTGCCTCTTAGATGACTACTTTGGAAATAGAAACCTGCTTGTTAAGCCTGCATGATCATTTCTATGTCTTTTTGTATAACTATTCTCTGGTAATTTTCACATTAATAATACACATATGGGGTTTTTATTTTGGGGCCACAGGGGTTTAGAGCAAGTCCTCGCCATACTAGAAGAAGAGTAGCAGCCCGTCTAGAAGAAACCGAGCCTTTAGCAGAAGTACACCATCAGAGCGAACAAGAAACTTCAGTGAGAAAAAGAAAACTCAAGAAAAGCAGCCGAGTTCAGCCAGAATTTTACCACTCTGTTCAAGTTCCTTCAACTAGAAAACCTGTGAGTATAAATAATTTTTTAAAAAATGTGAACTTCACCATCTAGTCATGTCTTATTTTTACTTAGAATGTTTAAAAATAATGTTGGACATGGTCACACAGCCTAGCAGAACGTGCCTGGTGATAATGAGTTTGTTTCCTTAACACTTATGGACTTGGAAAATTTGGCTCTGGGAAAGTTAGAAAATAAAACTTTTGTGTTTTTATTTAGCACTTCATGATGGCGGTAACTTTAAAAAGGTTTTAAATACTTAAATAAAAAGTTTTTTGTGGCTTAGTACAGGTTGTGTTATTATCGTCATTCATGAATCATGCTAACGTAAGGGGGTGTCATTGATTTGATGAGATAATTAAATAATTTAAAGTTTTGAAAACAGCATTGACCTAGAGTGATCATGTACAGAGCTTACTGGTGTGTGAGTCATAGTGTCATTTTTTCCAAAGAAAGAAAGAATTTATGTCCATTGGAGAGAGGAAAAAACAGGCAGCTGGGAAAATGTCTCTCTGAATCTGGTTTCCTTTGTTTTGTTTTGTTTTTTTCACCACGGCCACATGGACCAGTGATGCAGAGTAATTAATTCTTGAGCCTAATCACTGATCTTTCACAAACTTTACAAGTTTACAAGATTTAATTAAAGCGTGTGTTTGTAAATGCACTTGTAATAGAGCCTTAGACATCTCAGTGGGTAGAGCTAGTCTTGGAACTAGGAAGATTCAAGTCCTAATTCTGACACATAATGGCCTTGTGACCCTGGGCAATCCACTTAACCCCTCCTTGCTGGTAGTTCTTGAAGTGTGGTCCACCCAAGACCAGTAAGAGGACCCTCAAGATCAAAACTATTTTCATAATAATATTAAATCATTATTTGTCTATTAAAATATTCATCCCTTTTTCAACTAAGTATCTGTGTGAGGCAGGATTCTCTTCACACACTTCAACCAAAACAACATAACACAACATGTTGAGGACAAAATCAAAGATGAGATTTCAGCTATCTTCTGTTAAGTCAAACATCAAAGAGTTTTGTAAAAATATGTAAAGCAATACGACTTTTTTCCACTAATTTTTTTTTGTTTTGGAAAAGATAGTTATTTTTAATAAAACATTTAAATTAACATGTAATTGAATTTTTATTTAAATTAATTAATACACACATTTTAAATTGTTATCTCAATTTTAATGTTTAACACGAGATATCATTAGATCTCCAGGGGTCTGCTGGTTTAACAGCTAGCTCTCTGGGGGGAAAAGAGTGCTCAGGAAACACTTATTGGTTTGACCTACATTATTAACATTTTATGTATCACTTTCTTAAGTCAAGACAATCAACAAAACAAATCAAGCCCTGATTTGTAGCATGTGTGGATTTCTGAGATGTAAATATTCACACCGAAAATTAAATAATGGGGCAGAGATGATGAACTGGTTCTAGCACATCTCTGGGTCATATATAACCCACATAAACAAAAGCTTTTTGGGGTCCTCAATAAATTTTTTTGTACTAGGCAATGGGGGGTTAAGTGACTTGGCCTGGGTGACACAGCTACTAAGTGTTGTGTGTCTGAGGCTGGATTTGAACTCAAATCCTCCTGACTCCAAGGCCAGAGCTCTATCCACTGTGCTATCTAGCTGCCCTAGGTCCTCAATAAATTTTAAGTGTAAAGGGATCCCAAGGCCAAAAAGTTTGAGAACCTCTGCTCTAGGCAACTCTGTAAGACTATAAATAGTAGAGAAAGTGTCCACCTGCACTAGTAGAGGAATTTTCTCACCAGGGAGTTCACTATATCAGTGAAATCATAAACCTACCCCTATCCCCATCTTTAGATGAATAACCAAGACATCCTGCACCACTATGGATTCTGGGAAGTTCTTTGGAGTCCCTTCGGTGTTTGGGCCTTTAAGTCTTTTATGAACTGCTTAGCTTGTTGAGATTATTATAGCCATGAACATCAATCTCACGTGCTATTGCTACCTTTGTGCCTGCTGCCAGGCATCCTGCTGGTTTCTGCCAGGAGTGCTCTCTCCTGTTGGCTGAAATGTAATGATTGTAGTCTAGTATACCCACCCTCCTAATAGACAAAATTCAGACCAAAGCTAGGGTTGGGACAAAGAATCAGAGAGAATGCCCTCACAAAAGCTAATTTCCATGACATCCGTCTGGGAAAGTTTTAAAAATCATAAGCTATTTATCCCACAAACAAGTGGATAAATGCTTGATTTCCTTCTGGGACTTCCTTGTCTTGGGTGTGGCTTTATTTATTGAATTATCTTTTAAAGAAAAATCTTTTTCAGTTGAAAGGGGCTCTGTCATCAAGGGGCAGTCAGTTCCTTCGTAGGCTGTGTGATGTAGTGGAAAGAACCCTATATTTTTAATACTGCTACTGTTCCTTACTCCCCAGGTACCTGGGGAAGGTTGCTTTCCTCCCCTCGACTTACCTGTTAAATGAGGGGGTGGATTAGATGACCTCCAAGGCCCCTTGCTGCTCTGAATCGTTTGATCCTAAGAGCAGGGAGCTATCCACAAAGTAGAATCCTGGTGCGAGCAGGATACAGAGTGCAAGCCACCAGTGAGCCATTAGCCTTCATTGTACAAGAAAATATTCTTTGATAATCCTCTTCTTTCTAGTCCTCACTTATTTTTGTCTTTCTACTCTGGTGATTCAAAATCCTGTTTTAAAAGGAGATCTTCACTGCCATCTAGAGTCTTTTGATTTCCTTTCATCAAGATGTAGTCAGGTATTCACACTATCTACTGCTCAGCAAAGGTGAAAAGGCTTGGGTTTATGTCAATGGAGGCCTGCAGTGAATGTGAGCACTCCTGCACTGAAAGGTCCTGGGAGGCCTTATGTGGGTGTTCTAAACCGTTTTGTGTATTCCATAGACCTTCAGCAGTCTGGGGAAGTCTCTAGACCTCTTCTCAAAATAATATTTTTTACAAATTCATAATGAAAGGAAATGCTAAATTTTGTCAGCAGTTAGTGAAAATAAAGATGTAAGTTCATGGACCCCCTGAAATCTATTTATAGTTCATGGACAAAGGTTAAGAACACTTAAATGCCTTATTGTACCTGGATTTAAGCCATGAAGTTTGGGAGTACTATAACCATCAATTAATCAAAAAATATTTATTTAGTACCCTATGGTATGATGGAAAGAACCCTGACTTTGGAGTCAGAGGATCTGGATTCAAATCTTGCCTCTGATGAGTTCTACCTATGTGACCTTGGGCAAGTTACTTACCTTCTGTAGACCCTGGCTTCCTCATCTGTATAATAAGGGGGTTGGATTTGAGGGATTCTGAGGCCCCTTCTACTTCTAGATCTATTATCTTACAACTTACAAGGCATAAGTCAAGACATAAGAAGAGAAAGAATAAATACACATTCACAGTCTCTACTCTTTAGTCTCATTATTATCTGGTTGGGAAGATATGACGTATATGGTGGTTTAGAGGTAACTAACTGGGAGATCACTGATGGGCCTCAAACTCATCGGTGAGTTAGGGGAGTGTCTACCCCAAGCATGTGAAGACTTCCCCTGGCAGAGTGGGTGGATGAGAATAGTTTGTTCAGATGGCCTTAAAGGTGGCTGATCTTGATCAGACATCAAAATTGAAAAACTGCATTCTGGGCCATCACCAGTTGTCTTGACTTTTGTCTTGCCACCGAGCTTAAGGAGCTTATAGTCAGTTCAATAATAGGGAATTATATTGGGAATCAAATAAGTGGGATGGAACATAAAGCACAAAATACTGTCAAAAAATGTGTCTAATGCTATAGGAGCTCAAGAGAGGGAGATCATTTTCGTTTGGGATGCCAGGAAAAGGGCAGAGTAGATATAATCTGAGGTGGGCCTTGAAAAATGAATATGTTTAGGATAATCAGAACAAAAGGATTCATGAAATTGTAGGAACTGTGTGAACAGAGGTTCACAGGTAGGAAAAACACTGAGGTGTGTTTGGAGGGACACTGAGTAAAATAGTTTGGCTGTAGCAGTTTTCATACAATTAATTGAATGATTAATTAGCACCTTCCTCACAAGTGTGTTGTGAGGATCAAATGTTAAGTCCTTTGCAAACTTTAAAGAGCTATATAAATGTTAGCTGGTGTTATGAGAAATAAAGTTGGCTGGTTCAGATCATGGAGGAACTTGAAACCAGGTTAAAGAGTTTGCATCTATTTGATAGGTAATAGACAGTCATCAGATGTTTTTGAGCAGGGGAATGGCATGATGAAAACAGTGTATTAAGAATATTAGCTTAGGGGGCAGCTAAGTGGTGCAGAGGATAGAGCACCGACCAGAAGTCAGGAAGACCTGAGTTGAAATCCGGCCTTAGACACACAAAACACTTACTAGCTGTGTGACCCTGGGCAAGTCACTTAACCCCATTGACTAGCCAAAAAAAAAAAAAAAAGAATATTAGCTTAGATACAGCATTCAAAGATACTTTTTTGGGGAAAGACTGGAAGGAGTGAACTAGATGTTATGATTACTCACTTACTTTGGGGATGAGATTTCGGAATGACTATTTTGCTCCTTCCCCTCTTCTTGATATTGCCTCTGCCAGTTCTGTGGGAGACAGGAACTTGCAGGGAGTTGTCTGTTGTAGTCCTAATAACATTGCTCTTGAACACAAATCAGCACTACTATTTCTTCTGTAAATTGGCATGTCAATTTACTTCCATATACCTCCACTCATATTTTCCTAGTTACCAATCTTGGTATATGTATTATCTTTCCCTAAGTAAGCTTTTGAGGGCAGGGACTGTCTCTTTTTTGTATTTATACTCCCTCCCGCTTTGCACCACTCTAGTCTATGGGGAGGGAAAGGGTATTAGGTTCATAGTTCAGAGAGCACCGTCATAGTTCCAAGTCCCAAACTCCCTTTGGGCTCAAGTCCCAGACACTCTGCCAGCTGTCCCAGACAGCTTGACAAGCCAGGCTATTGGGTACACCATTCTGCCTGCAAACCTGGCTCCAAGGTTGTCGTGGTTCAAACTCCTGGGTCCCATGAGGCTCATCTCTGGCACGAACTGAGGAAGATGAACAATACAGAACAGAAACAACTATGCTGCTACCCCCTACCATACCCCATGACCCTTCCGTCTCCCTCCAAGGCCCATTTATTGAAGCCAGAGCCAGAGCAAAAGAGAGGGAGCAGGGGACGGAAACTTCTTCTCTTCTCACTGGTTCAGTTCATGGAACCCATGCTTTGAGTGAACCCTAATTTTTACTCTCTGAATGCAGCAGATAAAAGTGGCCAAAAGAGAGGTGGAAAAAGTATATCCCCATCTCTTAGCACAGTACCTGGCAAAAAACAAGCACTTAGCAATGCCCAGACATCCATCTGTTCATCCATTCACTCATTCATTCGCAGGCTTCTGGAGTGAACAGTTATTATCAATAGCTTCCCAATTTTTGGTCCAGGTGTGGGCTTATGCATATTGCTGTCTCGTGGTTCTCTGCTGCACTGTGTTAGGTTCAATTAATGACTGTGAGAGCCTTTTTGGTGCAGATAAGGTAACATAGGGAAAAGTCTTGCCAGTTACCTTCCCAGGCCTCATTTTCCTCAAGTGTAAAATGAGGCAGTGGGTTAAATTAAGTTGCCTCTGAGATCTCTTCCAGCCTTAGATCTATGGTCTTGTGGCACCGTATATATGACCTTAAGCCGCTACATAAATGTGAGCTATTATTATTGTTTATCTTATGTGCAGACAGTGTACCCAAGCAAAGCCAAAACAAAAAAGTGACAGGATATATTTGGAGTAGGAAAAATGCTAAAGTGGAGACTTTGAGGCAAAATAAAAATGAATCATCTGTGGTGACTCAGCTTTCCATGAGAAGAGAGTTTACATTAGAGACTCAACATTTCTAGTAGCAAAGATGGAGCCCAGGATGTGAATGATTTATCTGATAATGGCTCAGCTTAGAAAGAGTGAAAGGATGTTGGTAAAAAGGGGGAAGCATCAGAAGATCTGACAGTATATTTTCAGCTCTCTTATGCTTTGTATATCTTCTTGATGAAGGGGTTATGGGTTGAAAAGAACTCATTATATTTTTGCTTCTGTGGCTACACTGATCTCTTTGTTCTTTTTTTTGAGTATTCAGTGGGGCTATCAGGAAATTCATAATTTATACTTCAGATGTACTCACTAACATTTATAATGGATGTGGCCCTATTATAAACTCAATAAATAATAAGCACATGGATAATTGAATCCCTTCAGGGAGTTAAATATTCGAGTCAGCTAATACTTTTTGTTGTTGTTCAGTGGTTTTTAGTCATGTCCAATTCTTTTTAACCCCATTTGGGGTTTTCTTGGCAAATATACTGGAGTGATTTGCCATTTCCTTATGCAGATCATTTTACAGACGAGAAAACTGAGGCTAACTGAGTAAAGTGACTTGCCCAGGGTCACAAAGCCAGTAAGGGTCTGAGGTTAGATTTGAACTCACCAAGATGAGTCTTCCTAGCTGCCCTAATACTTATTGAGTCCCTACTTTATGCAAAGTACTATGTTAGGTGTTTTGGTGTATACATGGATAAATGAGATGCTATCTTTGCTAACAGGGAGCTTATAATCTAGCAGGGGACAACACACATAACAAAGAGATATTATATAAAGGATAATGTGATACCTGCTCTAAGAGAAATGCAAAGTGTCATGGATGCCCCGAGGAAGGAGGTATAAGTTGCTTTTGGCTAATGGAGATCACTTTGGCAGAGGAGACATTTAAGTGGGGCCTTGAGTAATGGGTAAGACTTGGTCTAGAGGAGAAATGGAAGAAGGACATTCCAGGTAAAGGGAAGATTATGTCAGCAAAGTCATGGAGGCAAAAAGAAAGACACAAGGTGTGTTCAGGAAATGGTATATAGTCTAGTTTGGTTAGAGCATAAGTATAGAGCAGATGAAAATGTTTCCTTTAATGGTTTTCTACCACCTAACAGAATATCAAACTCCTTAGTCTGATATTCAAGGTAACCTGAGACTAGAGAATGAAAGTAATCTAGTTCTATGTTAAAGATTTTGGATTTAATTCTGTAGACATTATAGAATCATTGAAAGCTCCTGAGCAGGGCAATGACATGGTTAAGCTGTACCTTAGGATCAAAGAAACTGAACAATTATAAAGGATTAGTCTTAGTAAATACTGTATTGATCTGAACATAGGCTTCAAGTAGATAGAGCTCTGGACTTAGAGTCAGGAAGACCTGAATTCAAATATGGCCTCAGATATTTAATGGCTGTGTGACTCTGGGCAAGTCTGCCTCATCTTTTCTATTTGTACAATGGGGACAATAAGAACATCTATCTCCCAGGATTATTGTGAGGATAAAGTAAGAAAATATTTATAAAATGCTTAGCACAGTGCCTGGTACATTTTTATTGTTCAGTCATTTCAATTGTGTCTGACTCTTTGTGATCCCATTTGGGGTTTTCTTGGCAAAGATATTGGAGTAGTTTGCTCATTCCTTCTCTACTCATTTTACAGATGAGGAATTAACTCAATAGAGTTAATTGACTTGCCCATGGTCATACAGCTAGTAAGTGTCAGAAGTCAGATTTCAACTCATCAAGATGAATCTTCCTGACTCCAAGCCTGGCACTCTCTCTACTGTCCCACCTAGCTGCCCCTGCCTGGTACATAGTAGGTGCTTAATAAATGTTTGTCTAAAAAAAAAAAAAAGACTTTTCTCCTACCACACCCCCAATACAGCTCATATAAAATTTGTAGTCATATAAAATTTGAGTAGTCTATGATCAGTGATTTTTCCCCATTAATGTCTATGCTTATATATTTTTCTTTCTCAAGAAATCTCATTTTAATGAGTATAGCCCATATTTGAAGATAGCTGATATTCATACTCATATAAGTGCTGAGCCTCAAATAAACATGTCAAGCATATATTAAGTGCTTACTGTGTGACAGACACGCTACTAAGTGTAGGGATAAAAAGAAAGATTCTAGGAGCTTACATTTTTTTTTAAAAATTCATTTTTTAAAAAATTGAGTTGCAGATTCTCTCTCCCTCCAGCCCTTCTCTCCCTTCTCTCTCCTCCTTCCCCATTGAAAAGGCAAGCAAGGTTATATCCATTATACATGTGAGGTCATGCAAAACATTTTCATAATAGCCATTGCTAGAGTCAGGAGGATCTGAGTTCAAATGTGACCGCAGTCACTTACTAGCTGTGTGACTCTGGGCAAGTCACTTAACTGTGTTTGCCTCAGTTTCCTCCTCTGTAATATGAACTGGAGAAGGAAATGGCAAATCACTCCAGCATCTTTACCAAGAAAACCCCAAATGGGGTCACGGAGAGCTGGACACAACTGAAACAACTCAACAAAAACAAAAACAAAAGCAAAAATGTTGGTTCTCTCCTCTACTGCAGTCTACCTTTAAGTCAAAAGTCAGGAAAAAAAAAAGGCAAGATAAAGAAAGTGAAACAATTGTGCTTCAATTTGTGCTCAGAGTTCATTAGTTCTTTCTCTGGAGATTGATAGCATTTTTCATTATGAATCCTTAGGAATTATCTTGGATCATTGTATCAATCAGAGTAGCTGCACAGTTAATCATCATTACAATATTACTGCCTTTTTTTCTTCAGTTTTTTGGAGGGCTAGACAATGGGGTTCAGTGACTTGCCCGGTGTCACACAGCTAGTAAGTGTCATGTGTCTGAGGTCATTTTTGAACTCAGGTCCTCTTACTCCAGGACCAGTGCTCTATCCACTGCGTCATCTAGCTGCCCCTATTACTACTTTTGTATACAATGTTCTCCTCATTCTGTTTGTTTCCCTTTGTGTCAACTCATATAAGTCTTCCCAGATTTTTCTGAAACCATTCAGCTCATCATTTCTTGTATTACAGTAGTATTACATCACAATCATATACCACAACTTGTACAACTGTTCCTTAATTGATAGTTATTCCCTCAGTTTCTAATTCTTTGCCTCCACAGAAAGAGCTGCTATAAATATTTCTTTACATGCAGGTCCTTTTCCTTCTCCCTTGATCTCTTTGGGATGCAGACCTAGGGTGTTGCTGAGTTAAAGGATATGGACAATTTCATAGCACTGTGGGCATAGTTCCAATTGTTCTAGCAGCTTACATTCTAATAGGAGAGACAACATTCAAATATCTATGTATATACAAGATCTATACAAAGTAGATGGAAGATAATCTCAGAGAAAAGAGGAACTAGCATGTGTGTGTGTGTGTGTGTGTGTGTGTGTGTGTGTGTGTGTGTGTGT